>NC_091987.1:138291787-138649990 GCF_044704955.1 Pristiophorus japonicus | reverse complement strand
GAGTTGGAGAATATAGATATAGGATTAATGTGAGTGTTTTAGGGCAGGGAGTTGGAGAATATATTTATAGGATTAATGAAGTGTTTTAGGGCAGGGAGTTGGAGAATATAGATACAGGATTAATGAAGAGTTTTCGGGCAGGGAGTTGGAGAATATAGATACAGGATTAATGAAGTGTTTTAGGGCAGAGAGTTGGAGAATATAGATATCGGTTAATGAGAATGTTTTAGGGCAGGGAGTTGGAGAATATAGATATAGGATTAATGTGAGTGTTTTTGGGCAGGGAGTTAGAGAATATAGATGCAATATTAATGTGAGTGTTTTAGGGCAGGGAGTTGGAGAATATAGATATAGGATTAATGTGAGTGTTTTAGGGCAGGGAGTTGGAGAATATAGATATAGGATGAATGAAGTGTTTTTGAGCAGGGAGTTGGAGAATATAGTTATCGGATTAATGTGAGTGTTTTAGGGCAGGGAGTTGGAGAATATAGATATAGGATTAATGTGAGTGTTTTAGGGCAGGGAGTTGGAGAATATAGATATAGGATTAATGTGAGTGTTTTCGGGCAGGTAGTTGGAGAATATAGATATAGGATGAATGTGAGTGTTTTAGGGCAGGGATTTGGAGAATATAGACATAGGATTAATGAAGTGTTTTAGGGCAGGGAGTTGCTGAATATAGATATCGGATTAATGAAGTGTTTTAGGGCAAGGAGTTGGAGAATATAGATAGAGGATTAATGTGAGTGCTTGAGGGCAGGGATTTGGAGAATATAGTTAGAGGATTAATGAAGTGTTTTAGGGCAGGGAGTTGGAGAATCTAGATATAGGATTAATGTGAGGGTTTTAGGGCAGGGAGTTGGAGAATATAATTATAGGATGAATGTGAGTGTTTTAGGGCAGGGAGTTAGAGGATATAGATATAGGATTAATGGAGTGTTTTAGGGCAGTGAGTTGGAGAATATAGATATAGGGTTAATGTGAGTGTTTTAGGGCAGGGAGTTGGAGAATATATTTATAGGATTAATGAAGTGTTTTAGGGCAGGGAGTTGGAGAATATAGATACAGTATTAATGAAGTTTTTTAGGGCAGAGAGTTGGAGAACATAGATATAGGATTAATGAAGTGTTTTAGGGCAAGGAGTTGGAGAATATAGATAGAGGATTAATGTGAGTGCTTGAGGGCAGGGATTTGGAGAATATAGTTAGAGGATTAATGAAGTGTTTTAGGGCAGGGAGTTGGAGAATCTAGATATAGGATTAATGTGAGGGTTTTAGGGCAGGGAGTTGGAGAATATAATTATAGGATTAATGTGAGTGTTTTAAAGCAGTGAGTTGGAGAATATAGATAGAGGATTAATGAAGTGTTTTAGGGCAGGGAGTTGGAGAATATAGATATAGGATTAATGCGAGTGTTTTATGGCAGGGAGTTGGAGAATATAGTTATAGGATTAATGAAGTGTTTTGGGGCAGGGTGTTGGAGAATATAGATAGAGGATTAATGAAGTGTTTTAGGGCACGGAGTTGGAGAATATAGATACAGGATTAACGTGAGTGTTTTAGGGCAGGGAGTTGTAGAATATAGTTATAGAATTAATGAAGTGTTTTAGGGTAGGGAGTTGGAGAATATAGTTTTAGGATTAATGAAGTGTTTTAGGGCAGGGAGATGGAGAATATAGATATAGGATTAATGAAGTGTTTTAGGGCAGGGAGTTGGAGAATATAGTTATAGGATTAATGTGAGTATTTTAGTGCAGGGAGTTGGAGAATATAGATATAGGATTAATGTGAGTGTTTTAGGGCAGGGAGTTCGAGAATATAGATACAGGATTAATGTGAGTGTTTTAGGGCAGGGAGTTGAAGAATATAGTTATAGGATTAATGAAGTGTTTTAGGGCAGGGAGTTGGAGAATATATTTATAGGATTAATGAAGTGTTTTAGGGCAGGGAGTTGGAGAATATAGTTATAGGATTAATGTGAGTGTTTTAGGGCATGGGAGTTGGAGAATATAGTTATCGGATTAATGTGAGTGTTTTAGTGCAGGGAGTTGGAGAATATAGATATAGGATTAATGTGAGTGTTTTAGGACAGGGAGTTGGAGAATATAGATATATTTTAAAGTGAGTGTTTTAGGGCAGGGAGTTGGAGAATATAGTTATCGGATTAATGTGAGTGTTTTAGTGCAGGGAGTTGGAGAATATAGATATAGGATTAATGTGAGTGTTTTAGGAAAGGGAGTTGTAGAATATAGATATCGGATTAATGTGAGTGTTTTAGGGCAGGGAGTTCGAGAATAGAGATACAGGATTAATGTGAGTGTTTTAGGGCAGGGAGTTGGAGAATATAGTTATAGGATTAACGAAGTGTTTTAGGGCAGAGAGTTGGAGAACATAGATATAGGATTAATGTGAGTGTTTTAGGGCAGAGAGTTGGAGAATATAGATATAGGATTAATGTGAGTGTTTTAGGGCAGGGAGTTGGAGAATATAGTTACAGGATTAATGTGAGTTTTTTAGGGCAGGGAGTTGGAGAATATAGATACAGGATTAATGAACTGTTTTAGGGCAGGGAGTTGGAGAATATCGATATAGGATTAATGAGAGTGTTTTAGGGCTGTGAGTTGGAGAATATAGATATAGGATTAATGTGAGTGTTTTAGGGCAGGGAGTTAGAGAATATAGTTATAGGATTAATGTGAGTGTTTTAGGGCAGGGAGTTGGAGAATATAGTTATAGGATGAATGAAGTGTTTTAGGGCAGGGTGTAGCAGAATATCGATATAGGATTAATGTGAGTGTTTTAGCGCAGGGAGTTGGAGAATATAGATATAGGATTATTGAAGTGTTTTAGGGCAGGGAGTTGGAGAATATAGATATAGGATTAATGAAGTATTTAGGGCAGTGAGTTGGAAAATATAGATGTATGATGAATGAAGTGTTTTTGGGCAGGGAGTTGGAGAATCTAGATATAGGATTAATGTGAGTGTTTTAGGCAGGGAGTTGGAGAATATAGATATTTGATTAATGTGAGTGTTTTCGGGCAGGGAGTTGGAGAATATAGATATAGGATTAATGTGAGTGTTTTAGGGCAGGGAGTTGGAGAATATATTTATAGGATTAATGAAGTGTTTTAGGGCAGGGAGTTGGAGAATATAGATACAGGATTAATGAAGAGTTTTCGGGCAGGGAGTTGGAGAATATAGATACAGGATTAATGAAGTGTTTTAGGGCAGAGAGTTGGAGAATATAGATATCGGTTAATGAGAATGTTTTAGGGCAGGGAGTTGGAGAATATAGATATAGGATTAATGTGAGTGTTTTTGGGCAGGGAGTTAGAGAATATAGATGCAATATTAATGTGAGTGTTTTAGGGCAGGGAGTTGGAGAATATAGATATAGGATTAATGTGAGTGTTTTAGGGCAGGGAGTTGGAGAATATAGATATAGGATGAATGAAGTGTTTTTGAGCAGGGAGTTGGAGAATATAGTTATCGGATTAATGTGAGTGTTTTAGGGCAGGGAGTTGGAGAATATAGATATAGGATTAATGTGAGTGTTTTAGGGCAGGGAGTTGGAGAATATAGATATTTGATTAATGTGAGTGTTTTCGGGCAGGGAGTTGGAGAATATAGATATAGGATTAATGTGAGTGTTTTAGGGCAGGGAGTTGGAGAATATATTTATAGGATTAATGAAGTGTTTTAGGGCAGGGAGTTGGAGAATATAGATACAGGATTAATGAAGAGTTTTCGGGCAGGGAGTTGGAGAATATAGATACAGGATTAATGAAGTGTTTTAGGGCAGAGAGTTGGAGAATATAGATATCGGTTAATGAGAATGTTTTAGGGCAGGGAGTTGGAGAATATAGATATAGGATTAATGTGAGTGTTTTTGGGCAGGGAGTTAGAGAATATAGATGCAATATTAATGTGAGTGTTTTAGGGCAGGGAGTTGGAGAATATAGATATAGGATTAATGTGAGTGTTTTAGGGCAGGGAGTTGGAGAATATAGATATAGGATGAATGAAGTGTTTTTGAGCAGGGAGTTGGAGAATATAGTTATCGGATTAATGTGAGTGTTTTAGGGCAGGGAGTTGGAGAATATAGATATAGGATTAATGTGAGTGTTTTAGGGCAGGGAGTTGGAGAATATAGATATAGGATTAATGTGAGTGTTTTCGGGCAGGTAGTTGGAGAATATAGATATAGGATGAATGTGAGTGTTTTAGGGCAGGGATTTGGAGAATATAGACATAGGATTAATGAAGTGTTTTAGGGCAGGGAGTTGCTGAATATAGATATCGGATTAATGAAGTGTTTTAGGGCAAGGAGTTGGAGAATATAGATAGAGGATTAATGTGAGTGCTTGAGGGCAGGGATTTGGAGAATATAGTTAGAGGATTAATGAAGTGTTTTAGGGCAGGGAGTTGGAGAATCTAGATATAGGATTAATGTGAGGGTTTTAGGGCAGGGAGTTGGAGAATATAATTATAGGATGAATGTGAGTGTTTTAGGGCAGGGAGTTAGAGGATATAGATATAGGATTAATGAAGTGTTTTAGGGCAGTGAGTTGGAGAATATAGATATAGGGTTAATGTGAGTGTTTTAGGGCAGGGAGTTGGAGAATATATTTATAGGATTAATGAAGTGTTTTAGGGCAGGGAGTTGGAGAATATAGATACAGTATTAATGAAGTTTTTTAGGGCAGAGAGTTGGAGAACATCGATATAGGATTAATGAAGTGTTTTAGGGCAAGGAGTTGGAGAATATAGATAGAGGATTAATGTGAGTGCTTGAGGGCAGGGATTTGGAGAATATAGTTAGAGGATTAATGAAGTGTTTTAGGGCAGGGAGTTGGAGAATCTAGATATAGGATTAATGTGAGGGTTTTAGGGCAGGGAGTTGGAGAATATAATTATAGGATTAATGTGAGTGTTTTAAAGCAGTGAGTTGGAGAATATAGATAGAGGATTAATGAAGTGTTTTAGGGCAGGGAGTTGGAGAATATAGATATAGGATTAATGCGAGTGTTTTAGGGCAGGGAGTTGTAGAATATAGTTATAGGATTAATGAAGTGTTTTGGGGCAGGGTGTTGGAGAATATAGATAGAGGATTAATGAAGTGTTTTAGGGCACGGAGTTGGAGAATATAGATACAGGATTAACGTGAGTGTTTTAGGGCAGGGAGTTGTAGAATATAGTTATAGAATTAATGAAGTGTTTTAGGGTAGGGAGTTGGAGAATATAGTTTTAGGATTAATGAATTGTTTTAGGGCAGGGAGATGGAGAATATAGATATAGGATTAATGAAGTGTTTTAGGGCAGGGATTTGGAGAATATAGTTATAGGATTAATGTGAGTGTTTTAGGGCAGGGAGTTCGAGAATATAGATACAGGATTAATGTGAGTGTTTTAGGGCAGGGAGTTGAAGAATATAGTTATAGGATTAATGAAGTGTTTTAGGGCAGGGAGTTGGAGAATATATTTATAGGATTAATGAAGTGTTTTAGGGCAGGGAGTTGGAGAATATAGTTATAGGATTAATGTGAGTGTTTTAGGGCATGGGAGTTGGAGAATATAGTTATCGGATTAATGTGAGTGTTTTAGTGCAGGGAGTTGGAGAATATAGATATAGGATTAATGTGAGTGTTTTAGGACAGGGAGTTGGAGAATATAGATATATTTTAAAGTGAGTGTTTTAGGGCAGGGAGTTGGAGAATATAGTTATCGGATTAATGTGAGTGTTTTAGTGCAGGGAGTTGGAGAATATAGATATAGGATTAATGTGAGTGTTTTAGGAAAGGGAGTTGTAGAATATAGATATCGGATTAATGTGAGTGTTTTAGGGCAGGGAGTTCGAGAATAGAGATACAGGATTAATGTGAGTGTTTTAGGGCAGGGAGTTGGAGAATATAGTTATAGGATTAACGAAGTGTTTTAGGGCAGAGAGTTGGAGAACATAGATATAGGATTAATGTGAGTGTTTTAGGGCAGGGAGTTGGAGAATATAGATATAGGATTAATGTGAGTGTTTTAGGGCAGGGAGTTGGAGAATATAGTTACAGGATTAATGTGAGTTTTTTAGGGCAGGGAGTTGGAGAATATAGATACAGGATTAATGAACTGTTTTAGGGCAGGGAGTTGGAGAATATCGATATAGGATTAATGAGAGTGTTTTAGGGCTGTGAGTTGGAGAATATAGATATAGGATTAATGTGAGTGTTTTAGGGCAGGGAGTTAGAGAATATAGTTATAGGATTAATGTGAGTGTTTTAGGGCAGGGAGTTGGAGAATATAGTTATAGGATGAATGAAGTGTTTTAGGGCAGGGTGTAGCAGAATATCGATATAGGATTAATGTGAGTGTTTTAGCGCAGGGAGTTGGAGAATATAGATATAGGATTATTGAAGTGTTTTAGGGCAGGGAGTTGGAGAATATAGATGTAGGATTAATGAAGTATTTAGGGCAGGGAGTTGGAAAATATAGATGTATGATTAATGAAGTGTTTTTGGGCAGGGAGTTGGAGAATCTAGATATAGGATTAATGTGAGTGTTTTAGGCAGGGAGTTGGAGAATATAGATATTTGATTAATGTGAGTGTTTTCGGGCAGGGAGTTGGAGAATATAGATATAGGATTAATGTGAGTGTTTTAGGGCAGGGAGTTGGAGAATATATTTATAGGATTAATGAAGTGTTTTAGGGCAGGGAGTTGGAGAATATAGATACAGGATTAATGAAGAGTTTTCGGGCAGGGAGTTGGAGAATATAGATACAGGATTAATGAAGTGTTTTAGGGCAGAGAGTTGGAGAATATAGATATCGGTTAATGAGAATGTTTTAGGGCAGGGAGTTGGAGAATATAGATATAGGATTAATGTGAGTGTTTTTGGGCAGGGAGTTGGAGAATATAGATATAGGATTAATGTGAGTGTTTTTGGGCAGGGAGTTAGAGAATATAGATGCAATATTAATGTGAGTGTTTTAGGGCAGGGTGTTGGAGAATATAGATATAGGATTAATGTGAGTGTTTTAGGGCAGGGAGTTGGAGAATATAGATATAGGATGAATGAAGTGTTTTTGAGCAGGGAGTTGGAGAATATAGTTATCGGATTAATGTGAGTGTTTTAGGGCAGGGAGTTGGAGAATATAGATATAGGATTAATGTGAGTGTTTTAGGGCAGGGAGTTGGAGAATATAGATATAGGATTAATGTGAGTGTTTTCGGGCAGGTAGTTGGAGAATATAGATATAGGATGAATGTGAGTGTTTTAGGGCAGGGATTTGGAGAATATAGACATAGGATTAATGAAGTGTTTTAGGGCAGGGAGTTGCTGAATATAGATATCGGATTAATGAAGTGTTTTAGGGCAAGGAGTTGGAGAATATAGATAGAGGATTAATGTGAGTGCTTGAGGGCAGGGATTTGGAGAATATAGTTAGAGGATTAATGAAGTGTTTTAGGGCAGGGAGTTGGAGAATATAATTATAGGATGAATGTGAGTGTTTTAGGGCAGGGAGTTAGAGGATATAGATATAGGATTAATGAAGTGTTTTAGGGCAGTGAGTTGGAGAATATAGATATAGGGTTAATGTGAGTGTTTTAGGGCAGGGAGTTGGAGAATATATTTATAGGATTAATGAAGTGTTTTAGGGCAGGGAGTTGGAGAATATAGATACAGTATTAATGAAGTTTTTTAGGGCAGAGAGTTGGAGAACATAGATATAGGATTAATGAAGTGTTTTAGGGCAAGGAGTTGGAGAATATAGATAGAGGATTAATGTGAGTGCTTGAGGGCAGGGATTTGGAGAATATAGTTAGAGGATTAATGAAGTGTTTTAGGGCAGGGAGTTGGAGAATCTAGATATAGGATTAATGTGAGGGTTTTAGGGCAGGGAGTTGGAGAATATAATTATAGGATTAATGTGAGTGTTTTAAAGCAGTGAGTTGGAGAATATAGATAGAGGATTAATGAAGTGTTTTAGGGCAGGGAGTTGGAGAATATAGATATAGGATTAATGCGAGTGTTTTATGGCAGGGAGTTGGAGAATATAGTTATAGGATTAATGAAGTGTTTTGGGGCAGGGTGTTGGAGAATATAGATAGAGGATTAATGAAGTGTTTTAGGGCACGGAGTTGGAGAATATAGATACAGGATTAACGTGAGTGTTTTAGGGCAGGGAGTTGTAGAATATAGTTATAGAATTAATGAAGTGTTTTAGGGTAGGGAGTTGGAGAATATAGTTTTAGGATTAATGAAGTGTTTTAGGGCAGGGAGATGGAGAATATAGATATAGGATTAATGAAGTGTTTTAGGGCAGGGAGTTGGAGAATATAGTTATAGGATTAATGTGAGTATTTTAGTGCAGGGAGTTGGAGAATATAGATATAGGATTAATGTGAGTGTTTTAGGGCAGGGAGTTCGAGAATATAGATACAGGATTAATGTGAGTGTTTTAGGGCAGGGAGTTGAAGAATATAGTTATAGGATTAATGAAGTGTTTTAGGGCAGGGAGTTGGAGAATATATTTATAGGATTAATGAAGTGTTTTAGGGCAGGGAGTTGGAGAATATAGTTATAGGATTAATGTGAGTGTTTTAGGGCATGGGAGTTGGAGAATATAGTTATCGGATTAATGTGAGTGTTTTAGTGCAGGGAGTTGGAGAATATAGATATAGGATTAATGTGAGTGTTTTAGGACAGGGAGTTGGAGAATATAGATATATTTTAAAGTGAGTGTTTTAGGGCAGGGAGTTGGAGAATATAGTTATCGGATTAATGTGAGTGTTTTAGTGCAGGGAGTTGGAGAATATAGATATAGGATTAATGTGAGTGTTTTAGGAAAGGGAGTTGTAGAATATAGATATCGGATTAACGTGAGTGTTTTAGGGCAGGGAGTTCGAGAATAGAGATACAGGATTAATGTGAGTGTTTTAGGGCAGGGAGTTGGAGAATATAGTTATAGGATTAACGAAGTGTTTTAGGGCAGAGAGTTGGAGAACATAGATATAGGATTAATGTGAGTGTTTTAGGGCAGGGAGTTGGAGAATATAGATATAGGATTAATGTGAGTGTTTTAGGGCAGGGAGTTGGAGAATATAGTTACAGGATTAATGTGAGTTTTTTAGGGCAGGGAGTTGGAGAATATAGATACAGGATTAATGAACTGTTTTAGGGCAGGGAGTTGGAGAATATCGATATAGGATTAATGAGAGTGTTTTAGGGCTGTGAGTTGGAGAATATAGATATAGGATTAATGTGAGTGTTTTAGGGCAGGGAGTTAGAGAATATAGTTATAGGATTAATGTGAGTGTTTTAGGGCAGGGAGTTGGAGAATATAGTTATAGGATGAATGAAGTGTTTTAGGGCAGGGTGTAGCAGAATATCGATATAGGATTAATGTGAGTGTTTTAGCGCAGGGAGTTGGAGAATATAGATATAGGATTATTGAAGTGTTTTAGGGCAGGGAGTTGGAGAATATAGATATAGGATTAATGAAGTATTTAGGGCAGGGAGTTGGAAAATATAGATGTATGATTAATGAAGTGTTTTTGGGCAGGGAGTTGGAGAATCTAGATATAGGATTAATGTGAGTGTTTTAGGCAGGGAGTTGGAGAATATAGATATTTGATTAATGTGAGTGTTTTCGGGCAGGGAGTTGGAGAATATAGATATAGGATTAATGTGAGTGTTTTAGGGCAGGGAGTTGGAGAATATATTTATAGGATTAATGAAGTGTTTTAGGGCAGGGAGTTGGAGAATATAGATACAGGATTAATGAAGAGTTTTCGGGCAGGGAGTTGGAGAATATAGATACAGGATTAATGAAGTGTTTTAGGGCAGAGAGTTGGAGAATATAGATATCGGTTAATGAGAATGTTTTAGGGCAGGGAGTTGGAGAATATAGATATAGGATTAATGTGAGTGTTTTAGGGCAGGGAGTTGGAGAATATAGATATAGGATGAATGAAGTGTTTTTGAGCAGGGAGTTGGAGAATATAGTTATCGGATTAATGTGAGTGTTTTAGGGCAGGGAGTTGGAGAATATAGATATAGGATTAATGTGAGTGTTTTAGGGCAGGGAGTTGGAGAATATAGATATAGGATTAATGTGAGTGTTTTCGGGCAGGTAGTTGGAGAATATAGATATAGGATGAATGTGAGTGTTTTAGGGCAGGGATTTGGAGAATATAGACATAGGATTAATGAAGTGTTTTAGGGCAGGGAGTTGCTGAATATAGATATCGGATTAATGAAGTGTTTTAGGGCAAGGAGTTGGAGAATATAGATATAGGATTAATGTGAGTGCTTGAGGGCAGGGATTTGGAGAATATAGTTAGAGGATTAATGAAGTGTTTTAGGGCAGGGAGTTGGAGAATCTAGATATAGGATTAATGTGAGGGTTTTAGGGCAGGGAGTTGGAGAATATAATTATAGGATGAATGTGAGTGTTTTAGGGCAGGGAGTTAGAGGATATAGATATAGGATTAATGAAGTGTTTTAGGGCAGTGAGTTGGAGAATATAGATATAGGGTTAATGTGAGTGTTTTAGGGCAGGGAGTTGGAGAATATATTTATAGGATTAATGAAGTGTTTTAGGGCAGGGAGTTGGAGAATATAGATACAGTATTAATGAAGTTTTTTAGGGCAGAGAGTTGGAGAACATAGATATAGGATTAATGCGAGTGTTTTATGGCAGGGAGTTGGAGAATATAGTTATAGGATTAATGAAGTGTTTTGGGGCAGGGTGTTGGAGAATATAGATAGAGGATTAATGAAGTGTTTTAGGGCACGGAGTTGGAGAATATAGATACAGGATTAACGTGAGTGTTTTAGGGCAGGGAGTTGTAGAATATAGTTATAGAATTAATGAAGTGTTTTAGGGTAGGGAGTTGGAGAATATAGTTTTAGGATTAATGAAGTGTTTTAGGGCAGGGAGATGGAGAATATAGATATAGGATTAATGAAGTGTTTTAGGGCAGGGAGTTGGAGAATATAGTTATAGGATTAATGTGAGTATTTTAGTGCAGGGAGTTGGAGAATATAGATATAGGATTAATGTGAGTGTTTTAGGGCAGGGAGTTCGAGAATATAGATACAGGATTAATGTGAGTGTTTTAGGGCAGGGAGTTGAAGAATATAGTTATAGGATTAATGAAGTGTTTTAGGGCAGGGAGTTGGAGAATATATTTATAGGATTAATGAAGTGTTTTAGGGCAGGGAGTTGGAGAATATAGTTATAGGATTAATGTGAGTGTTTTAGGGCATGGGAGTTGGAGAATATAGTTATCGGATTAATGTGAGTGTTTTAGTGCAGGGAGTTGGAGAATATAGATATAGGATTAATGTGAGTGTTTTAGGACAGGGAGTTGGAGAATATAGATATATTTTAAAGTGAGTGTTTTAGGGCAGGGAGTTGGAGAATATAGTTATCGGATTAATGTGAGTGTTTTAGTGCAGGGAGTTGGAGAATATAGATATAGGATTAATGTGAGTGTTTTAGGAAAGGGAGTTGTAGAATATAGATATCGGATTAATGTGAGTGTTTTAGGGCAGGGAGTTCGAGAATAGAGATACAGGATTAATGTGAGTGTTTTAGGGCAGGGAGTTGGAGAATATAGTTATAGGATTAACGAAGTGTTTTAGGGCAGAGAGTTGGAGAACATAGATATAGGATTAATGTGAGTGTTTTAGGGCAGGGAGTTGGAGAATATAGATATAGGATTAATGTGAGTGTTTTAGGGCAGGGAGTTGGAGAATATAGTTACAGGATTAATGTGAGTTTTTTAGGGCAGGGAGTTGGAGAATATAGATACAGGATTAATGAACTGTTTTAGGGCAGGGAGTTGGAGAATATCGATATAGGATTAATGAGAGTGTTTTAGGGCTGTGAGTTGGAGAATATAGATATAGGATTAATGTGAGTGTTTTAGGGCAGGGAGTTAGAGAATATAGTTATAGGATTAATGTGAGTGTTTTAGGGCAGGGAGTTGGAGAATATAGTTATAGGATGAATGAAGTGTTTTAGGGCAGGGTGTAGCAGAATATCGATATAGGATTAATGTGAGTGTTTTAGCGCAGGGAGTTGGAGAATATAGATATAGGATTATTGAAGTGTTTTAGGGCAGGGAGTTGGAGAATATAGATATAGGATTAATGAAGTATTTAGGGCAGGGAGTTGGAAAATATAGATGTATGATTAATGAAGTGTTTTTGGGCAGGGAGTTGGAGAATCTAGATACAGGATTAATGTGAGTGTTTTAGGCAGGGAGTTGGAGAATATAGATATTTGATTAATGTGAGTGTTTTCGGGCAGGGAGTTGGAGAATATAGATATAGGATTAATGTGAGTGTTTTAGGGCAGGGAGTTGGAGAATATATTTATAGGATTAATGAAGTGTTTTAGGGCAGGGAGTTGGAGAATATAGATACAGGATTAATGAAGAGTTTTCGGGCAGGGAGTTGGAGAATATAGATACAGGATTAATGAAGTGTTTTAGGGCAGAGAGTTGGAGAATATAGATATCGGTTAATGAGAATGTTTTAGGGCAGGGAGTTGGAGAATATAGATATAGGATGAATGAAGTGTTTTTGAGCAGGGAGTTGGAGAATATAGTTATCGGATTAATGTGAGTGTTTTAGGGCAGGGAGTTGGAGAATATAGATATAGGATTAATGTGAGTGTTTTAGGGCAGGGAGGTGGAGAATATAGACATAGGATTAATGAAGTGTTTTAAAGCAGGGAGTTGGAGAATATAGATATAGGATTAATGAAGTGTTTTAGGGCAAGGAGTTGGAGAATATAGATATAGGATTAATGTGAGTATTTTAGGGCAGGGATTTGGAGAATTTCGTCACAGGATTCATGAAGTGTTTTAGGGCAGGGAGTTGGAGAATATAGATATAGGATTAAGGAAGTGTTTTAAGGCAGGGAGTTGGAGAATATACATATATGATTAATGAAGTATTTTAGGGCAGGGGGTTGGCGAATCTAGATATAGGATTAATGTGAGTGTTTTAGGGCAAGGAGTTGGAGAATATATTTATAGGATTAATGAAGTGTTTTAGGGCAGGGAGTTAGAGAATATAGTTATCGGATTAATGAAGTGTTTTAGGGCAGGGAGTTGAAGAATATAGTTGTAGGATGAATGAAGTATTTTAGGGCAGGGAGTTGGAGAATATATTTATAGGATTAATGAAGTGTTTTAGGGCAGGGAGTTGGAGAATATAGATACAGGATTAATGAAGTGTTTCCGGGCAGGGAGTTGGAGAATATAGATACAGGATTAATGTGAGTGTTTTAGGGCAGGGAGTTAGAGAATATAGTTATCGGATTAATGAAGTGTTTTAGGGCAGGGAGTTGAAGAATATAGATATAGGATTAATGAAGTGTTTTAGGGCAGGGAGTTGGAGAATATAGATATAGGATTAATGAAGTGTTTTAGGGCAGGGAGTTGGAGAAAATAGATATAGCATTAATGTGAGTGTTTTAGGGCAGGGAGTTGGAGAATATAGTTCTAGGATTAATGAAGTGTTTTAGGACAGGGAGTTGGAGAATATAGATATAGGATTAATGAAGTGTTTTAGGGCAGGGAGTTGGAGAATATAGATATTGGATTAATGTGAGTGTTTTATGGCAGGGAGTTGGAGAATATAGATATAGGATTAATGCGAGTGTTTTGGGCAGGGAGTTGGAGAATATATTTATAGGATTAATGAAGTGTTTTGGGGCAGGGAGTTGGAGAATATCGATATAGGATTAATGTGAGTGTTTTCGGGCAGGGAGTTGGAGAATATAGATATAGGATTATTGAAGTGCTTTAGGGCAGGGAGTTGGAGTATATAGATATAGGATTAATGTGAGTGTTTTAGGGCAGGGTATTGGAGAATAAGGATATAGGATTAATGTGACTGTTTTAGGGCAGGGAGTTGGAGAATATAGTTATAGGATTAATGTGAGTGTATTAGTGCAGGGAGTTGGAGAATATAGATATAGGATTAATGTGAGTGTTTTAGGGCAGGGGGTTAGAGAATATAGATACAGGATTAATGAAGTGTTATGGGGCAGGGAGTTGGAGAATATAGATATAGGATTAATGTGAGTGTTTTGGGGCAGGGAGTTGGAGAATACAGATATAGGATTAATGAAGTGTTTCAGGGCAGGGAGTTGGAGAATATAGTTAGAGGATTAATGAAGTGTTTTAGGGCAGGGTGTTGGAGAATATAGTTGCAGGATTAATGAAGTGTTTTAGGGCAGGGAGATGGAGAATATAGATATAGGATTAATGTGAGTGTTTTAGGGCAGGGAGTTGGAGAATATAGATATAGGATTAATGAAGTGTTTTAGGTCAGGGAGTTGGAGAATATAGATAGAGGATGAATGAAGTGTTTTAGGGCAGGGAGTTGGAGAATATAGATATAGGATTAATTTGAGTGTTTTAGGGCAGGGAGTTGGAAAATATAGTTATATGATTAATGTGAGTGTTTTAGGGCAGGGAGTTGGAGAATATAGATATAGGATTAATGAAGTGTTTTAGAGAGGGAGTTGGAGAATATAGATATAGGATTAATGAATTGATTTAGGGCAGGGAGTTGGAGAATATAGATACAGGATTAATGAAGTGTTTTAGGGCAGGGAGTTGGAGAATATAGTTATAGGATTAATGAAGTGTTTTAGGGCAGTGAGCTGGAGAATATAGTTATATGATTAACGAAGTGTTTTAGGGCAGGGAGTTGGAGAATATAGTTGCAGGATTAATGACGTGTTTTAGGGCAGGGTGTTGGAGAATATAGATATAAGATTAATGTGAGTGTTTTAGGGCAGGGAGTTGGAGAATATAGATATAGGATTATTGAAGTGTTTTAGGGCAGGGAGTTGGAGAATATAGATATAGGATTAATGTGAGTGTTTTCGGGCAGGGAGTTGGAGAATACAGATATAGGATTAATGAAGTGTTTCAGGGCAGGGAGTTGGAGAATATAGTTAGAGGATTAATGAAGTGTTTTAGGGCAGGGTGTTGGAGAATATAGTTGCAGGATTAATGAAGTGTTTTAGGGCAGGGAGTTGGAGAATATAGATATAGGATTAATGTGAGTGTTTTAGGGCAGGGAGGTGGAGAATATAGATATAGGATTAATGAAGTGTTTTAGGTCAGGGAGTTGGAGAATATAGATAGAGGATGAATGAAGTGTTTTAGGGCAGGGAGTTGGAAAATATAGATGTATGATTAATGAAATGTTTTTGGGCAGGGAGTTGGAGAATCTAGATATAGGATTAATGTGAGTGTTTTAGGCAGGGAGTTGGAGAATATAGATATTTGATTAATGTGAGTGTTTTCGGGCAGGGAGTTGGAAAATATAGATATAGGATTAATGTGAGTGTTTTAGGGCAGGGAGTTGGAGAATATATTTGTAGGATTAATGAAGTGTTTTAGGGCAGAGAGTTGGAGAATATAGATATCGGTTAATGAGAATGTTTTCGGGCAGGGAGTGGGAGAATATAGATATAGGATTAATGTGAGTGTTTTTGGGCAGGGAGTTAGAGAATATAGATGCAGTATTAATGTGAGTGTTTTAGGGCAGGGAGTTGGAGAATATAGATATAGGATTAATGTGAGTGTTTTAGGGCAGGGAGTTGGAGAATATAGATATAGGATGAATGAAGTGTTTTTGAGCAGGGAGTTGGAGAATATAGTTATCGGATTAATGTGAGTGTTTTAGGGCAGGGAGTTGGAGAATATAGATATAGGATTAATGTGAGTGTTTTAGGGCAGGTAGTTGGAGAATATAGATATAGGATTAATGTGAGTGTTTTAGGGCAGGGAGGTGGAGAATATAGACATAGGATTAATGAAGTGTTTTAAAGCAGGGAGTTGGAGAATATAGATATAGGATTAATGAAGTGTTTTAGGGCAAGGAGTTGGAGAATATAGATATAGGATTAATGTGAGTATTTTGGGCAGGGAGTTGGAGAATATAGTTAGAGGATTAATGAAGTGTTTTAGGGCAGGGTGTTGGAGAATATAGTTGCAGGATTAATGAAGTGTTTTAGGGCAGGGAGTTGGAGAATATAGATAGAGGATGAATGAAGTGTTTTAGGGCAGGGAGTTGGAGAATATAGATATAGGATTAAAGAACCGTTTTAGGGAGGGAGTTGGAGAATATAGATAGAGGATTAATGCATTTTTTTAGGGCAGGGAGTTGGGGAATATAGATATAGGATTAATGTGAGTGTTTTAGGGCAGGTAGTTGTAGAATACAGATGTAGGATTAATGAAGTGTTTTAGGGCAGTGAGTTGGAGAATATAGTTATGGGATTAATGAAGTGTTTTAGGTCAGGGAGTTGGAGAATATATTTATAGGATTGATGAGAGTGTATTAGGGCAGGGAGTTGGAGAATATAGTTATCGGATTAATGTGAGTGTTTTCGGGCAGGAGTTGGAGAATATAGATACAGGATTAATGTGAGTGTTTTGGGGCAGGATGTTGGAGAATATAGTTATAGGATTAATGTGAGTGTTTTAGGGCAAGGAGTTGGAGAATATAGAGATAGGATTAATGAAATGTTTTAGGGCAGGGAGTTGGAGAATATAGATATAGGATTATGAAGTGTTTTAGGGCAGGGAGTTGGAGAATATAGTTATTGGATTAGCGTGAGTGTTTTAGGACAGGGAGTTGGAGAATATAGATATAGGATTAATGTGAGTGTTTTAGGGCAGGTAGTTGGAGAATATAGATATAGGATTAATGTGAGTGTTTTAGGGCAGGGATTTGGAGAATATAGACATAGGATTAATGATGTGTTTTAGGGCAGGGAGTTGCTGAATATAGATATAGGATTAATGAAGTGTTTTAGGGCAAGGAGTTGGAGAATATAGATATAGGATTAATGTGAGTGTTTGAGGGCAGGGATTTGGAGAATATAGTTAGAGGATTAATGAAGTGTTTTAGGGCAGGGAGTTGGAGAATCTAGATATAGGATTAATATGAGGGTTTTAGGGCAGACAGTTGGAGTATATAATTATAGGATTAATGTGAGTGTTTTAGGGCAGGGAGTTAGAGAATATAGATATAGGATTAATAAGTGTTTTAGGGCAGGGAGTTGGAGAATATAGTTTTTGGATTAATGAAGTGTTTTAGGGCAGGGAGCTGGAGAATATAGTTATATGATTAACGAAGAGTTTTAGGGCAGGGATTTGGAGAATATAGTTGCAGGATTAATGAAGTGTTTTAGGGCAGGGAGTTGGAGAATATAGATATTGGATTAAAGTGAGTGTTTTAGGGCAGGGAGTTGGAGAATATAGTTTTTGGATTAATTTGAGTGTTTTCGGGCAGGGAGTTGGAGAATATAGTTATAGGATTAATGAAATTTTTTAGGGCAGGGAGTTGGAGAATATAGATATAGGATTAATGTGAGTGTTTTAGGGCAGGGAGTTGGAGAATATAAATATAGGATTATTGAAGTGTTTTAGGGCAGGGATTTGGAGAATATAGATATAGGATTAAGGAAACGTTTTAGGGAGGGAGTTGGAGAATATAGATATAGGATTAATGAGAGTGTTTTAGGGCTGTGAGTTGGAGAATATGGATATAGGATTAATGTGAGTGTTTTAGGGCAGGGAGTTAGAGAATATAGTTACAGGATTAATGTGAGTGTTTTAGGGCAGGGAGTTGGAGAATATAGTTATGGGATGAATGAAGTGTTTTAGGGCAGGGTGTTGCAGAATATCGATATAGGATTAATGTGAGTGTTTTAGCGCAGGGAGTTGGAGAATATAGATATAGGATTATTGAAGTGTTTTAGGGCAGGGAGTTGGAGAATCTAGATATAGGATTAATGTGAGTGTTTTAGGCAGGGATTTGGAGAATATAGATATTTGATTAATGTGAGTGTTTTCGGGCAGGGAGTTGTAGAATATAGATATAGGATTAATGTGAGTGTTTTAGGGCAGGGAGTTGGAGAATATATTTATAGGATTAATGAAGTGTTTTAGGGCAGAGAGTTGGAGAATATAGATATCGGTTAATGAGAATGTTTTAGGGCAGGGAGTTGGAGAATATAGATATAGGATTAATGTGAGTGTTTTTGGGCAGGGAGTTAGAGAATATAGATGCAGTATTAATGTGAGTGTTTTAGGGCAGGGAGTTGGAGAATATAGATATAGGATTAATGTGAGTATTTTAGGGCAGGGAGTTGGAGAATATAGATATAGGATGAATTAAGTGTTTTTGAGCAGGGAGTTGGAGAATATAGTTATCGGATTAATGTGAGTGTTTTAGGGCAGGGAGTTGGAGAATATAGATATAGGATTAATGTGAGTGTTTTAGGGCAGGTAGTTGGAGAATATAGATATAGGATTAATGTGAGTGTTTTAGGGCAGGGAGGTGGAGAATATAGACATAGGATTAATGAAGTGTTTTAAAGCAGGGAGTTGGAGAATATAGATATAGGATTAATGAAGTGTTTTAGGGCAAGGAGTTGGAGAATATAGATATAGGATTAATGTGAGTATTTTAGGGCAGGGATTTGGAGAATATAGTCATAGGATTCATGAAGTGTTTTAGGGCAGGGAGTTGGAGAATATAGATATAGGATTAAGGAAGTGTTTTAAGGCAGGGAGTTGGAGAATATACATATATGATTAATGAAGTATTTTAGGGCAGGGGGTTGGAGAATCTAGATATAGGATTAATGTGAGTGTTTAAGGGCAGGGAGTTAGAGAATATAGATATAGGATTAATGAAGTGTTTTAGGGTAGGGAGTTGGAGTATATAGATATTGGATTAATGTGAGTGTTTTAGGACAGGGAGTTGGAGAATATAGTTATAGGATTTATGTGAGTGTTTTAGGGCAGGGAGTTGGAGAATATATTTATAGGATTAATGAAGTGTTTTAGGGCAGGGAGTTGGAGAATATAGATACAGGATTAATGAAGTGTTTTCGGGCAGGGAGTTGGAGAATATAGTTATCGGATTAATGAAGTGTTTTAGGGCAGGGAGTTGAAGAATATAGTTATAGGATGAATGAAGTGTTTTAGGGCAGGGAGTTGGAGAATATAGATATAGGATTAATGAAGTGTTTTAGGGCAGGGAGTTGGAGAAAATAGATATCGCATTAATGTGAGTGTTTTAGGGCAGGGAGTTGAAGAATATAGTTATAGGATTAATGAAGTGTTTTTGGACAGGGAGTTGGAGAATATAGATATAGGATTAATGAAGTGTTTTAGGGCAGGGAGTTGCTGAATATAGATATAGGATTAATGAAGTGTTTTAGGGCAAGGAGTTGGAGAATATAGATATAGGATTAATGTGAGTGTTTGAGGGCAGGGATTTGGAGAATATAGTTAGAGGATTAATGAAGTGTTTTAGGGCAGTGAGTTGGAGAATCTAGATATAGGATTAATATGAGGGTTTTAGGGCAGACAGTTGGAGAATATAATTATAGGATTAATGTGAGTGTTTTAGGGCAGGGAGTTAGAGAATATAGATATAGGATTAATAAGTGTTTTAGGGCAGGGAGTTGGAGAATATAGTTATAGGATTAATGAAGTGTTTTTGGGCAGGAAGCTGGAGAATATAGTTATAGGATTCACGAAGAGTTTTAGGGCAGGGAGTTGGAGAATATAGATATTGGATTAAAGTGAGTGTTTTAGGGCAGGGAGTTGGAGAATATAGTTTTTGGATTAATTTGAGTGTTTTCGGGCAGGGAGTTGGAGAATATAGTTATAGGATTAATGAAATGTTTTAGGGCAGGGAGTTGGAGAATATAGATATAGGATTAATGTGAGTGTTTTAGGGCAGGGAGTTGGAGAATATAAATATAGGATTATTGAAGTGTTTTAGGGCAGGGAGTTGGAGAATATAGATATAGGATTAAGGAAACGTTTTAGGGAGGGAGTTGGAGAATATAGATATAGGATTAATGAGAGTGTTTTAGGGCTGTGAGTTGGAGAATATGGATATAGGATTAATGTGAGTGTTTTAGGGCAGGGAGTTAGAGAATATAGTTACAGGATTAATGTGAGTGTTTTAGGGCAGGGAGTTGGAGAATATAGTTATAGGATGAATGAAGTGTTTTAGGGCAGGGTGTTGCAGAATATCGATATAGGATTAATGTGAGTGTTTTAGCGCAGGGGTTGGAGAATATAGATATAGGATTATTGAAGTGTTTTAGGGCAGGGAGTTGGAGAATATAGATATAGGATTAATGAAATATTTTAGGGCAGGGAGTTGGAAAATATAGATGTATGATTAATGAAATGTTTTTGGGCAGGGAGTTGGAGAATCTAGATATAGGATTAATGTGAGTGTTTTAGGCAGGGAGTTGGAGAATATAGATATTTGATTAATGTGAGTGTTTTCGGGCAGGGAGTTGGAGAATATAGATATAGGATTAATGTGAGTGTTTTAGGGCAGGGAGTTGGAGAATATATTTATAGGATTAATGAAGTGTTTTAGGGCAGAGAGTTGGAGAATATAGATATCGGTTAATGAGAATGTTTTAGGGCAGGGAGTTGGAGAATATAGATATAGGATTAATGTGAGTGTTTTTGGGCAGGGAGTTAGAGAATATAGATGCAGTATTAATGTGAGTGTTTTAGGGCAGGGAGTTGGAGAATATAGATATAGGATTAATGTAAGTATTTTAGGGCAGGGAGTTGGAGAATATAGATATAGGATGAATTAAGTGTTTTTGAGCAGGGAGCTGGAGAATATAGTTATCGGATTAATGTGAGTGTTTTAGGGCAGGGAGTTGGAGAATATAGATATAGGATTAATGTGAGTGTTTTAGGGCAGGTAGTTGGAGAATATAGATATAGGATTAATGTGAGTGTTTTAGGGCAGGGAGGTGGAGAATATAGATATAGGATTAATGTGAGTATTTTAGGGCAGGGATTTGGAGAATATCATCATAGGATTCATGAAGTGTTTTAGGGCAGGGAGTTGGAGAATATAGATATAGGATTAAGGAAGTGTTTTAAGGCAGGGAGTTGGAGAATATACATATATGATTAATGAAGTATTTTAGGGCAGGGGGTTGGAGAATCTAGATATAGGATTAATGTGAGTGTTTAAGGGCAGGGAGTTAGAGAATATAGATATAGGATTAATGAAGTGTTTTAGGGTAGGGAGTTGGAGAATATAGATATTGGATTAATGTGAGTGTTTTAGGACAGGGAGTTGGAGAATATAGTTATAGGATTTATGTGAGTGTTTTAGGGCAGGGAGTTGGAGAATATATTTAGAGGATTAATGAAGTGTTTTAGGGCAGGGAGTTGGAGAATATAGATACAGGATTAATGAAGTGTTTTTGGGCAGGGAGTTGGAGAATATAGTTATCGGATTAATGAAGTGTTTTAGGGCAGGGAGTTGAAGAATATAGTTATAGGATGAATGAAGTGTTTTAGGGCAGGGAGTTGGAGAATATAGATATAGGATTAATGAAGTGTTTTAGGGCAGTGAGTTGGAGAAAATAGATATAGCATTAATGTGAGTGTTTTAGGGCAGGGAGTTGAAGAATATAGTTATAGGATTAATGAAGTGTTTTTGGACAGGGAGTTGGAGAATATAGATACAGGATTAATGAAGTGTTTTAGGGCAGGGAGTTGGAGAATATAGATATAGGATTTTTGAAGTGTCTTCGGGCAGGAGGTTGGAGAATATAGAGATAGGATTAATGAAATGTTTTAGGGCAGGGAGTTGGAGAATATAGATATAGGATTATGAAGTGTTTTAGGGCAGGGAGTTGGTGAATATAGTTATTGGATTAGCGTGAGTGTTTTATGACAGGGAGTTGGAGAATATAGATATAGGATTAATGTGAGTGTTTTAGGGCAGGGATTTGGAGAATATAGACATAGGATTAATGAAGTGTTTTAGGGCAGGGAGTTGCTGAATATAGATATAGGATTAATGAAGTGTTTTAGGGCAAGGAGTTGGAGAATATAGATATAGGATTAATGTGAGTGTTTGAGGGCAGGGATTTGGAGAATATAGTTAGAGGATTAATGAAGTGTTTTAGGGCAGGGAGTTGGAGAATCTAGATATAGGATTAATATGAGGGTTTTAGGGCAGACAGTTGGAGAATATAATTATAGGATTAATGTGAGTGTTTTAGGGCAGGGAGTTAGAGAATATAGATATAGGATTTATAAGTGTTTTAGGGCAGGGAGTTGGAGAATATAGTTATAGGATTAATGAAGTGTTTTTGGGCAGGGAGCTGGAGAATATAGTTATAGGATTCACGAAGAGTTTTAGGGCAGGGAGTTGGAGAATATAGTTGCAGGATTAATGAAGTGTTTTAGGGCAGGGAGTTGGAGAATATAGATATTGGATTAAAGTGAGTGTTTTAGGGCAGGGAGTTGGAGAATATAGTTATAGGATTAATGTGAGTGTTTTAGGGCAGGGAGCTGGAGAATATAGATATAGGATTATTGAAGTGTTTTAGGGCAGGGAGTTGGAGAATATAAATATAGGATTAAGGAAGCGTTTTAGGGAGGGAGTTGGAGAATATAGATATAGGATTAATGAGAGTGTTTTAGGGCTGTGAGTTGGAGAATATACATATAGGATTAATGTGAGTGTTTTAGGGCAGGGAGTTAGAGAATATAGTTTCAGGATTAATGTGAGTGTTTTAGGGCAGGTAGTTGGAGAATATAGATATAGGATTAATGTGAGTGTTTTAGGGCAGGGATTTGGAGAATATAGACCTAGGATTAATGATGTGTTTTAGGGCAGGGAGTTGCTGAATATAGATATAGGATTAATGAAGTGTTTTAGGGCAAGGAGTTGGAGAATATAGATATAGGATTAATGTGAGTGTTTTAGGGCAGGGATTTGGAGAATATAGATATAGGATTAAGGAAACGTTTTAGGGAGGGAGTTGGAGAATATAGATATAGGATTAATGAGAGTGTTTTAGGGCTGTGAGTTGGAGAATATGGATATAGGATAAATGTGAGTGTTTTAGGGCAGGGAGTTAGAGAATATAGTTACAGGATTAATGTGAGTGTTTTAGGGCAGGGAGTTGGAGAATCTAGATATAGGATTAATATGAGGGTTTTAGGGCAGACAGTTGGAGAATATAATTATAGGATTAATGTGAGTGTTTTAGGGCAGGGAGTTAGAGAATATAGATATAGGATTAATAAGTGTTTTAGGGCAGGGAGTTGGAGAATATAGTTTTTGGATTAATGAAGTGTTTTAGGGCAGGGAGCTGGAGAATATAGTCATATGATTAACGAAGAGTTTTAGGGCAGGGATTTGGAGAATATAGTTGCAGGATTAATGAAGTGTTTTAGGGCAGGGAGTTGGAGAATATAGATATTGGATTAAAGTGAGTGTTTTAGGGCAGGGAGTTGGAGAATATAGTTTTTGGATTAATTTGAGTGTTTTCGGGCAGGGAGTTGGAGAATATAGTTATAGGATTAATGAAATGTTTTCGGGCAGGGAGTTGGAGAATATAGATATAGGATTAATGTGAGTGTTTTAGGGCAGGGAGTTGGAGAATATAAATATAGGATTATTGAAGTGTTTTAGGGCAGGGATTTGGAGAATATAGATATAGGATTAAGGAAACGTTTTAGGGAGGGAGTTGGAGAATATAGATATAGGATTAAGGAAGTGTTTTAAGGCAGGGAGTTGGAGAATATACATATATGATTAATGAAGTATTTTAGGGCAGGGGGTTGGAGAATCTAGATATCGGATTAATGTGAGTGTTTAAGGGCAGGGAGTTAGAGAATATAGATATAGGATTAATGAAGTGTTTTAGGGTAGGGAGTTGGAGAATATAGATATTGGATTAATGTGAGTGTTTTAGGACAGGGAGTTGGAGAATATAGTTATAGGATTTATGTGAGTGTTTTAGGGCAGGGAGTTGGAGAATATATTTATAGGATTAATGAAGTGTTTTAGGGCAGGGAGTTGGAGAATATAGATACAGGATTAATGAAGTGTTTTCGGGCAGGGAGTTGGAGAATATAGTTATCGGATTAATGAAGTGTTTTAGGGCAGGGAGTTGAAGAATATAGTTATAGGATGAATGAAGTGTTTTAGGGCAGGGAGTTGGAGAATATAGATATAGGATTAATGAAGTGTTTTAGGGCAGGGAGTTGGAGAAAATAGATATAGCATTAATGTGAGTGTTTTAGGGCAGGGAGTTGAAGAATATAGTTATAGGATTAATGAAGTGTTTTTGGACAGGGAGTTGGAGAATATAGATATAGGATTAATGTGAGTGTTTTAGGGCAGGGAGTTGCTGAATATAGATATAGGATTAATGAAGTGTTTTAGGGCAAGGAGTTGGAGAATATAGATATAGGATTAATGTGAGTGTTTGAGGGCAGGGATTTGGAGAATATAGTTAGAGGATTAATGAAGTGTTTTAGGGCAGGGAGTTGGAGAATCTAGATATAGGATTAATATGAGGGTTTTAGGGCAGACAGTTGGAGAATATAATTATAGGATTAATGTGAGTGTTTTAGGGCAGGGAGTTAGAGAATATAGATATAGGATTAATAAGTGTTTTAGGGCAGGGAGTTGGAGAATATAGTTATAGGATTAATGAAGTGTTTTTGGGCAGGAAGCTGGAGAATATAGTTATAGGATTCACGAAGAGTTTTAGGGCAGGGAGTTGGAGAATATAGTTGCAGGATTAATGAAGTGTTTTAGGGCAGGGAGTTGGAGAATATAGATATTGGATTAAAGTGAGTGTTTTAGGGCAGGGAGTTGGAGAATATAGTTTTTGGATTAATTTGAGTGTTTTCGGGCAGGGAGTTGGAGAATATAGTTATAGGATTAATGAAATGTTTTAGGGCAGGGAGTTGGAGAATATAGATATAGGATTAATGTGAGTGTTTTAGGGCAGGGAGTTGGAGAATATAAATATAGGATTATTGAAGTGTTTTAGGGCAGGGAGTTGGAGAATATAGATATAGGATTAATGAGAGTGTTTTAGGGCTGTGAGTTGGAGAATATGGATATAGGATTAATGTGAGTGTTTTAGGGCAGGGAGTTAGAGAATATAGTTACAGGATTAATGTGAGTGTTTTAGGGCAGGGAGTTGGAGAATATAGTTATAGGATGAATGAAGTGTTTTAGGGCAGGGTGTTGCAGAATATCGATATAGGATTAATGTGAGTGTTTTAGCGCAGGGAGTTGGAGAATATAGATATAGGATTATTGAAGTGTTTTAGGGCAGGGAGTTGGAGAATATAGATATAGGATTAATGAAATATTTTAGGGCAGGGAGTTGGAAAATATAGATGTATGATTAATGAAATGTTTTTGAGCAGGGAGTTGGAGAATCTAGATATAGGATTAATGTGAGTGTTTTAGGCAGGGAGTTGGAGAATATAGATATTTGATTAATGTGAGTGTTTTCGGGCAGGGAGTTGGAGAATATAGATATAGGATTAATGTGAGTGTTTTAGGGCAGGGAGTTGGAGAATATATTTATAGGATTAATGAAGTGTTTTAGGGCAGAGAGTTGGAGAATATAGATATCGGTTAATGAGAATGTTTTAGGGCAGGGAGTTGGAGAATATAGATATAGGATTAATGTGAGTGTTTTTGGGCAGGGAGTTAGAGAATATAGATGCAGTATTAATGTGAGTGTTTTAGGGCAGGGAGTTGGAGAATATAGATATAGGATTAATGTGAGTATTTTAGGGCAGGGAGTTGGAGAATATAGATATAGGATGAATTAAGTGTTTTTGAGCAGGGAGTTGGAGAATATAGTTATCGGATTAATGTGAGTGTTTTAGGGCAGGGAGTTGGAGAATATAGATATAGGATTAATGTGAGTGTTTTAGGGCAGGTAGTTGGAGAATATAGATATAGGATTAATGTGAGTGTTTTAGGGCAGGGAGGTGGAGAATATAGATATAGGATTAATGTGAGTATTTTAGGGCAGGGATTTGGAGAATATCGTCACAGGATTCATGAAGTGTTTTAGGGCAGGGTGTTGGAGAATATAGATATAGGATTAAGGAAGTGTTTTAAGGCAGGGAGTTGGAGAATATACATATATGATTAATGAAGTATTTTAGGGCAGGGGGTTGGAGAATCTAGATATAGGATTAATGTGAGTGTTTAAGGGCAGGGAGTTAGAGAATATAGATATAGGATTAATGAAGTGTTTTAGGGTAGGGAGTTGGAGAATATAGATATTGGATTAATGTGAGTGTTTTAGGACAGGGAGTTGGAGAATATAGTTATAGGATTTATGTGAGTGTTTTAGGGCAGGGAGTTGGAGAATATATTTATAGGATTAATGAAGTGTTTTAGGGCAGGGAGTTGGAGAATATAGATACAGGATTAATGAAGTGTTTTCGGGCAGGGAGTTGGAGAATATAGTTATCGGATTAATGAAGTGTTTTAGGGCAGGGAGTTGAAGAATATAGTTATAGGATGAATGAAGTGTTTTAGGGCAGGGAGTTGGAGAATATAGATATAGGATTAATGAAGTGTTTTAGGGCAGGGAGTTGGAGAAAATAGATATAGCATTAATGTGAGTGTTTTAGGGCAGGGAGTTGAAGAATATAGTTATAGGATTAATGAAGTGTTTTTGGACAGGGAGTTGGAGAATATAGATACAGGATTAATGAAGTGTTTTAGGGCAGGGAGTTGGAGAATATAGATATAGGATTTTTGAAGTGTCTTCGGGCAGGAGGTTGGAGAATATAGAGATAGGATTAATGAAATGTTTTAGGGCAGGGAGTTGGAGAATATAGATATAGGATTATGAAGTGTTTTAGGGCAGGGAGTTGGTGAATATAGTTATTGGATTAGCGTGAGTGTTTTATGACAGGGAGTTGGAGAATATAGATATAGGATTAATGTGAGTGTTTTAGGGCAGGGATTTGGAGAATATAGACATAGGATTAATGAAGTGTTTTAGGGCAGGGAGTTGCTGAATATAGATATAGGATTAATGAAGTGTTTTAGGGCAAGGAGTTGGAGAATATAGATATAGGATTAATGTGAGTGTTTGAGGGCAGGGATTTGGAGAATATAGTTAGAGGATTAATGAAGTGTTTTAGGGCAGGGAGTTGGAGAATCTAGATATAGGATTAATATGAGGGTTTTAGGGCAGACAGTTGGAGAATATAATTATAGGATTAATGTGAGTGTTTTAGGGCAGGGAGTTAGAGAATATAGATATAGGATTAATAAGTGTTTTAGGGCAGGGAGTTGGAGAATATAGTTATAGGATTAATGAAGTGTTTTTGGGCAGGGAGCTGGAGAATATAGTTATAGGATTCACGAAGAGTTTTAGGGCAGGGAGTTGGAGAATATAGTTGCAGGATTAATGAAGTGTTTTAGGGCAGGGAGTTGGAGAATATAGATATTGGATTAAAGTGAGTGTTTTAGGGCAGGGAGTTGGAGAATATAGTTATAGGATTAATGTGAGTGTTTTAGGGCAGGGAGCTGGAGAATATAGATATAGGATTATTGAAGTGTTTTAGGGCAGGGAGTTGGAGAATATAAATATAGGATTAAGGAAGCGTTTTAGGGAGGGAGTTGGAGAATATAGATATAGGATTAATGAGAGTGTTTTAGGGCAGGGAGTTAGAGAATATAGTTACAGGATTAATGTGAGTGTTTTAGGGCAGGGAGTTGGAGAATATAGTTATAGGATGAATGAAGTGTTTTAGGGCAGGGTGTTGCAGAATATCGATATAGGATTAATGTGAGTGTTTTTGCGCAGGGAGTTGGAGAATATAGATATAGGATTATTGAAGTGTTTTAGGGCAGGGAGTTGGAGAATATAGATGTAGGATTAATGAAGTATTTTAGGGCAGGGAGTTGGAAAATATAGATGTATGATTAATGAAATGTTTTTGGGCAGGGAGTTGGAGAATCTAGATATAGGATTAATGTGAGTGTTTTAGGCAGGGAGTTGGAGAATATAGATATTTGATTAATGTGAGTGTTTTCGGGCAGGGAGTTGGAGAATATAGATATAGGATTAATGTGAGTGTTTTAGGGCAGGGAGTTGGAGAATATATTTATAGGATTAATGAAGTGTTTTAGGGCAGAGAGTTGGAGAATATAGATATCGGTTAATGAGAATGTTTTAGGGCAGGGAGTTGGAGAATATAGATATAGGATTAATGTGAGTGTTTTTGGGAGGGAGTTGGAGAATATAGATATAGGATTAATGAGAGTGTTTTAGGGCTGTGAGTTGGAGAATATACATATAGGATTAATGTGAGTGTTTTAGGGCAGGGAGTTAGAGAATATAGTTACAGGATTAATGTGAGTGTTTTAGGGCAGGGAGTTGGAGAATATAGTTATAGGATGAATGAAGTGTTTTAGGGCAGGGTGTTGCAGAATATCGATATAGGATTAATGTGAGTGTTTTTGCGCAGGGAGTTGGAGAATATAGATATAGGATTATTGAAGTGTTTTAGGGCAGGGAGTTGGAGAATATAGATGTAGGATTAATGAAGTATTTTAGGGCAGGGAGTTGGAAAATATAGATGTATGATTAATGAAATGTTTTTGGGCAGGGAGTTGGAGAATCTAGATATAGGATTAATGTGAGTGTTTTAGGGCAGGGAGTTGGAGAATATAGATATAGGATTAATGTGAGTGTTTTAGGGCAGGGAGTTGGAGAATATAGATATAGGATGAATGAAGTGTTTTTGAGCAGGGAGTTGGAGAATATAGTTATCGGATTAATGTGAGTGTTTTAGGGCAGGGATTTGGAGAATATAGTCATAGGATTCATGAAGTGTTTTAGGGCAGGGAATTGGAGAATATAGATATAGGATTAAGGAAGTGTTTTAAGGCAGGGAGTTGGAGAATATACATATATGATTAATGAAGTATTTTAGGGCAGGGGGTTGGAGAATCTAGATATAGGATTAATGTGAGTGTTTAAGGGCAGAGAGTTAGAGAATATAGATATAGGATTAATGAAGTGTTTTCGGGTAGGGAGTTGGAGAATATAGATGTTGGATTAATGTGAGTGTTTTAGGACAGGGAGTTGGAGAATATAGTTATAGGATTAATGTGAGTGTTTTAGGGCAGGGAGTTGGAGAATATATTTATAGGATTAATGAAGTGTTTTAGGGCAGGGAGTTGGAGAAAATAGATATAGCATTAATGTGAGTGTTTTAGGGCAGGGAGTTGAAGAATATAGTTATAGGATTAATGAAGTGTTTTAGGACAGGGAGTTGGAGAATATAGATATAGGATTAATGAAGTGTTTTAGGGCAGGGAGTTGGAGAATATAGATATTGGATTAATGTGAGTGCTTTAGGGCAGGGAGCTGGAGAATATAGATATAGGATTAATGCGAGTGTTTTAGGGCAGGGAGTTGGAGAATATAGTTATAGGATTAATGAAGTGTTTTGGGGCAGGGAGTTGGAGAATATAGATATTGGATTAAAGTGAGTGTTTTAGAGCAGGGAGTTGGAGAATATAGTTATAGGATTAATTTGAATGTTTTCGGGCAGGGAGTTGGAGAATATAGTTATAGGATTAATGAAATGTTTTAGGGCAGGGAGTTGGAGAATATAGATATAGGATTAAGGAAGCATTTTAGGGAGGGAGTTGGAGAATATAGATATAGGATTAATGAGAGTGTTTTAGGGCTGTGAGTTGGAGAATATAGATATAGGATTAATGTGAGTGTTTTAGGGCAGGGAGATATAGAATATAGTTACAGGATTAATGTGAGTGTTTTAGAGCAGGGAGTTGGAGAATATAGTTATAGGATGAATGAAGTGTTTTAGGGCAGGGTGTTGCAGAATATCGATATAGGATTAATGTGAGTGTTTTAGCGCAGGGAGTTGGAGAATATAGATATAGGATTATTGAAGTGTTTTAGGGCAGGGAGTTGGAAAATATAGATATAGGATTAATGAAGTATTTTAGGGCAGGGAGTTGGAAAATATAGATGTATGATTAATGAAATGTTTTTGGGCAGGGAGTTGGAGAATCTAGATATAGGATTAATGTGAGTGTTTTAGGCAGGGAGTTGGAGAATATAGATATTTGATTAACGTGAGTGTTTTCGGGCAGGGAGTTGGAGAATATAGATATAGGATTAATGTGAGTGTTTCAGGGCAGGGAGTTGGAGAATATATTTATAGGATTAATGAAGTGTTTTCGGGCAGAGAGTTGGAGAATATAGATATCGGTTAATGAGAATGTTTTAGGGCAGGGAGTTGGAGAATATAGATATAGGATTAATGTGAGTGTTTTAGGGCAGGTAGTTGGAGAATATAGATATAGGATTAATGTGAGTGTTTTAGGGCAGAGAGGTGGAGAATATAGACATAGGATTAATGAAGTGTTTTAAAGCAGGGAGTTGGAGAATATAGATATAGGATTAATGAAGTGTTTTAGGGCAAGGAGTTGGAGAATATAGATATAGGATTAATGTGAGTATTTTAGGGCAGGGATTTGGAGAATATAGTCATAGGATTCATGAAGTGTTTTAGGGCAGGATGTTGGAGAATATAGATATAGGATTAAGGAAGTGTTTTAAGGCAGGGAGTTGGAGAATATACATATATGATTAATGAAGTATTTTAGGGCAGGGGGTTGGAGAATCTAGATATAGGATTAATGTGAGTGTTTAAGGGCAGGGAGTTAGAGAATATAGTTATCGGATTAATGAAGTGTTTTAGGGTAGGGAGTTGGAGAATATAGATATTGGATTAATGTGAGTGTTTTAGGACAGGGAGTTGGAGAATATAGTTATAGGATTAATGTGAGTGTTTTAGGGCAGGGAGTTGGAGAATATATTTATAGGATTAATGAAGTGTTTTTGGGCAGGGAGTTGGAGAATATAGATACAGGATTAATGAAGTGTTTTCGGGCAGGGAGTTGGAGAATATAGATACAGGATTAATGTGAGTGTTTTAGGGCAGGGAGTTGGAGAATATAGTTATCGGATTAATGAAGTGTTTTAGGGCAGGGAGTTGAAGAATATAGTTATAGGATTAATGAAGTGTTTTAGGGCAGGGAGTTGGAGAATATAGATATAGGATTTTTGAAGTGTCTTCGGGCAGGAGGTTGGAGAATATAGAGATAGGATTAATGAAATGTTTTAGGGGAGGGAGTTGGAGAATATAGATGTAGGATTATGAAGTGTTTTAGGGCAGGGAGTTGGAGAATATAGTTCTTGGATTAGCGTGAGTGTTTTAGGACAGGGAGTTGGAGAATTTAGATATAGGATTAATGTGAGTGTTTTAGGGCAGGTAGTTGGAGAATATAGATATAGGATTAATGTGAGTGTTTTAGGGCAGGGATTTGGAGAATATAGACATAGGATTAATGAAGTGTTTTAGGGCAGTGAGTTGCTGAATATAGATATAGGATTAATGAAGTGTTTTAGGGCAAGGAGTTGGAGAATATAGTTGCAGGATTAATGAAGTGTTTTAGGGCAGGGAGATGGAGAATATAGATATAGGATTAATGAAGTGTTTTAGGGCAGGGAGTTGGAGAATCTAGATATAGGATTAATATGAGGGTTTTAGGGCAGACAGTTGGAGAATATAATTATAGGATTAATGTGAGTGTTTTAGGGCAGGGAGTTAGAGAATATAGATATAGGATTAATAAGTGTTTTAGGCAGGGAGTTGGAGAATATAGTTATAGGATTAATGAAGTGTTTTAGGGCAGGGAGCTGGAGAATATAGTTATATGATTAACGAAGAGTTTTAGGGCAGGGAGTTGGAGAATATAGTTGCAGGATTAATGAAGTGTTTTAGGGCAGGGAGTTGGAGAATATAGATATTGGATTAAAGTGAGTGTTTTAGGGCAGGGAGTTGGAGAATATAGTTATTGGATTAATTAGAGTGTTTTCGGGCAGGGAGTTGGAGAATATAGTTATAGGATTAATGAAATGTTTTAGGGCAGGGAGTTGGAGAATATAGATATAGGATTAATGTGAGTGTTTTAGGGCAGGGAGTTGGAGAATATAGATATAGGATTATTGAAGTGTTTTAGGGCAGGGAGTTGGAGAATATAGATATAGGTTTAAGGAAGCGTTTTAGGGAGGGAGTTGGAGAATATAGATGTATGATTAATGAGAGTGTTTTAGGGCTGTGAGTTGGAGAATATAGATATAGGATTAATGTGAGTGTTTTAGGGCAGGGAGTTAGAGAATATAGTTACAGGATTAATTTGAGTGTTTTAGGGCAGGGAGTTGGAGAATATAGTTATAGGATGAATGAAGTGTTTTAGGGCAGGGTGTTGCAGAATATCGATATAGGATTAATGTGAGTGTTTTTGCGCAGGGAGTTGGAGAATATAGATATAGGATTATTGAAGTGTTTTAGGGCAGGGAGTTGGAGAATATAGATATAGGATTAATGAAGTATTTTAGGGCAGGGAGTTGGAAAATATAGATGTATGATTAATGAAATGTTTTTGGGCAGGGAGTTTGGAGAATCTAGATATAGGATTAATGTGAGTGTTTTAGGCAGGGAGTTGGAGAATATAGATATTTGATTAATGTGAGTGTTTTCGTGCAGGGAGTTGGAGAATATAGATACAGGATTAATGTGAGTGTTTTTGGGCAGGGAGTTAGAGAATATAGATGCAGTATTAATGTGAGTGTTTTAGGGCAGGGAGTTGGAGAATATAGTTATATGATTAACGAAGAGTTTTAAAACAGGGAGTTGGAGAATATAGATATAGGATTAATGAAGTGTTTTAGGGCAAGGAGTTGGATAATATAGATATAGGATTAATGTGAGTATTTTAGGGCAGGGATTTGGAGAATATAGTCATAGGATTCATGAAGTGTTTTAGGGCAGGGAATTGGAGAATATAGATATAGGATTAAGGAAGTGTTTTAAGGCAGGGAGTTGGAGAATATACATATATGATTAATGAAGTATTTTAGGGCAGGGGGTTGGAGAATCTAGATATAGGATTAATGTGAGTGTTTAAGGGCAGAGAGTTAGAGAATATAGATATAGGATTAATGAAGTCTTTTAGGGTAGGGAGTTGGAGAATATAGATATTGGATTAATGTGAGTGTTTTAGGACAGGGAGTTGGAGAATATAGTTATAGGATTAATGTGAGTGTTTTAGGGCAGGGAGTTGGAGAATATATTTATAGGATTAATGAAGTGTTTTCGGGCAGGGAGTTGGAGAATATAGATATTGGATTAATGTGAGTGCTTTAGGGCAGGGAGCTGGAGAATATAGATATAGGATTAATGCGAGTGTTTTAGGGCAGGGAGTTGGAGAATATAGTTATAGGATTAATGAAGTGTTTTGGGGCAGGGAGTTGGAGAATATAGATAGAGGATTAATGAAGTGTTTTAGGGCAGGGAGTTGGAGAATATAGATACAGGATTAATGTCAGTGTTTTAGGGCAGGGAGTTGGAGAATATAGTTATAGGATTAATGAAGTGTTTTAGGGCAGGGAGTTGGAGAATATAGTTTTTTGGATTAATGAAGTGTTTTAGGGCAGGGAGATGGAGAATATAGATACAGGATTAATGAAGTGTTTTAGGGCAGGAAGTTGGAGAATATAGATATAGGATTAATGTGATTGTTTTAGGGCAGGGAGTTGGAGAATATAGTTATAGGATTAATGTGAGTGTTTTAGGGCAGGGAGTTGGAGAATATAGTTGTAGGATGAATGAAGTGTTTTAGGGCAGGGAGTTGGAGAATATCGATATAGGATTAATGTGAGTGTTTTAGGGCAGGGAGTTGGAAAATATAGATATAGGATTATTGAAGTGCTTTAGGGCAGGGAGTTGGAGTATATAGATAGAGGATTAATGTGAGTGTTTTAGGGCAGGGTATTGGAGAATATAGATATAGGATTAATGTGAGTGTTTTAGGGCAGGGAGTTGGAGAATATAGTTATAGGATAAATGAGAGTGTTTTAGGGCAGGGTGTTGGAAAATATAGTTATAGGATTAATGCGAGTGTATTAGTGCAGGGAGTTGGAGAATATAGATATAGGATTAATGTGAGTGTTTTAGGGCAGGGGGTTAGAGAATATAGATACAGGATTAATGAAGTGTTTTAGGGCAGGGAGTTGGAGAATATAGATATAGGATTAATGAATTGTTTTAGGGCAGGGAGTTGGAGAATATAGATATAGGATTAATGTGAGTGTTTTGGGGCAGGGAGTTGGAGAATACAGATATAGGATTAATGAAGTGTTTCAGGGCAGGGAGTTGGAGAATATAGTTAGAGGATTAATGAAGTGTTTTAGGGCAGGGAGATGGAGAATATAGATATAGGATTAATGAGAGTGTTTTAGGGCAGGGAGTTGGAGAATATAGATATAGGATTAATGAAGTGTTTTAGGTCAGGGAGTTGGAGAATATAGATAGAGGATGAATGAAGTGTTTTGGGGCAGGGAGTTGGAGAATATAGATATAGGATTAATTTGAGTGTTTTAGGACAGGGAGTTGGAGAATATAGATATAGGATTAATGAAGTGTTTTAGGGCAGGTAGTTGGAGAATATATTTATCGGATTGATGAGAGTGTTTTAGGGCAGGGAGTTGGAAAATATAGTTATCGGATTAATGTGAGTGTTTTAGGACAGGGAGTTGGAGAATATAGTTATAGGATTAATGAAATGTTTTAGGGCAGGGAGTTGGAGAATATAAATATAGGATTATTGAAGTGTTTTAGGGCAGGGATTTGGAGAATATAGAGATAGGATTAATGAAATGTTTTAGGGCAAGGAGTTGGAGAATATAGATATAGGATTAATGAAGTGTTTTAGAGAGGGAGTTGGAGAATATAGATATAGGATTAATGAATTGATTTAGGGCAGGGAGTTGGAGAATATAGATACAGGATTAATGAAGTGTTTTAGGGCAGGGAGTTGGAGAATATAATTATAGGATTAATGAAGTGTTTTAGGGCAGGGAGTTGGAGAATATAGATATAGGATTAATGAAGTGTTTTAGGGCAGGGATTTGGAGAATATAGTTATCGGATTAATGTGAGTGTTTTAGGGCAGGGAGTTGGAGAATATAGATATAGGATTAATGTGAGTGTTTTCGGGCAGGTAGTTGGAGAATATAGATATAGGATTAATGTGAGTGTTTTAGGGCAGGGATTTGGAGAATATAGACATAGGATTAATGAAGTGTTTTAGGGCAGGGAGTTGGAGAATCTAGATATAGGATTAATATGAGGGTTTTAGGGCAGACAGTTGGAGAATATAATTATAGGATTAATGTGAGTGTTTTAGGGCAGGGAGTTAGAGAATATAGATATAGGATTAATGAAGTGTTTTAGGGCAGGGAGTTGGAAAATATAGTTATAGGATTAATGAAGTGTTTTAGGGCAGGGAGCTGGAGAATATAGTTATATGATTAACGAAGAGTTTTAGGGCAGGGAGTTGGAGAATATAGTTGCAGGATTAATGAAGTGTTTTAGGGCAGGGAGTTGGAGAATATAGATATTGGATTAAAGTGAGTGTTTTAGGGCAGGGAGTTGGAGAATATAGTTATAGGATTAATTTGAGTGTTTTCGGGCAGGGAGTTGGAGAATATAGTTATAGGATTAATGAAATGTTTTAGGGCAGGGAGTTGGAGAATATAGTTATAGGATTAATGAAATGTTTTAGGGCAGGGAGTTGGAGAATATAGATATAGGATTAATGAAGTGTTTTAGAGAGGGAGTTGGAGAATATAGATATAGGATTAATGAATTGATTTAGGGCAGGGAGTTGGAGAATATACATACAGGATTAATGAAGTGTTTTAGGGCAGGGAGTTGGAGAATATAGATATAGGATGAATGTGAGTGTTTTAGGGCAGGGAGTTGGAGAATATAGATATAGGATTAATGAAGTGTTTTAGTTCAGGGAGTTGGAGAATATAGATAGAGGATGAATGAAGTGTTTTAGGGCAGGGAGTTGGAGAATATAGATATAGAATTAATGAAGTGTTTTAGGGAGGGAGTTGGAGAATATAGATATCGGATTAATGAATTGTTTTAGGGCAGGGAGTTGGAGAATATAGATATAGGATTCATATGAGTGTTTTAGGGCAGGGAGTTGGAGAATACAGATATAGGATTAATGTGAGTGTTTTAGGGCAGGGAGTTGGAGAATATAGTTATATGATTAACGAAGTGTTTTAGGGCAGGGAGTTGGAGAATATAGTTGCAGGATGAATGAATTGTTTTAGGGCAGGGAGTTGGAGAATACAGATATATGATTAACGAAGTGTTTTAGGGCAGGGAGTTGGAGAATATAGTTGCAGGATTAATGAAGTGTTTTCGGGCAGGGAGTTGGAGAATACAGATACAGGATTAAAGTGAGTGTTTTAGGGCAGGGAGTTGGAGAATATAGATATAGGATTAATGTGAGTGTTTTAGGGCAGGGAGTTGGCGAATATCGATATAGGATTATTGAAGTGTTTTAGGGCAGAGAGTTGGAGAATTTAGATATAGGATTAAGGAAGCGTTTTAGGGAGGGAGTTGGAGAATATAGATATAGGATTAATGAATTGTTTTAGGGAAGGGAGTTGGAGAATATAGATATAGGATTAATGTGAGTGTTTTAGGGCAGGGAGTTGGAGAATACAGATATAGGATTAATGAAGTGTTTCAGGGCAGGGAGTTGGAGAATATAGTTCGAGGATTAATGAAGTGTTTTAGGGCAGGGTGTTGGAGAATATAGTTGCAGGATTAATGAAGTGTTTTAGGGCAGGGAGTTGGAGAATATAGATAGAGGATGAATGAAGTGTTTTAGGGCAGGGAGTTGGAGAATATACATATAGGATTAAGGAACCGTTTTAGGGAGGGAGTTGGAGAATATAGATATAGGATTAATGAATTTTTTTAGTGCAGGGAGTTGGAGAATATAGATATAGGATTAATGTGAGTGTTTTAGGGCAGGGAGTTGGAGAATACAGATGTCGGATTAATGAAGTGTTTTAGGGCAGGGAGTTGGAGAATATAGTTATAGGATTAATGAAGTGTTTTAGGTCAGGGAGTTGGAGAATATAGATATAGGATTAATGAAGTATTTTAGGGCAGGGAGTTGGAGAATATAGTTAGAGGATTAATGAAGTGTTTTAGGGCAGGGTGTTGGAGAATATAGATATAGGATTAATGAAGTGTTTTAGGGCAGGGAGTTGGAGAATATAGATATAGGATTAATTTGAGTGTTTTCGGACAGGGAGTTGGGGAATATAGATATAGGATTAATGAAGTGTTTTAGGGCAGGGAGTTGGAGAATATATTTATAGGATTGATGAGAGTGTTTTAGGGCAGGGAGTTGGAGAATATAGTTATCGGATTATTGTGAGTGTTTTCGGGCAGGAGTTGGAGAATATAGATACAGGATTAATGTGAGTGTTTTGGGGCAGGCTGTTGGAGAATATAGTTATAGGATTAATGTGAGTGTTTTAGGGCAAGGAGTTCGAGAATATAGTTATAGGATTAACGAAATGTTTCAGGGCAGGGAGTTGGAGAATATAGATATAGGATTAACGTGAGTGTTTTAGGGCAGGGAGTTGGAGAATATAGATATAGGATTTTTGAAGTGTCTTCGGGCAGGAGGTTGGAGAATATAGAGATAGGATTAATGAAATGTTTTAGGGCAGGGAGTTGGAGAATATAGATATAGGATTATGAAGTGTTTTAGGGCAGGGAGTTAAAGAATATAGTTATTGGATTAGCGTGAGTGTTTTAGGACAGGGAGTTGGAGAATATAGATATAGGATTAATGTGAGTGTTTTAGGGCAGGTAGTTGGAGAATATAGATATAGGATTAATGTGAGTGTTTTAGGGCAGGGATTTGGAGAATATAGACATAGGATTAATGAAGTTTTTTAGGGCAGGGAGTTGCTGAATATAGATATAGGATTAATGAAGTGTTTTAGGGCAAGGAGTTGGAGAATATAGATATAGGATTAATGTGAGTGTTTGAGGGCAGGGATTTGGAGAATATAGTTAGAGGATTAATGAAGTGTTTTAGGGCAGGGAGTTGGAGAATCTAGATATAGGATTAATATGAGGGTTTTAGGGCAGACAGTTGGAGAATATAATTATAGGATTAATGTGAGTGTTTTAGGGCAGGGAGTTAGAGAATATAGATATAGGATTAATGAAGTGTTTTAGGGCAGGGAGTTGCAGAATATAGTTATAGGATTAATGAAGTGTTTTAGGGCAGGGAGCTGGAGAATATAGTTATATGATTAATGAAGAGTTTTAGGGCAGGGAGTTGGAGAATATAGTTGCAGGATTAATGAAGTGTTTTAGGGCAGGGAGTTGGAGAATATAGATATAGGATTAATGAAGTGTTTTAGGGAGGGAGTTGGAGAATATAGATATCGGATTAATGAATTGTTTTAGGGCAGGGAGTTGGAGAATATAGATATAGGATTAATATGAGTGTTTTAGGGCAGGGAGTTGGAGAATACAGATATAGGATTAATGTGAGTGTTTTAGGGCAGGGAGTTGGAGAATATAGTTATATGATTAACGAAGTGTTTTAGGGCAGGGAGTTGGAGAATATATTTGCAGGATGAATGAATTGTTTTAGGGCAGGGAGTTGGAGAATATAGATATAGGATTAATATGAGTGTTTTAGGGCAGGGAGTTGGAGAATACAGATATAGGATTAATGTGAGTGTTTTAGGGCAGGGAGTTGGAGAATATAGTTATAGGATTAATGAAGTGTATTAGGGCAGTGAGCTGGAGAATATAGTTATACGATTAATGAAGTGTTTTAGGGCAGGGAGTTGGAGAATATAGTTGCAGGATTAATGAAGTGTTTTAGGGCAGGGAGTTGGAGAATACAGATACAGGATTAAAGTGATTGTTTTAGGGCAGGGTGTTGGAGAATATAGATATAGGATTAATGTGAGTGTTTTAGGGCAGGGAGTTGGAGAATATAGATATAGGATTATTGAAGTGTTTTAGGGCAGAGAGTTGGAGAATTTAGATATAGGATTAAGGAAGCGTTTTAGGGAGGGAGTTGGAGAATATAGATATAGGATTAATGAATTGTTTTAGGGCAGGGAGTTGGAGAATATAGATATAGGATTAATGTGAGTGTTTTAGGGCAGGGAGTTGGAGAATACAGATATAGGATTAATGAAGTGTTTCAGGGCAGGGAGTTGGAGAATATAGTTAGAGGATTAATGAAGTGTTTTAGGGCAGGGTGTTGGAGAATATAGTTGCAGGATTAAGGAACCGTTTTAGGGAGGGAGTTGGAGAATATAGATATATGATTAATGAATTTTTTTCGGGCAGGGAGTTGGAGAATATAGATATAGGATTAATGTGAGTGTTTTAGGGCAGGGAGTTGTAGAATACAGATGTAGGATTAATGAAGTGTTTTAGGGCAGGGAGTTGGAGAATATAGTTATAGGATTAATGAAGTGTTTTAGGTCAGGGAGTTGGAGAATATAGATATAGGATTAATGAAGTATTTTAGGGCAGGGAGTTGGAGAATATAGTTAGAGGATTAATGAAGTGTTTTAGGGCAGGTTGTTGGAGAATATAGATATAGGATTAATGAAGTGTTTTAGGGCAGGGGGTTAGAGAATATAGATACAGGATTAATGAAGTGTTTTAGGGCAGGGAGTTGGAGAATATAGATATAGGATTAATGAATTGTTTTAGGGCAGGGAGTTGGAGAATATAGATATAGGATTAATGTGAGTGTTTTGGGGCAGGGAGTTGGAGAATACAGATATAGGATTAATGAAGTGTTTCAGGGCAGGGAGTTGGAGAATATAGTTAGAGGATGAATGAAGTGTTTTAGGGCAGGGAGTTGGAGAATATAGATATAGGATTAATGAAGTGTTTTAGGGCAGGGAGTTGGAGAATATATTTATAGGATTGATGAGAGTGTTTTGGGGCAGGGAGTTGGAAAATATAGTTATAGTATTAATGTGAGTGTTTTGGGACAGGGAGTTGGAGAATATAGTTATAGGATTAATGAAATGTTTTAGGGCAGGGAGTTGGAGAATATAAATATAGGATTATTGAAGTGTTTTAGGGCAGGGATTTGGAGAATATAGAGATAGGATTAATGAAATGTTTTAGGGCAGGGAGTTGGAGAATATAGATATAGGATTAATGAAGTGTTTTAGAGAGGGAGTTGGAGAATATAGATATAGGATTAATGAATTGATTTAGGGCAGGGAGTTGGAGAATATAGATACAGGATTAATGAAGTGTTTTAGGGCAGGGAGTTGGAGAATATAATTATAGGATTAATGAAGTGTTTTAGGGCAGGGAGTTGGAGAATATAGATATAGGATTAATGAAGTGTTTTAGGGCAGGGATTTGGAGAATATAGTTATCGGATTAATGTGAGTGTTTTAGGGCAGGGAGTTGGAGAATATAGATATAGGATTAATGTGAGTGTTTTCGGGCAGGTAGTTGGAGAATATAGTTATAGGATTAATGAAGTGTTTTAGGGCAGGGAGTTGCTGAATATAGATATAGGATTAATGAAGTGTTTTCGGGCAAGGAGTTGGAGAATATAGATACAGGATTAATGTGATTGTTTGAGGGCAGGGAGTTGGAGAATATAGTTGCAGGATTAATGAAGTGTTTTAGGGCAGGGAGTTGGAGAATATAGATATTGGATTAAAGTGAGTGTTTGAGGGCAGGGAGTTGGAGAATATAGTTATAGGATTAATTTGAGTGTTTTCGGGCAGGGAGTTGGAGAATATAGTTATAGGATTAATGAAATGTTTTAGGGCAGGGAGTTGGAGAATATAGATATAGGATTAATGTGAGTGTTTTAGGGCAGGGAGTTGGAGAATATAGATATAGGATTAATGATGTGTTTTAGGGCAGGGAGTTGGAGAATATATTTATAGGATTGATGAGAGTGTTTTAGGGCAGGGAGTTGGAAAATATAGTTATAGGATTAATGTGAGTGTTTTAGGGCAGGGATTTGGAGAATATAGAGATAGGATTAATGAAATGTTTTAGGGCAGGGAGTTGGAGAATATAGATATAGGATTAATGAAGTGTTTTAGAGAGGGAGTTGGAGAATATAGATATAGGATTAATGAATTGATTTAGGGCAGGGAGTTGGAGAATATACATACAGGATTAATGAAGTGTTTTATGGCAGGGAGTTGGAGAATATAGATATAGGATGAATGTGGAGTGTTTTAGGGCAGGGAGTTGGAGAATATAGATATAGGATTAATGAAGTGTTTTAGTTCAGGGAGTTGGAGAATATAGATAGAGGATGAATGAAGTGTTTTAGGGCAGGGAGTTGGAGAATATAGATATAGGATTAATGAAGTGTTTTAGGGAGGGAGTTGGAGAATATAGATATCGGATTAATGAATTGTTTTAGGGCAGGGAGTTGGAGAATATAGATATAGGATTAATATGAGTGTTTTAGGGCAGGGAGTTGGAGAATGCAGATATAGGATTAATGTGAGTGTTTTAGGGCAGGGAGTTGGAGAATATAGTTACATGATTAACGAAGTGTTTTAGGGCAGGGAGTTGGAGAATATAGTTGCAGGATGAATGAATTGTTTTAGGGCAGGGAGTTGGAGAATATGGATATAGGATTAATATGAGTGTTTTAGGGCAGGGAGTTGGAGAATACAGATATAGGATTAATGTGAGAGTTTTAGGGAAGGGAGTTGGAGAATATAGTTGTAGGATTAATGAAGTGTATTAGGGCACTGAGCTGGAGAATATAGTTATATGATTAACGAAGTGTTTTAGGGCAGGGAGTTGGAGAATATAGTTGCAGGATTAATGAAGTGTTTTAGGGCAGGGAGTTGGAGAATACAGATACAGGATTAAAGTGAGTGTTTTAGGGCAGGGAGTTGGAGAATATAGATATAGGATTAATGTGAGTGTTTTAGGGCAGGGAGTTGGAGAATATAGTTAGAGGATTAATGAAGTGTTTTCGGGCAGGGTGTTGGAGAATATAGATAGAGGATGAATGAAGTGTTTTAGGGCTGGGAGTTGGAGAATATAGATATAGGATTAAGGAACCGTTTTAGGGAGGGAGTTGGAGAATATAGATATAGGATTAATGAATTTTTTTAGTGCAGGGAGTTGGAGAATATAGATATAGGATTAATGTGAGTGTTTTAGGGCAGGGAGTTGGAGAATACAGATGTAGGATTAATGAAGTGTTTTAGGGCAGGGAGTTGGAGAAATTAGTTATAGGATTAATGAAGTGTTTTAGGTCAGGGAGTTGGAGAATATAGATATAGGATTAATGAAGTATTTTAGGGCAGGGAGTTGGAGAATATAGTTAGAGGATTAATGAAGTGTTTTAGGGCAGGGTGTTGGAGAATATAGATATAGGATTAATGAAGTGTTTTAGGGCAGGGAGTTGGAGAATATAGATATAGGATAAATTTGAGTGTTTTAGGACAGGGAGTTGGGGAATATAGATATAGGATTAATGAAGTGTTTTAGGGCAGGGAGTTGGAGAATATATTTATAGGATTGATGAGAGTGTTTTAGGGCAGGGAGTTGGAGAATATAGTTGTAGGATTAATGAAGTGTATTAGGGCACTGAGCTGGAGAATATAGTTATATGATTAACGAAGTGTTTTAGGGCAGGGAGTTGGAGAATATAGTTGCAGGATTAATGAAGTGTTTTAGGGCAGGGAGTTGGAGAATACAGATACAGGATTAAAGTGAGTGTTTTAGGGCAGGGAGTTGGAGAATATAGATATAGGATTAATGTGAGTGTTTTAGGGCAGGGAGTTGGAGAATATAGTTAGAGGATTAATGAAGTGTTTTAGGGCAGGGTGTTGGAGAATATAGATAGAGGATGAATGAAGTGGTTTAGGGCTGGGAGTTGGAGAATATAGATATAGGATTAAGGAACCGTTTTCGGGAGGGAGTTGGAGAATATAGATATAGGATTAATGAATTTTCTTAGTGCAGGGAGTTGGAGAATATAGATATAGGATTAATGTGAGTGTTTTAGGGCAGGGAGTTGGAGAATACAGATGTGGGATTAATGAAGTGTTTTAGGGCAGGGAGTTGGAGAATATAGTTATAGGATTAATGAAGTGTTTTAGGTCAGGGAGTTGGAGAATATAGATATAGGATTAATGAAGTATTTTAGGGCAGGGAGTTGGAGAATATAGTTAGAGGATTAATGAAGTGTTTTAGGGCAGGGTGTTGGAGAATATAGATATAGGATTAATGAAGTGTTTTAGGGCAGGGAGTTGGAGAATATAGATATAGGATTAATTTGAGTGTTTTAGGACAGGGAGTTGGGGAATATAGATATAGGATTAATGAAGTGTTTTAGGGCAGGGAGTTGGAGAATATATTTATAGGATTGATGAGAGTGTTTTAGGGCAGGGAGTTGGAGAATATAGTTATCGGATTATTGTGAGTGTTTTCGGGCAGGAGTTGGAGAATATAGATACAGGATTAATGTGAGTGTTTTGGGGCAGGCTGTTGGAGAATATAGTTATAGGATTAATGTGAGTGTTTTAGGGCAAGGAGTTCGAGAATATAGTTATAGGATTAACGAAATGTTTCAGGGCAGGGAGTTGGAGAATATAGATATAGGATTAACGTGAGTGTTTTAGGGCAGGGAGTTGGAGAATATAGATATAGGATTTTTGAAGTGTCTTCGGGCAGGAGGTTGGAGAATATAGAGATAGGATTAATGAAATGTTTTAGGGCAGGGAGTTGGAGAATATAGATATAGGATTATGAAGTGTTTTAGGGCAGGGAGTTGGAGAATATAGTTATTGGATTAGCGTGAGTGTTTTAGGACAGGGAGTTGGAGAATATAGATATAGGATTAATGTGAGTGTTTTAGGGCAGGTAGTTGGAGAATATAGATATAGGATTAATGTGAGTGTTTTAGGGCAGGGAGTTGGAAAATATAGTTATAGTATTAATGTGAGTGTTTTAGGACAGGGAGTTGGAGAATATAGTTATAGGATTAATGAAATGTTTTAGGGCAGGGAGTTGGAGAATATAAATATAGGATTATTGAAGTGTTTTAGGGCAGGGATTTGGAGAATATAGAGATAGGATTAATGAAATGTTTTAGGGCAGGGAGTTGGAGAATATAGATATAGGATTAATGAAGTGTTTTAGAGAGGGAGTTGGAGAATATAGATATAGGATTAATGAATTGATTTAGGGCAGGGAGTTGGAGAATATAGATACAGGATTAATGAAGTGTTTTAGGGCAGGGAGTTGGAGAATATAATTATAGGATTAATGAAGTGTTTTAGGGCAGGGAGTTGGAGAATATAGATATAGGATTAATGAAGTGTTTTAGGGCAGGGATTTGGAGAATATAGTTATCGGATTAATGTGAGTGTTTTCGGGCAGGGAGTTGGAGAATATAGATATAGGATTAATGTGAGTGTTTTCGGGCAGGTAGTTGGAGAATATAGATATAGGATTAATGTGAGTGTTTTAGGGCAGGGAGTTGCTGAATATAGATATAGGATTAATGAAGTGTTTTAGGGCAAGGAGTTGGAGAATATAGATACAGGATTAATGTGAGTGTTTGAGGGCAGGGAGTTGGAGAATATAGTTGCAGGATTAATGAAGTGTTTTAGGGCAGGGAGTTGGAGAATATAGATATTGGATTAAAGTGAGTGTTTTAGGGCAGGGAGTTGGAGAATATAGTTATAGGATTAATTTGAGTGTTTTCGGGCAGGGAGTTGGAGAATATAGTTATAGGATTAATGAAATGTTTTAGGGCAGGGAGTTGGAGAATATAGATATAGGATTAATGTGAGTGTTTTAGGGCAGGGAGTTGGAGAATATAGATATAGGATTAATGATGTGTTTTAGGGCAGGGAGTTGGAGAATATATTTATAGGATTGATGAGAGTGTTTTAGGGCAGGGAGTTGGAAAATATAGTTATAGGATTAATGTGAGTGTTTTAGGGCAGGGATTTGGAGAATATAGAGATAGGATTAATGAAATGTTTTAGGGCAGGGAGTTGGAGAATATAGATATAGGATTAATGAAGTGTTTTAGAGAGGGAGTTGGAGAATATAGATATAGGATTAATGAATTGATTTAGGGCAGGGAGTTGGAGAATATACATACAGGATTAATGAAGTGTTTTATGGCAGGGAGTTGGAGAATATAGATATAGGATGAATGTGAGTGTTTTAGGGCAGGGAGTTGGAGAATATAGATATAGGATTAATGAAGTGTTTTAGTTCAGGGAGTTGGAGAATATAGATAGAGGATGAATGAAGTGTTTTAGGGCAGGGAGTTGGAGAATATAGATATAGGATTAATGAAGTGTTTTAGGGAGGGAGTTGGAGAATATAGATATCGGATTAATGAATTGTTTTAGGGCAGGGAGTTGGAGAATATAGATATAGGATTAATATGAGTGTTTTAGGGCAGGGAGTTGGAGAATACAGATATAGGATTAATGTGAGTGTTTTAGGGCAGGGAGTTGGAGAATATAGTTATATGATTAACGAAGTGTTTTAGGGCAGGGAGTTGGAGAATATAGTTGCAGGATGAATGAATTGTTTTAGGGCAGGGAGTTGGAGAATATAGATATAGGATTAATATGAGTGTTTTAGGGCAGGGAGTTGGAGAATACAGATATAGGATTAATGTGAGAGTTTTAGGGCAGGGAGTTGGAGAATATAGTTATAGGATTAATGAAGTGTATTAGGGCACTGAGCTGGAGAATATAGTTATATGATTAACGAAGTGTTTTAGGGCAGGGAGTTGGAGAATATAGTTGCAGGATTAATGAAGTGTTTTAGGGCAGGGAGTTGGAGAATACAGATACAGGATTAAAGTGAGTGTTTTAGGGCAGGGAGTTGGAGAATATAGATATAGGATTAATGTGAGTGTTTTAGGGCAGGGAGTTGGAGAATATAGTTAGAGGATTAATGAAGTGTTTTAGGGCAGTGTGTTGGAGAATATAGATAGAGGATGAATGAAGTGTTTTAGGGCTGGGAGTTGGAGAATATAGATATAGGATTAAGGAACCGTTTTAGGGAGGGAGTTGGAGAATATAGATATAGGATTAATGAATTTTTTTAGTGCAGGGAGTTGGAGATTATAGATATAGGATTAATGTGAGTGTTTTAGGGCAGGGAGTTGGAGAATACAGATGTAGGATTAATGAAGTGTTTTAGGGCAGGGAGTTGGAGAATATAGTTATAGGATTAATGAAGTGTTTTAGGTCAGGGAGTTGGAGAATATAGATATAGGATTAATGAAGTATTTTAGGGCAGGGAGTTGGAGAATATAGTTAGAGGATTAATGAAGTGTTTTAGGGCAGGGTGTTGGAGAATATAGATATAGGATTAATGAAGTGTTTTAGGGCAGGGAGTTGGAGAATATAGATATAGGATTAATTTGAGTGTTTTAGGACAGGGAGTTGGGGAATATAGATATAGGATTAATGAAGTGTTTTAGGGCAGGGAGTTGGAGAATATATTTATAGGATTGATGAGAGTGTTTTAGGGCAGGGAGTTGGAGAATATAGTTATCGGATTATTGTGAGTGTTTTCGGGCAGGAGTTGGAGAATATAGATACAGGATTAATGTGAGTGTTTTGGGGCAGGCTGTTGGAGAATATAGTTATAGGATTAATGTGAGTGTTTTAGGGCAAGGAGTTCGAGAATGTAGTTATAGGATTAACGAAATGTTTCAGGGCAGGGAGTTGGAGAATATAGATATAGGATTAACGTGAGTGTTTTAGGGCAGGGAGTTGGAGAATATAGATATAGGATTTTTGAAGTGTCTTCGGGCAGGAGGTTGGAGAATATAGAGATAGGATTAATGAAATGTTTTAGGGCAGGGAGTTGGAGAATATAGATATAGGATTATGAAGTGTTTTAGGGCAGGGAGTTGGAGAATATAGTTATTGGATTAGCGTGAGTGTTTTAGGACAGGGAGTTGGAGAATATAGATATAGGATTAATGTGAGTGTTTTAGGGCAGGTAGTTGGAGAATATAGATATAGGATTAATGTGAGTGTTTTAGGGCAAGGATTTGGAGAATATAGTTAGAGGATTAATGAAGTGTTTTAGGGCAGGGAGTTGGAGAATCTAGATATAGGATTAATATGAGGGTTTTAGGGCAGGGAGTTAGAGAATACAGATATAGGATGAATGAAGTGTTTTAGGGCAGGGAGTTGCAGAATATAGTTATAGGATTAATGAAGTGTTTTAGGGCAGGGAGCTGGAGAATATAGTTATATGATTAACGAAGAGTTTTAGCGCAGGGAGTTGGAGAATATAGTTGCAGGATTAATGAAGTGTTTTAGGGCAGGGAGTTGGAGAATATAGATATTGGATTAAAGTGAGTGTTTTTGGGCAGGGAGTTGGAGAATATAGTTATAGGATTAATTTGAGTGTTTTCTGGCAGGGAGTTGGAGAATATAGTTATAGGATTAATGAAATGTTTTAGGGCAGGGAGTTGGAGAATATAGATATAGGATTAATGAAGTGTTTTAAGAGGGAGTTGGAGAATATAGATATAGGATTAATGAATTGATTTAGGGCAGGGAGTTGGAGAATATACATACAGGATTAATGAAGTGTTTTAGGGCAGACAGTTGGAGAATATAATTATAGGATTAATTTGAGTGTTTTAGGGCAAGGAGTTGGAGAATATAGATATAGGATTATTGAAGTGTTTTAGGGCAGGGAGTTGGAGTATATAGATATAGGATTAATGTGAGTGTTTTAGGGCAGGGTATTGGAGAATATAGATATAGGATTAATGTGAGTGTTTTCGGGCAGGGAGTTGGAGAATATAGTTTTCGGATAAATGAGAGCGTTTTAGGGCAGGGAGTTGGAAAATATAGTTATAGGATTAATGTGAGTGTTTTAGGGCAGGGAGGTGGAGAATATAGTTATGGAATTAATGTGAGTGTTTTAGTGCAGGGAGTTGGAGAATAAAGTTATGGGATTAATGTGAGTGTTTTAGGGCAGGGGGTTAGAGAATATAGATACAGGATTAATGAAGTGTTTTAGGGCAGGGAGTTGGAGAAAAGAGATATAGGATTAATGTGAGTGTTTTAGGGCAGTGAGTTGGAGAATAAAGTTATAGGATTAATGTGAGTGTTTTAGGGCAGGGAGTTGGAGAATATAGTTATAGAATTAATGTGAGTGTTTTAGTGCAGGGAGTTGGAGAATATAGATATAGGATTAATGTGAGTGTTTTAGCACAGGGAGTTGTAGAATATAGATATCGGATTAATGTGATTGTTTTAGGGCAGGGAGTTGGAGAATATAGTTATTGGATTAATGTGAGTGTTTTAGGGCAGGGAGTTGGAGAATGCAGATATAGGATTATTGAAGTGTTTTAGGGCAGGGAGTTGGAGTATATAGATATAGGATTATTGAAGTGTTTTAGGGCAGGGAGTTGGAGTATATAGATATAGGATTAATGAAGTGTTTTAGGGCAGGGAGTTGGAGAATATAGATGTAGGATTAATGAAGCGTTTTAGGGCAGGGAGTTGGAGCATCTAGATATAGGATTAATGTGAGTGTTTTAGGGCAGGGAGTTGGAGAATATAGATATAGGATTAATGTGAGTGTTTTAGGGCAGGGAGTTGGAGAATATATTAATAGGATTAATGAAGTATTTTAGGGCAGGGAGTTGGAGAATATAGATAAAGGATCAATGAAGTGTTTTCGGGCAGGGAGTTGGAGTATATAGATATAGGATTAATGTGAGTGTCATAGGGCAGGAAGTTAGAGAATATAGATACAGGATTAATGAAGTGTTTTAGGGCAGAGAGTTGGAGAATATAGATATAGGATTAATGAGAATGTTTTAGGGCAGGGAGTTGGAGAATATAGATATAGGATTAATGTGAGTATTTTAGGGCAGGATGTTGGAGAATATAGATACAGGATTAATTTGAGTGTTTTAGGGCAGGGACTTGGAGAATATAGTTCTCGGATTAATGAAGTGTTTTAGGGCAGGGAGTTGGAGAATATATTAATAGGATTAATGTGAGTGTTTTAGGGCAGGGTGTTGGAGAATATAGATATCAGATTAATGAAGTGTTTTTGGGCAGGGAGTTGGGGAATATAGATATAGGATTAATGTGAGTGTTTTAGGGCAGGGAGTTGGAGAATATAGATATAGGATTAATGTGAGTGTTTTAGGGCAGGGAGTTGGAGAATATAGATAAAGGATTAATGTGAGTGTTTTAGGGCAGGGAGTTGGAGAATATCGATATAGGATTAATGAAGTGTTTTAGTGCAGGGAGTTGGAGAATATAGATATAGGATTAATTCAGTGTTTTTGGGGGCAGGGAGTTGGAGAATATAGATATACGATTAATGTGGGTGTTTTAGGGCAGGGAGTTGGAGAATATAGAGATTGGATTAATGTGAGTGTTTTCGGGCAGGGAGTTGGACAATATAGATAGAGGATTAATGTGAGTGTTTTCGGGAAGGGAGTTGGAGAATATTGTAATAGGATTAATGAAGTGTTTTAGGGCAGGGAGTTGGAGAATATAGATATAGGATAAATGTGAGTGTTTTAGGGCAGGGAGTTGCAGAATATAGATATAGGTTGAATGTGAGTGTTTTAGGGCAGGGAGTTGGAGAATATAGATATATGATTAATGTGAGTGTTTTAGGGCAGGGAGTTAGAGAATATCCATATAGGATTAATGTGAGTGTTTTCGGGCAGGGATTTGGAGAATATAGTAATAGGATTAATGAAATGTTTTAGGGCAGGGAGTTGGAGAATATAGATATAGGATTAATGTGATTGTTTTAGGGCAGGGAGTTGGAGAATATAGATTTCGGTTGAATGTGAGTGTTTTAGGGCAGGGAGTTGGAGAATACAGATATAGGATTAATGTGAGTGTTTTAGGGCAGGGAGTTAGAGAATATCCATATAGGATTAATGTGAGTGTTTTCGGGCAGGGATTTGGAGAATATAGTAATAGGATTAATGAAGTGTTTTAGGGCAGGGAGTTGGAGAATATAGATATAGGATTAATGTGATTGTTTTAGGGCAGGGAGTTGGAGAATATAGAAAAAGGTTTAATGAAGTGTTTTCGGGCAGGGAGTTGGAGTATATAGATATCGGATTAATGAAGGGTTTTAGTGCAGGGAGTTGGAGAATATAGATATAGGATTAATGAAGTGTTTTTGGGGGCAGGGAGTTGGAGAATATAGATATAGGATTAATGTGGGTGTTTTAGGGCAGGGATTTGGAGAATATAGAGATTGGATTAATGTGAGTGTTTTCGGGCAGGGAGTTGGACAATATAGATAGAGGATTAATGTGAGTGTTTTAGGGCAGGGAGTTGGAGAATATAGATAAAGGATTAATGTGAGTGTTTTAGGGCAGGGAGTTAGAGAATATAGATACAGGGTTAATGTGAGTGTTTTAGGGCAGGGATTTGGAGAATATCGATATAGGATTAATGAAGTGTTTTAGTGCAGGGAGTTGGAGAATATAGATATAGGATTAATGAAGTGTTTCAGGGCAGGGAGTTGGAGAATATAGATATAGGATTAATGTGAGTGTGTTAGGGCAGGGAGCTGGAGAATATAGTAATAGGATTAATGAAGTGTTTTAGGGCAGGGAGTTAGAGAATATAGATATAAGATTAATGTGAGTGTTTTAGGGCAGGGAGTTGGAGAATATAGATAAAGGATTAATGTCAGTGTTTTAGGGCAGGGAGTTAGAGAATATAGATACAGGGTTAATGTGAGTGTTTTAGGGCAGGGAGTTGGAGAATATCGATATAGGATTAATGAAGTGTTTCAGTGCAGGGAGTTGGAGAATATAGATATCAGATTAATGAAGTGTTTTTGGGGGCAGGGAATTGGAGAATATAGATATAGGATTAATGTGGGTGTTTTAGGGCAGGGAGTTGGAGAATATAGAGATTGGATTAATGTGAGTGTTTTCGGGCAGGGAGTTGGACAATATAGATAGAGGATTAATGTGAGTGTTTTCGGGAAGGGAGTTGGAGAATATTGTAATAGGATTAATGAAGTGTTTTAGGGCAGGGAGTTGGAGAATATAGATATAGGATTAATGTGAGTGTTTTAGGGCAGGGTGTTGGAGAATATAGATATCAGATTAATGAAGTGTTTTTGGGCAGGGAGTTGGGGAATATAGATATAGGATTAATGTGAGTGTTTTAGGGCAGGGAGTTGGAGAATATAGATATAGGATTAATGTGAGTGTTTTAGGGCAGGGAGTTGGAGAATATAGATAAAGGATTAATGTGAGTGTTTTAGGGCAGGGAGTTGGAGAATATCGATATAGGATTAATGAAGTGTTTTAGTGCAGGGAGTTGGAGAATATAGATATAGGATTAATTCAGTGTTTTTGGGGGCAGGGAGTTGGAGAATATAGATATAGGATTAATGTGGGTGTTTTAGGGCAGGGAGTTGGAGAATATAGAGATTGGATTAATGTGAGTGTTTTCGGGCAGGGAGTTGGACAATATAGATAGAGGATTAATGTGAGTGTTTTCGGGAAGGGAGTTGGAGAATATTGTAATAGGATTAATGAAGTGTTTTAGGGCAGGGAGTTGGAGAATATAGATATAGGATAAATGTGAGTGTTTTAGGGCAGGGAGTTGCAGAATATAGATATAGGTTGAATGTGAGTGTTTTAGGGCAGGGAGTTGGAGAATATAGATATATGATTAATGTGAGTGTTTTAGGGCAGGGAGTTAGAGAATATCCATATAGGATTAATGTGAGTGTTTTCGGGCAGGGATTTGGAGAATATAGTAATAGGATTAATGAAATGTTTTAGGGCAGGGAGTTGGAGAATATAGATATAGGATTAATGTGATTGTTTTAGGGCAGGGAGTTGGAGAATATAGATTTCGGTTGAATGTGAGTGTTTTAGGGCAGGGAGTTGGAGAATACAGATATAGGATTAATGTGAGTGTTTTAGGGCAGGGAGTTAGAGAATATCCATATAGGATTAATGTGAGTGTTTTCGGGCAGGGATTTGGAGAATATAGTAATAGGATTAATGAAGTGTTTTAGGGCAGGGAGTTGGAGAATATAGATATAGGATTAATGTGATTGTTTTAGGGCAGGGAGTTGGAGAATATAGAAAAAGGTTTAATGAAGTGTTTTCGGGCAGGGAGTTGGAGTATATAGATATCGGATTAATGAAGGGTTTTAGTGCAGGGAGTTGGAGAATATAGATATAGGATTAATGAAGTGTTTTTGGGGGCAGGGAGTTGGAGAATATAGATATAGGATTAATGTGGGTGTTTTAGGGCAGGGATTTGGAGAATATAGAGATTGGATTAATGTGAGTGTTTTCGGGCAGGGAGTTGGACAATATAGATAGAGGATTAATGTGAGTGTTTTAGGGCAGGGAGTTGGAGAATATAGATAAAGGATTAATGTGAGTGTTTTAGGGCAGGGAGTTAGAGAATATAGATACAGGGTTAATGTGAGTGTTTTAGGGCAGGGATTTGGAGAATATCGATATAGGATTAATGAAGTGTTTTAGTGCAGGGAGTTGGAGAATATAGATATAGGATTAATGAAGTGTTTCAGGGCAGGGAGTTGGAGAATATAGATATAGGATTAATGTGAGTGTGTTAGGGCAGGGAGCTGGAGAATATAGTAATAGGATTAATGAAGTGTTTTAGGGCAGGGAGTTAGAGAATATAGATATAAGATTAATGTGAGTGTTTTAGGGCAGGGAGTTGGAGAATATAGATAAAGGATTAATGTCAGTGTTTTAGGGCAGGGAGTTAGAGAATATAGATACAGGGTTAATGTGAGTGTTTTAGGGCAGGGAGTTGGAGAATATCGATATAGGATTAATGAAGTGTTTCAGTGCAGGGAGTTGGAGAATATAGATATCAGATTAATGAAGTGTTTTTGGGGGCAGGGAATTGGAGAATATAGATATAGGATTAATGTGGGTGTTTTAGGGCAGGGTGTTGGAGAATATAGAGATTGGATTAATGTGAGTGTTTTCGGGCAGTGAGTTGGACAATATAGATAGAGGATTAATGTGAGTGTTTTCGGGAAGGGAGTTGGAGAATATAGTAATAGGATTAATGAAGTGTTTTAGGGCAGGGAGTTGGAGAATATAGATATAGGATAAATGTGAGTGTTTTAGGGCAGGGAGTTGGAGAATATAGATATAGGCTGAATGTGAGTGTTTTAGGGCAGGGAGTTGGAGAATATAGATATAGGATTAATGTGAGTGTTTTAGGGCAGGGAGTTGGAGAATATCCATATAGGATTAATGTGAGTGTTTTAGGGCAGGGAGTTGGAGAATATAGATATAGGCTGAATGTGAGTGTTTTAGGGCAGGGAGTTGGAGAATATAGATATAGGATTAATGTGAGTGTTTTAGGGCAGGGAGTTGGAGAATATCCATATAGGATTAATGTGAGTGTTTTCGGGCAGGGATTTGGAGAATATAGTAATAGGATTAATGAAGTGTTTTAGGGCAGGGAGTTGGAGAATATAGATATAGGATTAATGTGAGTGTTTTCGGGCAGGGAGTTGGAGAATATAGATATAGGATTAATGAAATTTTTTTGGGGGCAGGGAGTTGGAGAATATAGATATAGGATTAATGTGGGTGTTTTAGGGCAGGGAGTTGGAGAATATGGAGATTGGATTAATGTGAGTGTTTTCGGGCAGGGAGTTGGACAATATAGATAGAGGATTAATGTGAGTATTTTCGGGAAGGGAGTTGGAGAATATAGTAATAGGATTAATGAAGTGTTTTAGGGCAGGGAGTTGGAGAATATAGATATAGGATTAATGTGAGTATTTTAGGGCAGGGAGTTGGAGAATATAGATACAGGATTAATTTGAGTGTTTTAGGGCAGGGACTTGGAGAATATAGTTCTCGGATTAATGAAGTGTTTTAGGGCAGGGAGTTGGAGAATATATTAATAGGATTAATGTGAGTGTTTTAGGGCAGGGAGTTTGAGAATATAGTTATAGGATTAATGTGAGTGTTTTAGGGCAGGGAGTTGCAGAATATAGATATAGGTTGAATGTGAGTGTTTTAGGGCAGGGAGTTGGAGAATATAGATATAGGATTAATGTGAGTGTTTTAGGGCAGGGAGTTGGAGAATATAGATATAGGATTACTGTGAGTGTTTTAGGGCAGGGAGTTGGAGAATATAGTTATAGGATTAATGTGAGTGTTTTAGGGCAGGGAGTTGGAGAATATCGATATCAGATTAATAAAGTGTTTTAGGGCAGGGAGTTGGAGAATATAGATATCGGATTAATGTGAGTGTGTTCGGGCAGGGAGCTGGAGAATATAGTAATCGGATTAATGAAGTGTTTTAGGGCAGGGAGTTAGACAATATAGATATAGGATTAATGTGAGTGTTTTAGGGCAGGGAGTTGGAGAATATAGATAAAGGATTAATGTGAGTTTTTTAGGGTAGGGAGTTAGAGAATATAGATAGAGGATTAATGTGAGTGTTTTAGGGCAGGGAGTTGGAGAATACAGATACAGGATTAATGTGAGTGTTTTAGGGCACGGAGTTGGAGAATGTAGTTATCGGATTAATGAAATGTTTCACGGCAGGGAGTTGGAGAATATAGATATAGGATTAATGTGATTGTTTTAGGGCAGGGAGTTGGAGAATATAGAAAAAGGTTTAATGAAGTGTTTTCGGGCAGGGAGTTGGAGTATATAGATATCGGATTAATGAAGGGTTTTAGTGCAGGGAGTTGGAGAATATAGATATAGGATTAATGAAGTGTTTTTGGGGGCAGGGAGTTGGAGAATATAGATATAGGATTAATGTGGGTGTTTTAGGGCAGGGATTTGGAGAATATAGAGATTGGATTAATGTGAGTGTTTTCGGGCAGGGAGTTGGACAATATAGATAGAGGATTAATGTGAGTGTTTTAGGGCAGGGAGTTGGAGAATATAGATAAAGGATTAATGTTAGTGTTTTAGGGCAGGGAGTTAGAGAATATAGATACAGGGTTAATGTGAGTGTTTTAGGGCAGGGATTTGGAGAATATCGATATAGGATTAATGAAGTGTTTTAGTGCAGGGAGTTGGAGAATATAGATATAGGATTAATGAAGTGTTTCAGGGCAGGGAGTTGGAGAATATAGATATAGGATTAATGTGAGTGTGTTAGGGCAGGGAGCTGGAGAATATAGTAATAGGATTAATGAAGTGTTTTAGGGCAGGGAGTTAGAGAATATAGATATAAGATTAATGTGAGTGTTTTAGGGCAGGGAGTTGGAGAATATAGATAAAGGATTAATGTCAGTGTTTTAGGGCAGGGAGTTAGAGAATATAGATACAGGGTTAATGTGAGTGTTTTAGGGCAGGGAGTTGGAGAATATCGATATAGGATTAATGAAGTGTTTCAGTGCAGGGAGTTGGAGAATATAGATATCAGATTAATGAAGTGTTTTTGGGGGCAGGGAATTGGAGAATATAGATATAGGATTAATGTGGGTGTTTTAGGGCAGGGTGTTGGAGAATATAGAGATTGGATTAATGTGAGTGTTTTCGGGCAGTGAGTTGGACAATATAGATAGAGGATTAATGTGAGTGTTTTCGGGAAGGGAGTTGGAGAATATAGTAATAGGATTAATGAAGTGTTTTAGGGCAGGGAGTTGGAGAATATAGATATAGGATAAATGTGAGTGTTTTAGGGCAGGGAGTTGGAGAATATAGATATAGGCTGAATGTGAGTGTTTTAGGGCAGGGAGTTGGAGAATATAGATATAGGATTAATGTGAGTGTTTTAGGGCAGGGAGTTGGAGAATATCCATATAGGATTAATGTGAGTGTTTTAGGGCAGGGAGTTGGAGAATATAGATATAGGCTGAATGTGAGTGTTTTAGGGCAGGGAGTTGGAGAATATAAATATAGGATTAATGTGAGTGTTTTAGTGCAGGGAGTTGGAGAATATCCATATAGGATTAATGTGAGTGTTTTCGGGCAGGGATTTGGAGAATATAGTAATAGGATTAATGAAGTGTTTTAGGGCAGGGAGTTGGAGAATATAGATATAGGATTAATGTGAGTGTTTTCGGGCAGGGAGTTGGAGAATATAGATATAGGATTAATGAAATTTTTTTGGGGGCAGGGAGTTGGAGAATATAGATATAGGATTAATGTGGGTGTTTTAGGGCAGGGAGTTGGAGAATATGGAGATTGGATTAATGTGAGTGTTTTCGGGCAGGGAGTTGGACAATATAGATAGAGGATTAATGTGAGTATTTTCGGGAAGGGAGTTGGAGAATATAGTAATAGGATTAATGAAGTGTTTTAGGGCAGGGAGTTGGAGAATATAGATATAGGATTAATGTGAGTATTTTAGGGCAGGGAGTTGGAGAATATAGATACAGGATTAATTTGAGTGTTTTAGGGCAGGGACTTGGAGAATATAGTTCTCGGATTAATGAAGTGTTTTAGGGCAGGGAGTTGGAGAATATATTAATAGGATTAATGTGAGTGTTTTAGGGCAGGGAGTTTGAGAATATAGTTATAGGATTAATGTGAGTGTTTTAGGGCAGGGAGTTGGAGAATATAGATATCAGATTAATGAAGTGTTTTTGGGCAGGGAGTTGGAGAATATAGATATAGGATTAATGTGAGTGTTTTAGGGCAGGGAGTTGGAGAATATAGATATAGGATTACTGTGAGTGTTTTAGGGCAGGGAGTTGGAGAATATAGTTATAGGATTAATGTGAGTGTTTTAGGGCAGGGAGTTGGAGAATATCGATATCAGATTAATAAAGTGTTTTAGGGCAGGGAGTTGGAGAATATAGATATCGGATTAATGTGAGTGTGTTCGGGCAGGGAGCTGGAGAATATAGTAATCGGATTAATGAAGTGTTTTAGGGCAGGGAGTTAGACAATATAGATATAGGATTAATGTGAGTGTTTTAGGGCAGGGAGTTGGAGAATATAGATAAAGGATTAATGTGAGTTTTTTAGGGTAGGGAGTTAGAGAATATAGATAGAGGATTAATGTGAGTGTTTTAAGGCAGGGAGTTGGAGAATATAGTTATAGGATTGATGTGAGTGATTTCGGGCAGGGAGTTGGAGAATATAGTTATAGGATTAATGGAGTGTTTTCGGGCAGGGAGTTGGAGAATATCGATATCGGATTAATGAAGTGTTTCAGGGCAGGGAGTTGGAGAATATAGATATAGGATTGATGTGAGTGTGTTAGGGCAGGGAGTTGGAGAATATACTTATAGGATTAATGTAGTGTTTTCGGGCAGGGAGTTGGAGAATATCGATATCGGATAAATGAAGTGTTTCAGGGCAGGGAGTTGGAGAATATAGATATAGGATTAATGTGAGTGTGTTAGGGCAGGGAGCTGGAGAATATAGTAATAGGATTAATGAAGTGTTTTAGGGCAGGGAGTTAGAGAATATAGATATACGATTAATGTGTGTGTTTTAGGGCAGGGAGTTGGAGAATATAGATAAAGGATTAATGTGAGTGTTTTAGGGCAGGGAGTTAGAGAATATAGATACAGGGTTAATGTGAGTGTTTTAGGGCAGGGAGTTGGAGAATATCGATAGAGGATTAATGAAGTATTTTAGTGCAGGGAGTTGGAGAATATAGATATAGGATTAATGAAGTGTTTTTGGGGGCAGGGAGTTGGAGAATATAGATATAGGATTAATGTGGGTGTTTTAGGGCAGGGAGTTGGAGAATATCGATAGAGGATTAATGTGAGTGTTTTCGGGAAGGGAGTTGGAGTATATTGTAATAGGATTAATGAAGTGTTTTAGGGCAGGGAGTTGGAGAATATAGATATAGGATTAATGTGAGTATTTTAGGGCAGGGAGTTGGAGAATATAGATATAGGATTAATGTGAGTGTTTTAGGGCAGGGAGTTGGAGAATATAGATAAAGGATTAATGTGAGTGTTTTAGGGCAGGGAGTTAGAGAATATAGATACAGGATTAATTTGAGTGTTTTAGGGCAGGGACTTGGAGAATATAGTTCTCGGATTCATGAAGTGTTTTAGGGCAGGGAGTTGGAGAATATATTAATAGGATTAATGTGAGTGTTTTAGGGCAGGGAGTTTGAGAATATAGTTCTAGGATTAATGTGAGTGTTTTTGGGCAGGGAGTTGGAGAATATAGATATAGGATTAATGTGAGTGTTTTAGGGCAGGGAGTTGGAGAATATAGATATAGGATTAATGTGAGTGTTTTCGGGCAGGGAGTTGGAGAGTATAGTTATAGGATTAACGTAGTGTTTTCGGGCAGGGAGTTGGAGAATATCGATATCAGATTAATGAAGTGTTTTAGGGCAGGGAGTTGGAGAATATAGATATAGGATTAATGTGAGTGTGTTACGACAGGGAGCTGGAGAATATAGTAATAGGATTAATGAAGTGTTTTAGGGCAGGGAGTTAGACAATATAGATATAGGATTCATGTGAGTGTTTTAGGGCAGGGAGTTTGAGAATATAGATAAAGGGTTAATGTGAGTTTTTTAGGGCAGGGAGTTTGAGAATATAGATACAGGATTAATGTGAGTGTTTTAGGGCAGGGAGTTGGAGAATATAGTTATCGGATTAATGAAATGTTTCAGGGCAGGGTGTTGGAGAATTTGGATACAGGATTAATGTGCGTGTTGTAAGGCAGGGAGTTGGAGAATATAGTTATAGGATTCATGTGAGTGATTTAGGGCAGGGAGTTGGAGAATATAGTTATAGGATTAATGTAGTGTTTTCGGGCAGGGAGTTGGAGAATATTGATATCGGATTAATGAAGTGTTTTAGGGCAGGGAGTTGGAGAATATAGATATAGGATTGATGTGAGTGTGTTAGGGCAGGGAGTTGGAGAATATAGTAATAGGATTAATGAAGTGTTTTAGGGTATGGAGTTAGAGAATATAGATATCAGATTAATGTGAGTGTTTTAGGGCAGGGAGTTGGAGAATATAGATAAAGGATTAATGTGAGTGTTTTCGGGCAGGGAGTTAGAGAATATAGATACAGGATTAATGTGAGTGTTTTAGGGCAGGGAGTTGGAGAATATAGTTATCGCATTAATGAAATGTTTCAGGGCAGGGAGCTGGAGAATATAGATATAGGATTAATGTGAGTGTTTTTGGGCAGGGAGTTGGAGAACATAGTTATAGGATTAATGAAGTGTTTTCGGGCAGGGTGTTGGAGAATATCGATTTAGGATTAATGAAGTGTTTTCGGGCAGGGAGTTGGAGAATATAGATATAGGATTAATGTGAGTGTTTTAGGGCAGGGAGTTGGAGAATATAGATATAGGATTAATGTGAGTGTTTTCGGGCAGGGAGTTGGAGAATATAGATATAGGATTAATGTGAGTGTTTTAGGGCAGTGAGTTGGAGAATATAGATATAGGATTAATGTGAGTGTTTTAGGGCAGGGAGTTGGAGAACAGAGTTATAGGATTAATGATGTGTTTTCGGGCATGGTGTTGGAGAATATCGATATAGGATTAATGAAGAGTTTTCGGGCAGGGAGTTGGAGAATACAGATATAGGTTTAACGTGAGTGTTTTAGGGCAGGGAGTTGGAGAATATAGATATAAGGTTAATTCAGTGTTTTAGGGCAGGCAGTTGGAGAATATAGATATAGGGTTAATGTGAGTGTTTTAGGGCAGGGAGTTGGAGAATATAGATACTGGATTAATGTGAGTGTTTTAGGGCATGGAGTTGGAGAATATAGTTATCGGATTAATGAAATGTTTCAGGGCAGGGAGTTGGATAATATCGATATAGGATTAATGTGAGTGTTTTAGGGCAGGGAGTTGGAGAATATAGTTTTCGGATTAATGAAGTGTTTTAGGGCAGGGATTTGGAGAATATAGACATAGGATTAATGAAGTGTTTTAGGGCAGGGAGTTGGAGAATATCGATATGGGATTAATGAAGTGTTTTAGGGCAGGGAGTTGGACAATATAGATATAGGATTAATGTGAGTGTTTTCGGGCAGGGAGTTGGAGAATATAGATATAGGATTAATGAAGTGTTTTAGGGCAGAGAGTTGGAGAATATTGATATAGGATTAATGAGAATGTTTTAGGGCAGGGAGTTGGAGAATATAGATATAGGATTAATGGGAGTGTTTTAGGGCAGGGAGTTGGAGAATATAGTTATAGGATTAATGAAGTGTTTTATGGCAGTGATTTGCAGAATATAGATATAGGATTAATGAAGTGTTTTAGTGCAGGGAGTTGGAGAATATCGATATAGGATTCATGAAGTGTTTTTGGTCAGGGAGTTGGACAATATAGATATAGGATTAATGAAGTGTTTTAGGGCAGGGAGTTAGAGAATATAGATATCAGATTAATGTGAGTGTTTTAGGGCAGGGTGTTGGAGAATATAGATAAAGGATTAATGTGAGTGTTTTAGGGCAGTGATTTAGTGAATATAGAAACAGGATTAATGTGAGTATTTTAGGGCAGGGAGTTGGAGAATATAGTTATCGGATTAATGAAATGTTTTAGGGCAGGGAGTTGGAGAATATAGATATCGGATTAATGAAGTGTTTTAGGGCAGTGAGTTGGAGAATATAGTAATAGGATTAATGTGAGTGTTTTAGGGCAGGGAGTTAGAGAATATAGATACAGGATTAATGAAGTGTTTTAGGGCAGAGAGTTGGAGAATATAGCTATCGGATTAATGAGAATGTTTTAGGGCAGGGAGTTGGAGAATATAGGTATAGGATTAATGTGAGTGTTTTAGGGCAGGGATTTAGAGAATATAGAAACAGGATTAATGTGAGTGTTTTAGGGCAGGGAGTTGGAGAATATAGTTATCGGATTAATGAAATGTTTTAGGGCAGGGAGTTGGAGAATATAGATACAGGATTAATGTGCGTGTTTTAGGGTAGGGACTTGGAGAATATAGTTCTCGGATTAATGAAGTGTTTTAGGGCAGGGAGTTGGAGCATATATTAATAGGATTAATGTGAGTGTTTTAGGGCAGGGAGTTAGAGAATATAAATACAGGATTAATGAAGTGTTTTAGGGCAGAGAGTTGGAGAATATAGCTATCGGATTAATGAGAATGTATTCGGGCAGGGAGTTGGAGAATATAGGTATAGGATTAATGTGAGTGTTTTAGGGCAGTGAGTTAGAGAATATAGATACAGGATTAATGTGAGTGTTTTAGGGCAGGGAGTTGGAGAATATAGTTCTCGAATGAATGAAATGTTTTTGGGCAGGGAGTTGGAGAATATAGATATAGGATTAATGAAGTGTTTTAGGGCAGGGAGTTGGAGAATATAGATATCGGATTAATTTGAGTGTGTTAGGGCAGGGAGTTGGAGAATATAGTAATAGGATTAATGAAGTGTTTTAGGGCAGGGAGTTAGAGAATATAGATATCGGATTAATGTGAGTGTTAAAGGTCAGGGTGTTGGAGAATATAGATAAATAATTAATGTGAGTGTTTTAGGGCAGGGATTTAGAGAATATAGAAACAGGATCAATGTGAGTGTTTTAGGGCAGGGAGTTGGAGAATATAGTTATCGGATTAATGAAATGTTTTAGGGCAGGGAGTTGGAGAATATAGATACAGGATTAATGTGCGTGTTTTAGGGTAGGGACTTGGAGAATATTGTTCTCGGATTAATGAAATGTTTTAGGGCAGGGAGATGGAGAATATAGTTATAGGATTAATGTGAGTGTTTTAGGGCAGGGAGTTGGAGAACATAGTTATAGGATTAATGAAGTGTTTTCGGGCAGGGTGTTGGAGAATATCGATATAGGATTAATGAAGTGTTTTCGGGCAGGGAGTTGGAGAATATAGATATAGGATTAATGTGCGTGTTTTAGGGCAGGGAGTTGGAGAATATAGATATAAGGTTAATGAAGTGTTTTCGGGCAGGCAGTTGGAGAATATAGATATAGGATTAATGTGAGTGTTTTAGGGCAGGGAGTTGGAGAATACAGATATAGGATTAATGTGAGTGATTTAGGGCAGGGAGTTGGAGAATATAGTTATAGGATTAATGTAGTGTTTTCGGGCAGGGAGTTGGAGAATATCGATATCGGATTAATGAAGTGTTTTAGGGCAGAGAGTTGGAGAATACAGATACAGGATTAATGTGAGTGTTTTAGGGCATGGAGTTGGAGAATATAGTTATCGGATTAATGAAATGTTTCACGGCAGGGAGTTGGAGAATATAGATACAGGGTTAATGTGAGTGTTTTAGGGCAGGGAGTTGGAGAATATCGATAGAGGATTAATGTGAGTGTTTTCGGGAAGGGAGTTGGAGTAAATTGTAATAGGATTAATGAAGTGTTTTAGGGCAGGGAGTTGGAGAATATCGATAGAGGATTAATGTGAGTGTTTTCGGGAAGGGAGTTGGAGTATATTGTAATAGGATTAATGAAGTGTTTTAGGGCAGGGAGTTGGAGAATATAGATATAGGATTAATGTGAGTATTTTAGGGCAGGGAGTTGGAGAATATAGATATAGGATTAATGTGAGTGTTTTAGGGCAGGGAGTTGGAGAATATAGATAAAGGATTAATGTGAGTGTTTTAGGGCAGGGAGTTAGAGAATATAGATACAGGATTAATTTGAGTGTTTTAGGGCAGGGACTTGGAGAATATAGTTCTCGGATTCATGAAGTGTTTTAGGGCAGGGAGTTGGAGAATATATTAATAGGATTAATGTGGGTGTTTTAGGGCAGGGAGTTTGAGAATATAGTTCTAGGATTAATGTGAGTGTTTTTGGGCAGGGAGTTGGAGAATATAGATATAGGATTAATGTGAGTGTTTTAGGGCAGGGAGTTGGAGAATATAGATATAGGATTAATGTGAGTGTTTTAGGGCAGGGTGTTGGAGAATATAGATAAAGGATTAATGTGAGTGTTTTAGGGCAGGGATTTAGTGAATATAGAAACAGGATTAATGTGAGTATTTTAGGGCAGGGAGTTGGAGAATATAGTTATCGGATTAATGAAATGTTTTAGGGCAGGGAGTTGGAGAATATAGATATCGGATTAATGAAGTGTTTTAGGGCAGTGAGTTGGAGAATATAGTAATAGGATTAATGTGAGTGTTTTAGGGCAGGGAGTTAGAGAATATAGATACAGGATTAATGAAGTGTTTTAGGCAGAGAGTTGGAGAATATAGCTATCGGATTAATGAGAATGTTTTAGGGCAGGGAGTTGGAGAATATAGGTATAGGATTAATGTGAGTGTTTTAGGGCAGGGATTTAGAGAATATAGAAACAGGATTAATGTGAGTGTTTTAGGGCAGGGAGTTGGAGAATATAGTTATCGGATTAATGAAATGTTTTAGGGCAGGGAGTTGGAGAATATAGATACAGGATTAATGTGCGTGTTTTAGGGTAGGGACTTGGAGAATATAGTTCTCGGATTAATGAAGTGTTTTAGGGCAGGGAGTTGGAGCATATATTAATAGGATTAATGTGAGTGTTTTAGGGCAGGGAGTTAGAGAATATAGATACAGGATTAATGAAGTGTTTTAGGGCAGAGAGTTGGAGAATATAGCTATCGGATTAATGAGAATGTATTCGGGCAGGGAGTTGGAGAATATAGGTATAGGATTAATGTGAGTGTTTTAGGGCAGTGAGTTAGAGAATATAGATACAGGATTAATGTGAGTGTTTTAGGGCAGGGATTTGGAGAATATAGTTCTCGAATGAATGAAATGTTTTTGGGCAGGGAGTTGGAGAATATAGATATAGGATTAATGAAGTGTTTTAGGGCAGGGAGTTGGAGAATATAGATATCGGATTAATTTGAGTGTGTTAGGGCAGGGAGTTGGAGAATATAGTAATAGGATTAATGAAGTGTTTTAGGGCAGGGAGTTAGAGAATATAGATATCGGATTAATGTGAGTGTTAAAGGTCAGGGTGTTGGAGAATATAGATAAATAATTAATGTGAGTGTTTTAGGGCAGGGATTTAGAGAATATAGAAACAGGATCAATGTGAGTGTTTTAGGGCAGGGAGTTGGAGAATATAGTTATCGGATTAATGAAATGTTTTAGGGCAGGGAGTTGGAGAATATAGATACAGGATTAATGTGCGTGTTTTAGGGTAGGGACTTGGAGAATATTGTTCTCGGATTAATGAAATGTTTTAGGGCAGGGAGATGGAGAATATAGTTATAGGATTAATGTGAGTGTTTTAGGGCAGGGAGTTGGAGAACATAGAGATCAGATTAATGAAGTGTTTTTGGGCAGGGAGTTGGAGAATATAGATATAGGATTAATGTGAGTGTTTTAGGGCAGGGAGTTGGAGAACATAGTTATAGGATTAATGAAGTGTTTTCGGGCAGGGTGTTGGAGAATATCGATATAGGATTAATGAAGTGTTTTCGGGCAGGGAGTTGGAGAATATAGATATAGGATTAATGTGCGTGTTTTAGGGCAGGGAGTTGGAGAATATAGATATAAGGTTAATGAAGTGTTTTCGGGCAGGCAGTTGGAGAATATAGATATAGGATTAATGTGAGTGTTTTAGGGCAGGGAGTTGGAGAATACAGATATAGGATTAATGTGAGTGATTTAGGGCAGGGAGTTGGAGAATATAGTTATAGGATTAATGTAGTGTTTTCGGGCAGGGAGTTGGAGAATATCGATATCGGATTAATGAAGTGTTTTAGGGCAGAGAGTTGGAGAATACAGATACAGGATTAATGTGAGTGTTTTAGGGCATGGAGTTGGAGAATATAGTTATCGGATTAATGAAATGTTTCACGGCAGGGAGTTGGAGAATATAGATACAGGGTTAATGTGAGTGTTTTAGGGCAGGGAGTTGGAGAATATCGATAGAGGATTAATGTGAGTGTTTTCGGGAAGGGAGTTGGAGTATATTGTAATAGGATTAATGAAGTGTTTTAGGGCAGGGAGTTGGAGAATATCGATAGAGGATTAATGTGAGTGTTTTCGGGAAGGGAGTTGGAGTATATTGTAATAGGATTAATGAAGTGTTTTAGGGCAGGGAGTTGGAGAATATAGATATAGGATTAATGTGAGTATTTTAGGGCAGGGAGTTGGAGAATATAGATATAGGATTAATGTGAGTGTTTTAGGGCAGGGAGTTGGAGAATATAGATAAAGGATTAATGTGAGTGTTTTAGGGCAGGGAGTTAGAGAATATAGATACAGGATTAATTTGAGTGTTTTAGGGCAGGGACTTGGAGAATATAGTTCTCGGATTCATGAAGTGTTTTAGGGCAGGGAGTTGGAGAATATATTAATAGGATTAATGTGGGTGTTTTAGGGCAGGAAGTTTGAGAATATAGTTCTAGGATTAATGTGAGTGTTTTTGGGCAGGGAGTTGGAGAATATAGATATAGGATTAATGTGAGTGTTTTAGGGCAGGGAGTTGGAGAATATAGATATAGGATTAATGTGAGTGTTTTCGGGCAGGGAGTTGGAGAGTATAGTTATAGGATTAACGTAGTGTTTTCGGGCAGGGAGTTGGAGAATATCGATATCAGATTAATGAAGTGTTTTAGGGCAGGGAGTTGGAGAATATAGATATAGGATTAATGTGAGTGTGTTACGACAGGGAGCTGGAGAATATAGTAATAGGATTAATGAAGTGTTTTAGGGCAGGGAGTTAGACAATATAGATATAGGATTCATGTGAGTGTTTTAGGGCAGGGAGTTGGAGAATATAGATATCGGATTAATGTGAGTGTTTTAGGGCAGGGAGTTGGAGAACATAGTTATAGGATTAATGAAGCGTTTTCGGGCAGGGTGTTGGAGAATATCGATATAGGATTAATGAAGTGTTTTCGGGCAGGGAGTTGGAGAATATAGATATAGGATTAATGTGAGTGTTTTCGGGCAGGGAGTTGGAGAATATAGATATAAGGTTAATGAAGTGTTTTAGGGCAGGCAGTTGGAGAATATAGATATAGGATTAATGTGAGTGTTTTAGGGCAGGGAGTTGGAGAATACAGATATAGGATTAATGTGAGTGATTTAGGGCAGGGAGTTGGAGAATATAGTTATAGGATTAATGTAGTGTTTTCGGGCAGGGAGTTGGAGAATATCGATATCGGATTAATGAAGTGTTTTAGGGCAGGGAGTTGGAGAATACAGATACAGGATTAATGTGAGTGTTTTAGGGCATGGAGTTGGAGAATGTAGTTATCGGATTAATGAAATGTTTCACGGCAGGGAGTTGGAGAATATAGATATAGGGTTAATGTGAGTGTTTTTGGGCAGGGAGTTGGAGAATATCGAGATAGGATTAATGTGAGTGTTTTAGGGCAGGGAGTTGGAGAATATAGATAAAGGATTAATGTGAGTGTTTTCGGGCAGGGAGTTAGAGAATATAGATACAGGATTAATGTGAGTGTTTTAGGGCAGGGAGTTGGAGAATATAGTTATCGCATTAATGAAATGTTTCAGGGCAGGGAGCTGGAGAATATAGATATAGGATTAATGTGAGTGTTTTTGGGCTGGGAGTTGGAGAACATAGTTATAGGATTAATGAAGTGTTTTCAGGCAGGGTGTTGGAGAATATCGATTTAGGATTAATGAAGTGTTTTCGGGCAGGGAGTTGGAGAATATAGATATAGGATTAATGTGAGTGTTTTAGGGCAGGGAGTTGGAGAATATAGATATAGGATTAATGTGAGTGTTTTAGGGCAGGGAGTTGGAGAATATAGATATAGGATTAATGTGAGTGTTTTAGGGCAGTGAGTTGGAGAATATAGATATAGGATTAATGTGAGTGTTTTAGGGCAGGGAGTTGGAGAACAGAGTTATAGGATTAATGATGTGTTTTCGGGCATGGTGTTGGAGAATATCGATATAGGATTAATGAAGAGTTTTCGGGCAGGGAGTTGGAGAATACAGATATAGGATTAACGTGAGTGTTTTAGGGCAGGGAGTTGGAGAATATAGATATAAGGTTAATTCAGTGTTTTAGGGCAGGCAGTTGGAGAATATAGATATAGGGTTAATGTGAGTGTTTTAGGGCAGGGAGTTGGAGAATATAGATACTGGATTAATGTGAGTGTTTTAGGGCATGGAGTTGGAGAATATAGTTATCGGATTAATGAAATGTTTCAGGGCAGGGAGTTGGATAATATCGATATAGGATTAATGTGAGTGTTTTAGGGCAGGGAGTTGGAGAATATAGTTTTCGGATTAATGAAGTGTTTTAGGGCAGGGATTTGGAGAATATAGACATAGGATTAATGAAGTGTTTTAGGGCAGGGAGTTGGAGAATATCGATATGGGATTAATGAAGTGTTTTAGGGCAGGGAGTTGGACAATATAGATATAGGATTAATGTGAGTGTTTTCGGGCAGGGAGTTGGAGAATATAGATATAGGATTAATGAAGTGTTTTAGGGCAGAGAGTTGGAGAATATTGATATAGGATTAATGAGAATGTTTTAGGGCAGGGAGTTGGAGAATATAGATATAGGATTAATGTGAGTGTTTTAGGGCAGGGAGTTGGAGAATATAGTTATAGGATTAATGAAGTGTTTTATGGCAGGGATTTGCAGAATATAGATATAGGATTAATGAAGTGTTTTAGTGCAGGGAGTTGGAGAATATCGATATAGGATTAATGAAGTGTTTTCGGGCAGGGAGTTGGAGAATATAGATATAGGATTAATGTGAGTGTTTTCGGGCAGGGAGTTGGAGAATATAGATATAAGGTTAATGAAGTGTTTTAGGGCAGGCAGTTGGAGAATATAGATATAGGATTAATGTGAGTGTTTTAGGGCAGGGAGTTGGAGAATACAGATATAGGATTAATGTGAGTGATTTAGGGCAGGGAGTTGGAGAATATAGTTATAGGATTAATGTAGTGTTTTCGGGCAGGGAGTTGGAGAATATCGATATCGGATTAATGAAGTGTTTTAGGGCAGGGAGTTGGAGAATACAGATACAGGATTAATGTGAGTGTTTTAGGGCATGGAGTTGGAGAATGTAGTTATCGGATTAATGAAATGTTTCACGGCAGGGAGTTGGAGAATATAGATATAGGGTTAATGTGAGTGTTTTTGGGCAGGGAGTTGGAGAATATCGAGATAGGATTAATGTGAGTGTTTTAGGGCAGGGAGTTGGAGAATATAGTTATAGGATTAATGAAGTGTTTTAGGGCAGGGATTTGGAGAATATAGGTATAGGATTAATGCATTGTTTTAGGGCAGGGAGTTGGAGAATATCGATATCGGATTAATGAAGTGTTTTAGGGCAGGGAGTTGGACAATATAGATACAGGATTAATGTGAGTGTTTTAGGGCAGGGAGTTGGAGAATATAGATATAGGATTAATGAAATGTTTCAGGGCAGGGTGTTGGAGAATTTGGATACAGGATTAATGTGCGTGTTGTAAGGCAGGGAGTTGGAGAATATAGTTATAGGATTCATGTGAGTGATTTAGGGCAGGGAGTTGGAGAATATAGTTATAGGATTAATGTAGTGTTTTCGGGCAGGGAGTTGGAGAATATTGATATCGGATTAATGAAGTGTTTTAGGGCAGGGAGTTGGAGAATATAGATATAGGATTGATGTGAGTGTGTTAGGGCAGGGAGTTGGAGAATATAGAAATAGGATTAATGAAGTGTTTTAGGGCATGGAGTTAGAGAATATAGATATCAGATTAATGTGAGTGTTTTAGGGCAGGGAGTTGGAGAATATAGATAAAGGATTAATGTGAGTGTTTTCGGGCAGGGAGTTAGAGAATATAGATACAGGATTAATGTGAGTGTTTTAGGGCAGGGAGTTGGAGAATATAGTTATCGCATTAATGAAATGTTTCAGGGCAGGGAGCTGGAGAATATAGATATAGGATTAATGTGAGTGTTTTTGGGCTGGGAGTTGGAGAACATAGTTATAGGATTAATGAAGTGTTTTCAGGCAGGGTGTTGGAGAATATCGATTTAGGATTAATGAAGTGTTTTCGGGCAGGGAGTTGGAGAATATAGATATAGGATTAATGTGAGTGTTTTAGGGCAGGGAGTTGGAGAATATAGATATAGGATTAATGTGAGTGTTTTAGGGCAGGGAGTTGGAGAATATAGATATAGGATTAATGTGAGTGTTTTAGGGCAGTGAGTTGGAGAATATAGATATAGGATTAATGTGAGTGTTTTAGGGCAGGGAGTTGGAGAACAGAGTTATAGGATTAATGATGTGTTTTCGGGCATGGTGTTGGAGAATATCGATATAGGATTAATGAAGAGTTTTCGGGCAGGGAGTTGGAGAATACAGATATAGGATTAACGTGAGTGTTTTAGGGCAGGGAGTTGGAGAATATAGATATAAGGTTAATTCAGTGTTTTAGGGCAGGCAGTTGGAGAATATAGATATAGGGTTAATGTGAGTGTTTTAGGGCAGGGAGTTGGAGAATATAGATACTGGATTAATGTGAGTGTTTTAGGGCATGGAGTTGGAGAATATAGTTATCGGATTAATGAAATGTTTCAGGGCAGGGAGTTGGATAATATCGATATAGGATTAATGTGAGTGTTTTAGGGCAGGGAGTTGGAGAATATAGTTTTCGGATTAATGAAGTGTTTTAGGGCAGGGATTTGGAGAATATCGATATGGGATTAATGAAGTGTTTTAGGGCAGGGAGTTGGACAATATAGATATAGGATTAATGTGAGTGTTTTCGGGCAGGGAGTTGGAGAATATAGATATAGGATTAATGAAGTGTTTTAGGGCAGAGAGTTGGAGAATATTGATATAGGATTAATGAGAATGTTTTAGGGCAGGGAGTTGGAGAATATAGATATAGGATTAATGTGAGTGTTTTAGGGCAGGGAGTTGGAAAATATAGTTATAGGATTAATGAAGTGTTTTATGGCAGGGATTTGCAGAATATAGATATAGGATTAATGAAGTGTTTTAGTGCAGGGAGTTGGAGAATATCGATATAGGATTCATGAAGTGTTTTTGGTCAGGGAGTTGGACAATATAGATATAGGATTAATGAAGTGTTTTAGGGCAGGGAGTTAGAGAATATAGATATCAGATTAATGTGAGTGTTTTAGGGCAGGGTGTTGGAGAATATAGATAAAGGATTAATGTGAGTGTTTTAGGGCAGGGATTTAGTGAATATAGAAACAGGATTAATGTGAGTATTTTAGGGCAGGGAGTTGGAGAATATAGTTATCGGATTAATGAAATGTTTTAGGGCAGGGAGTTGGAGAATATAGTTATAGGATTAATGTAGTGTTTTCGGGCAGGGAGTTGGAGAATATTGATATCGGATTAATGAAGTGTTTTAGGGCAGGGAGTTGGAGAATATAGATATAGCATTGATGTGAGTGTGTTAGGGCAGGGAGTTGGAGAATATAGTAATAGGATTAATGAAGTGTTTTAGGGCATGGAGTTAGAGAATATAGATATCAGATTAATGTGAGTGTTTTAGGGCAGGGAGTTGGAGAATATAGATAAAGGATTAATGTGAGTGTTTTAGGGCAGGGAGTTAGAGAATATAGATACAGGATTAATGTGAGTGTTTTAGGGCAGGGAGTTGGAGAATATAGTTATCGCATTAATGAAATGTTTCAGGGCAGGGAGCTGGAGAATATAGATATAGGATTAATGTGAGTGTTTTTGGGCAGGGAGTTGGAGAACATAGTTATAGGATTAATGAAGTGTTTTCGGGCAGGGTGTTGGAGAATATCGATTTAGGATTAATGAAGTGTTTTCGGGCAGGGAGTTGGAGAATATAGATATAGGATTAATGTGAGTGTTTTAGGGCAGGGAGTTGGAGAATATAGATATAGGATTAATGTGAGTGTTTTAGGGCAGGGAGTTGGAGAATATAGATATAGGATTAATGTGAGTGTTTTAGGGCAGTGAGTTGGAGAATATAGATATAGGATTAATGTGAGTGTTTTAGGGCAGGGAGTTGGAGAACAGAGTTATAGGATTAATGATGTGTTTTCGGGCATGGTGTTGGAGAATATCGATATAGGATTAATGAAGAGTTTTCGGGCAGGGAGTTGGAGAATACAGATATAGGATTAACGTGAGTGTTTTTGGGCAGGGAGTTGGAGAATATAGATATAAGGTTAATTCAGTGTTTTAGGGCAGCAGTTGGAGAATATAGATATAGGGTTAATGTGAGTGTTTTAGGGCAGGGAGTTGGAGAATATAGATACTGGATTAATGTGAGTGTTTTAGGGCATGGAGTTGGAGAATATAGTTATCGGATTAATGAAATGTTTCAGGGCAGGGAGTTGGATAATATCGATATAGGATTAATGTGAGTGTTTTAGGGCAGGGAGTTGGAGAATATAGTTTTCGGATTAATGAAGTGTTTTAGGGCAGGGATTTGGAGAATATAGACATAGGATTAATGAAGTGTTTTAGGGCAGGGAGTTGGAGAATATCGATATGGGATTAATGAAGTGTTTTAGGGCAGGGAGTTGGACAATATAGATATAGGATTAATGTGAGTGTTTTCGGGCAGGGAGTTGGAGAATATAGATATAGGATTAATGAAGTGTTTTAGGGCAGAGAGTTGGAGAATATTGATATAGGATTAATGAGAATGTTTTAGGGCAGGGAGTTGGAGAATATAGATATAGGATTAATGTGAGTGTTTTAGGGCAGGGAGTTGGAGAATATAGTTATAGGATTAATGAAGTGTTTTATGGCAGGGATTTGCAGAATATAGATATAGGATTAATGAAGTGTTTTAGTGCAGGGAGTTGGAGAATATCGATATAGGATTCATGAAGTGTTTTAGGTCAGGGAGTTGGACAATATAGATATAGGATTAATGAAGTGTTTTAGGGCAGGGAGTTAGAGAATATAGTTATCGGATTAATGAAATGTTTTAGGGCAGGGAGTTGGAGAATATAGATATCGGATTAATGAAGTGTTTTAGGGCAGTGAGTTGGAGAATATAGTAATAGGATTAATGTGAGTGTTTTAGGGCAGGGAGTTAGAGAATATAGATACAGGATTAATGAAGTGTTTTCGGGCAGAGAGTTGGAGAATATAGCTATCGGATTAATGAGAATGTTTTAGGGCAGGGAGTTGGAGAATATAGGTATAGGATTAATGTGAGTGTTTTAGGGCAGGGATTTAGAGAATATAGAAACAGGATTAATGTGAGTGTTTTAGGGCAGGGAGTTGGAGAATATAGTTATCGGATTAATGAAATGTTTTAGGGCAGGGAGTTGGAGAATATAGATACAGGATTAATGTGCGTGTTTTAGGGTAGGGACTTGGAGAATATAGTTCTCGGATTAATGAAGTGTTTTAGGGCAGGGAGTTGGAGCATATATTAATAGGATTAATGTGAGTGTTTTAGGGCAGGGAGTTAGAGAATATAGATACAGGATTAATGAAGTGTTTTAGGGCAGAGAGTTGGAGAATATAGCTATCGGATTAATGAGAATGTATTCGGGCAGGGAGTTGGAGAATATAGGTATAGGATTAATGTGAGTGTTTTAGGGCAGTGAGTTAGAGAATATAGATACAGGATTAATGTGAGTGTTTTAGGGCAGGGAGTTGGAGAATATAGTTCTCGAATGAATGAAATGTTTTTGGGCAGGGAGTTGGAGAATATAGATATAGGATTAATGAAGTGTTTTAGGGCAGGGAGTTGGAGAATATAGATATCGGATTAATTTGAGTGTGTTAGGGCAGGGAGTTGGAGAATATAGTAATAGGATTAATGAAGTGTTTTAGGGCAGGGAGTTAGAGAATATAGATATCGGATTAATGTGAGTGTTAAAGGTCAGGGTGTTGGAGAATATAGATAAATAATTAATGTGAGTGTTTTAGGGCAGGGATTTAGAGAATATAGAAACAGGAACAAAGTGAGTGTTTTAGGGCAGGGAGTTGCAGAATATAGTTATCGGATTAATGAAATGTTTTAGGGCAGGGAGTTGGAGAATATAGATACAGGATTAATGTGCGTGTTTTAGGGTAGGGACTTGGAGAATATTGTTCTCGGATTAATGAAATGTTTTAGGGCAGGGAGTTGTAGAATATAGTTATAGGATTAATGTGAGTGTTTTAGGGCAGGGAGTTGGAGAACATAGAGATCAGATTAATGAAGTGTTTTTGGGCAGGGAGTTGGAGAATATAGATATAGGATTAATGTGAGTGTTTTAGGGCAGGGAGTTGGAGAACATAGTTATAGGATTAATGAAGTGTTTTCGGGCAGGGTGTTGGAGAATATCGATATAGGATTAATGAAGTGTTTTCGGGCAGGGAGTTGGAGAATATAGATATAGGATTAATGTGAGTGTTTTAGGGCAGGGAGTTGGAGAATATAGATATAAGGTTAATGAAGTGTTTTCGGGCAGGCAGTTGGAGAATATAGATATAGGATTAATGTGAGTGTTTTAGGGCAGGGAGTTGGAGAATACAGATATAGGATTAATGTGAGTGATTTAGGGCAGGGAGTTGGAGAATATAGTTATAGGATTAATGTAGTGTTTTCGGGCAGGGAGTTGGAGAATATCGATATCGGATTAATGAAGTGTTTTAGGGCAGAGAGTTGGAGAATACAGATACAGGATTAATGTGAGTGTTTTAGGGCATGGAGTTGGAGAATATAGTTATCGGATTAATGAAATGTTTCACGGCAGGGAGTTGGAGAATATAGATACAGGGTTAATGTGAGTGTTTTAGGGCAGGGAGTTGGAGAATATCGAGTATAGGATTAATGTGAGTGTTTTAGGGCAGGGAGTTGGAGAATATAGTTATAGGATTAATGAAGTGTTTTAGGGCAGGGATTTGGAGAATATAGGTATAGGATTAATGAATTGTTTTAGGGCAGGGAGTTGGAGAATATCGATATCGGATTAATGAAGTGTTTTCGGGCAGGGAGTTGGACAATATAGATATAGGATTAATGAAGTGTTTTAGGGCAGAGAGTTGGAGAATATTGATATAGGATTAATGAGAATGTTTTAGGGCAGGGAGTTGGAGAATATAGATATAGGATTAATGTGAGTGTTTTCGGGCAGGGAGTTAGAGAATATAGATACAGGATTAATGTGAGTGTTTTAGGTCAGGGAGTTGGAGAATATAGTTCTCGGATTAATGAAGTGTTTTTGGACAGGGAGTTGGAGAATATAGATATAGGATTAATGAAGTGTTTTAGGGCAGGGAGTTGGAGAATATAGATATAGGATTAATGTGAGTGTGTTAGGGCAGGGAGTTGGAAAATATAGTAATAGGATTAATGAAATGTTTCAGGGCAGGGAGTTGGAGAATATAGATATAGGGCTAATGTGAGTGTTTTGGGGCAGGGAGTTGGAGAATATCGATACAGGATTAATGTGAGTGTTTTAGGGCAGGGAGTTAGAGAATATAGTTATAGGATTAATGAAGTGTTTTAGGGCTGGGATTTGGAGAATATCGATATAGGATTAATGAAGTGTTTCAGGGCAGGGAGTTGGAGAATATAGATATCGGATTAATGAAGTGTTTTAGGGCAGGAAGTTGGACAATATAGATATAGGATTAATGTGAGTGTTTTCGGGCAGGGAGTTGGAGAATATAGATATCGGATTAATGTGAGTGTTTTAGGGCAGGGTGTTGGAGAATATAGATAAAGGATTAATGTGAGTGTTTTAGGCCAGGGATTTAGAGCATATAGAAACAGGATTAATGTGAGTGTTTTAGGGCAGGGAGTTGGAGAATATAGTTATCGGATTAATGAAATGTTTTAGGGCAGAGAGTTGGAGAATATAGATATCGGATTAATGAAGTGTTTTAGGGCAGGGAGTTGGAGAATATAGAGATCAGATTAATGAAGTTTTTTGGGCAGAGAGTTGGAGAATATAGAAACAGGATTAATGTGAGTGTTTTAGGGCAGGGAGTTGGAGAATATAGTTATCGGATTCATGAAATGTTTTAGGGCAGAGAGTTGGAGAATATAGATATAGGATTAATGTGAGTGTTTTAGGGCAGGGAGTTGGAGAATATAGATATCGGATTAATGTGAGTGTTTTAGGGCAGGGAGTTGGAGAACATAGTTATAGGATTAATGAAGCGTTTTCGGGCAGGGTGTTGGAGAATATAGATATAAGGTTAATGAAGTGTTTTAGGGCAGGCAGTTGGAGAATATAGATATAGGATTAATGTGAGTGTTTTAGGGCAGGGAGTTGGAGAATACAGATATAGGATTAATGTGAGTGATTTAGGGCAGGGAGTTGGAGAATATAGTTATAGGATTAATGTAGTGTTTTCGGGCAGGGAGTTGGAGAATATCGATATCGGATTAATGAAGTGTTTTAGGGCAGGGAGTTGGAGAATACAGATACAGGATTAATGTGAGTGTTTTAGGGCATGGAGTTGGAGAATGTAGTTATCGGATTAATGAAATGTTTCACGGCAGGGAGTTGGAGAATATAGATATAGGGTTAATGTGAGTGTTTTTGGGCAGGGAGATGGAGAATATCGAGATAGGATTAATGTGAGTGTTTTAGGGCAGGGAGTTGGAGAATATAGTTATAGGATTAATGAAGTGTTTTAGGGCAGGGATTTGGAGAATATAGGTATAGGATTAATGAATTGTTTTAGGGCAGGGAGTTGGAGAATATCGATATCGGATTAATGAAGTGTTTTAGGGCAGGGAGTTGGACAATATAGATATAGGATTAATGTGAGTGTTTTCGGGCAGGGAGTTGGAGAATATAGATATAGGATTAATGAAGTGTTTTAGGGCAGAGAGTTGGAGAATATTGATATAGGATTAATGAAAATGTTTTAGGGCAGGGAGTTGGAGAATATAGATATAGGATTAATGTGAGTGTTTTCGGGCAGGGAGTTAGAGAATATAGATGCAGGATTAATGTGAGTGTTTTAGGGCAGGGAGTTGGAGAATATAGTTCTCGGATTAATGAAGTGTTTTTGGACAGGGAGTTGGAGAATATAGATATAGGATTAATGAAGTGTTTTAGGGCAGGGAGTTGGAGAATATAGATATAGGATTAATGTGAGTGTGTATGGGCAGGGAGTTGGAAAATATAGTAATAGGATTAATGAAATGTTTCAGGGCAGGGAGTTGGAGAATATAGATATAGGGTTAATGTGAGTGTTTTGGGGCAGGGAGTTGGAGAATATCGATACAGGATTAATGTGAGTGTTTTAGGGCAGGGAGTTAGAGAATATAGTTATAGGATTAATGAAGTGTTTTAGGGCAGGGATTTGGAGAATATCGATATAGGATTAATGAAGTGTTTTCGGGCAGGGAGTTGGAGAATATCGATATAGGATTAATGAAGTGTTTTAGGGCAGGGAGTTGGACAATATAGATATAGGATTAATGTGAGTGTTTTCGGGCAGGGAGTTGGAGAATATAGTAATAGGATTAATGAAGTGTTTTAGGGCAGGGTGTTGGAGAATATAGATATCGGATTAATGTGAGTGTTTTAGGGCAGGGTGTTGGAGAATATAGATAAAGGATTAATGTGAGTGTTTTAGGCCAGGGATTTAGAGAATATCGAAACAGGATTAATGTGAGTGTTTTAGGGGAGGAAGTTGGAGAATATAGTTATCGGATTAGTGAAATGTTTTAGGGCAGAGAGTTGGAGAATATAGATATCGGATTAATGAAGTGTTTTAGGGCAGGGAGTTGGAGAATATAGATACAGGATTAATGTGAGTGTTTTAGGGCAGGGAGTTGGACAATATAGATATAGGATTCATGTGAGTGTTTTCGGGCAGGGAGTTGGAGAATATAGTAATAGGATTAATGAAGTGTTTTAGGGCAGGGAGTTGGAGAATATAGATATCGGATTAATGTGAGTGTTTTAGGGCAGGGTGTTGGAGAATATAGATAAAGGATTAATGTGAGTGTTTTAGGCCAGGGATTTAGAGAATATAGAAACAGGATTAATGTGAGTGTTTTAGGGCAGGGAGTTGGAGAATATAGTTATCGGATTAATGAAATGTTTTAGGGCAGAGAGTTGGAGAATATAGATATCGGATTAATGAAGTGTTTTAGGGCAGGGAGTTGGAGAATATAGAGATCAGATTAATGAAGTTTTTTGGGCAGGGAGTTGGAGAATATAGATATAGGATTAATGTGAGTGTTTTAGGGCAGGGAGTTGGAGAACATAGTTATAGGATTAATGAAGTGTTTTCGGGCAGGGTGTTGGAGAATATCGATATAGGATTAATGAAGTGTTTTCGGGCAGGGAGTTGGAGAATATAGATATAGGATTAATGTGAGTGTTTTAGGGCAGGGAGTTGGAGAATATAGATATAAGGTTAATGAAGTGTTTTAGGGCAGGGAGTTGGAGAATATAGTTATAGGATTAATGTAGTGTTTTCGGGCAGGGAGTTGGAGAATATCGATATCGGATTAATGAAGTGTTTTAGGGCAGGGAGTTGGAGAATACAGATACAGGATTAATGTGAGTGTTTTAGGGCATGGAGTTGGAGAATGTAGTTATCGGATTAATGAAATGTTTCACGGCAGGGAGTTGGAGAATATAGATATAGGGTTAATGTGAGTGTTTTTGTGCAGGGAGTTGGAGAATATCGAGATAGGATTAATGTGAGTGTTTTAGGGCAGGGAGTTGGAGAATATAGTTATAGGATTAATGAAGTGTTTTAGGGCATGGATTTGGAGAATATAGGTATAGGATTAATGAATTGTTTTCGGGCAGGGAGTTGGAGAATATCGATATCGGATTAATGAAGTGTTTTAGGGCAGGGAGTTGGACAATATAGATACAGGATTAATGTGAGTGTTTTCGGGCAGGGAGTTGGAGAATATAGATATAGGATTAATGAAGTGTTTTAGGGCAGAGAGTTGGAGAATATTGATATAGGATTAATGAGAATGTTTTAGGGCAGGGAGTTGGAGAATATAGATATAGGATTAATGTGAGTGTTTTCGGGCAGGGAGTTAGAGAATATAGATACAGGATTAATGTGAGTGTTTTAGGGCAGGGAGTTGGAGAATATAGTTCTCGGATTAATGAAGTGTTTTTGGACAGGGAGTTGGAGAATATAGATATAGGATTAATGAAGTGTTTTAGGGCAGGGAGTTGGAGAATATAGATATAGGGATAATGTGAGTGTTTTGGGGCAGGGAGTTGGAGAATATCGATACAGGATTAATGTGAGTGTTTTAGGGCAGGGAGTTAGAGAATATAGTTATAGGATTAAAGAAGTGTTTTAGGGCAGGGATTTGGAGAATATCGATATAGGATTAATGAAGTGTTTTAGGGCAGGGAGTTGGACAATATCGATATAGGATTAATGAAGTGATTTAGGGCAGGGAGTTGGACAATATAGATATAGGATTAATGTGAGTGTTTTCGGGCAGGGAGTTGGAGAATATAGATAAAGGATTAATGTGAGTGTTTTAGGCCAGGGATTTAGAGAATATCGAAACAGAATTAATGTGAGTGTTTTAGGGCAGGGAGTTGGAGAATATAGTTATCGGATTAGTGAAATGTTTTAGGGCAGAGAGTTGGAGAATATAGATATCGGATTAATGAAGTGTTTTAGGGCAGGGAGTTGGAGAATATAGATACAGGATTAATGTGAGTGTTTTAGGGCAGGGAGTTGGACAATATAGATATAGGATTAATGTGAGTGTTTTCGGGCAGGGAGTTGGAGAATATAGTAATAGGATTAATGAAGTGTTTTAGGGCAGGGAGTTGGAGAATATAGATATAGGATTGATGTGAGTGTGTTAGGGCAGGGAGTTGGAGAATATAGTTATAGGATTAATGTAGTGTTTTCGGGCAGGGAGTTGGAGAATATCGATATCGGATAAATGAAGTGTTTCAGGGCAGGGAGTTGGAGAATATAGATATAGGATTAATGTGAGTGTGTTAGGGCAGGGAGCTGGAGAATATAGTAATAGGATTAATTAAGTGTTTTAGGGCAGGGAGTTAGAGAATATAGATATAAGATTAATGTGAGTGTTTTAGGGCAGGGAGTTGGAGAATATAGATAAAGGATTAATGTGAGTGTTTTAGGGCAGGGAGTTAGAGAATATAGATACAGGGTTAATGTGAGTGTTTTAGGGCAGGGAGTTGGAGAATATCGATATAGGATTAATGAAGTGTTTTAGTGCAGGGAGTTGGAGAATATAGATATAGGATTAATGAAGTGTTTTTGGGGGCAGGGAGTTGGAGAATATAGATATAGGATTAATGTGGGTGTTTTAGGGCAGGGAGTTGGAGAATATAGATAGAGGATTAATGTGAGTGTTTTCGGGAAGGGAGTTGGAGTATATTGTAATAGGATTAATGAAGTGTTTTAGGGCAGGGAGTTGGAGAATATAGATATAGGATAAATGTGAGTATTTTAGGGCAGGGAGTTGGAGAATATAGTTCTAGGATTAATGTGAGTGTTTTTGGGCAGGGAGTTGGAGAATATAGATATAGGATTAATGTGAGTGTTTTAGGGCAGGGAGTTGGAGAATATAGATATAGGATTAATGTGAGTGTTTTCGGGCAGGGAGTTGGAGAGTATAGTTATAGGATTAACGTAGTGTTTTCGGGCAGGGAGTTGGAGAATATCGATATCAGATTAATGAAGTGTTTTAGGGCAGGGAGTTGGAGAATATAGATATAGGATTAATGTGAGTGTGTTAGGACAGGGAGCTGGAGAATATAGTAATAGGATTAATGAAGTGTTTTAGGGCAGGGAGTTGGAGAATATAGATACAGGATTAATGTGAGTGTTTTAGGGCAGGGAGTTGGAGAATATAGTTATCGGATTAATGAAATGTTTCAGGGCAGGGAGTTGGAGAATTTGGATATAGGATTAATGTGCGTGTTGTAAGGCAGGGAGTTGGAGAATATAGTTATAGGATTCATGTGAGTGATTTAGGGCAGGGAGTTGGAGAATATAGTTATCGGATTAATGTAGTGTTTTCGGTCAGGGAGTTGGAGAATATCGATATCGGATTAATGAAGTGTTTTAGGGCAGGGAGTTGGAGAATATAGATATAGGATTGATGTGAGTGTGTTAGGGCAGGGAGTTGGAGAATATAGTAATAGAATTAATGAAGTGTTTTAGGGCATGGCGTTGGAGAATATAGATATCAGATTAATGTGAGTGTTTTAGGGCAGGGAGTTGGAGAATATAGATAAAGGATTAATGTGAGTGTTTTCGGGCAGGGAGTTAGAGAATATAGATACAGGATTAATGTGAGTGTTTTAGGGCAGGGAGTTGGAGAATATAGTTATCGGATTAATGAAATGTTTCAGGGCAGGGAGCTGGAGAATATAGATATAGGATTAATGTGAGTGTTTTTGGGCAGGGAGTTGGAGAACATAGTTATAGGATTAATGAAGTGTTTTCGGGCAGGGTGTTGGAGAATATCAATTTAGGATTAATGAAGTGTTTTCGGGCAGGGAGTTGGAGAATATAGATATAGGATTAATGTGAGTGTTTTAGGGCAGGGAGTTGGAGAATATAGATATAGGATTAATGTGAGTGTTTTAGGGCAGTGAGTTGGAGAATATAGATATAGGATTAATGTGAGTGTTTTAGGGGAGGGAGTTGGAGAACAGAGTTGTAGGATTAATGATGTGTTTTCGGGCATGGTGTTGGAGAATATCGATATAGGATTAATGAAGAGTTTTCGGGCAGGGAGTTGGAGAATACAGATATAGGATTAACGTGAGTGTTTTAGGGCAGGGAGTTGGAGAATATAGATATAAGGTTAATTCAGTGTTTTAGGGCAGGCAGTTGGAGAATATAGATATAGGGTTAATGTGAGTGTTTTAGGGCAGGGAGTTGGATAATATCGATATAGGATTAATGTGAGTGTTTTAGGGCAGGGAGTTGGAGAACAGAGTTATAGGATTAATGATGTGTTTTCGGGCATGGTGTTGGAAAATATCGATATAGGATTAATGAAGTGTTTTAGGGCATGGAGTTGGAGAATATAGTTATCGGATTAATGAAATGTTTCAGGGCAGGGAGTTGGAGAATATAGATATAGGGTTAATGTGAGTGTTTTGGGCAGGGAGTTGGATAATATCAATATAGGATTAATGTGAGTGTTTTAGGGCAGGGAGTTGGAGAATATAGTTTTCGGATTAATGAAGTGTTTTAGGGCAGGGATTTGGAGAATATAGACATAGGATTAATGAAGTGTTTTAGGGCAGGGAGTTGGAGAATATCGATATGGGATTAATGAATGTTTTAGGGCAGGGAGTTGGACAATATAGATATAGGATTAATGTGAGTGTTTTCGGGCAGGGAGTTGGAGAATATAGATATAGGATTAATGAAGTGTTTTAGGGCAGAGAGTTGGAGAATATTGATATAGGATTAATGAGAATGTTTTAGGGCAGGGAGTTGGAGAACATAGTTATAGGATTAATGAAGTGTTTTCGGGCAGGGTGTTGGAGAATATCGATACAGGATTAAAGTGAGAGTTTTAGGGCTGGGACTTGGTGAATACAGTTCTCGGATTAATGATGTGTTTTATGGCAGGGAGTTGGAGAATATAGTAATAGGATTAATGTGAGTGTTTTAGGGCAGGGAGTTCGAGAATATAGATACAGGATTAATGAAGTGTTTTAGGGCAGGGAGTTGGAGAATATAGTTATCGGATTAATGAAATGTTTTAGGGCAGGGAGTTGGAGAATATAGATACAGGATTAATGTGCGTGTTTTAGGGTAGGGACTTGGAGAATATAGTTCTCGGATTCATGAAGTGTTTTAGGGCAGGGAGTTGGAGCATATATTAATAGGATTAATGTGAGTGTTTTAGGGCATGGAGTTGGAGAATATAGATATAGGATTAATGTGAGTGTGTTAGGGCAGGGAGTTGGAAAATATCGTAATCGGATTAATGAAATGTTTCAGGGCAGGGAGTTGGAGAATATAGATATAGGGTTAATGTGAGTGTTTTGGGGCAGGGAGTTGGAGAATATCGATACAGGATTAATGTGAGTGTTTTAGGGCAGGGAGTTAGAGAATATAGTTATAGGATTAATGAAGTGTTTTAGGGCAGGGATTTGGAGAATATCGATATAGGATTAATGAAGTGTTTTAGGGCAGGGAGTTGGAGAATATCGATATAGGATTAATGAAGTGTTTTAGGGCAGGGAGTTGGACAATATAGATATAGGATTAATGTGAGTGTTTTCGGGCAGGGAGTTGGAGAATATAGTAATAGGATTAATGATGTGTTTTAGGGCAGGGAGTTGGAGAATATAGAGATCAGATTAATGAAGTTTTTTGGGCAGGGAGTTGGAGAATATAGATATAGGATTAATGTGAGTGTTTTAGGGCAGGGAGTTGGAGAACATAGTTATAGGATTAATGAAGTGTTTTCGGGCAGGGTGTTGGAGAATATCGATATAGGATTAATGAAGTGTTTTCGGGCAGGGAGTTGGAGAATATAGATATAGGATTAATGTGAGTGTTTTAGGGCAGGGAGTTGGAGAATACAGATACAGGATTAATGTGAGTGTTTTAGGGCACGGAGTTGGAGAATGTAGTTATCGGATTAATGAAATGTTTCACGGCAGGGAGTTGGAGAATATAGATATAGGGTTAATGTGAGTGTTTTTGGGCAGGGTGTTGGAGAATATCGAGATAGGATTAATGAAGTGTTTTAGGGCAGGGATTTGGAGAATATAGGTATAGGATTAATGAAGTGTTTTAGGGCAGGGAGTTGGACAATATAGATATAGGATTAATGTGAGTGTTTTCGGGCAGGGAGTTGGAGAATATAGATATAGGATTAATGAAGTGTTTTAGGGCAGAGAGTTGGAGAATATTGATATATGATTAATGAGAATGTTTTAGGGCAGGGAGTTGGAGAATATAGATATAGGATTAATGTGAGTGTTTTCGGGCAGGGAGTTAGAGAATATAGATACAGGATTAATGTGAGTGTTTTAGGGCAGGGAGTTGGAGAATATAGTTCTCGGATTAATGAAGTGTTTTTGGACAGGGAGTTGGAGAATATAGATATAGGATTAATGAAGTGTTTTAGGGCAGGGAGTTGGAGAATATAGATATAGGATTAATGTGAGTGTGTTAGGGCAGGGAGTTGGAAAATATAGTAATAGGATTAATGAAATGTTTCAGGGCAGGGAGTTGGAGAATATAAATATCGGGTTAATGTGAGTGTTTTGGGGCAGGGAGTTGGAGAATATCGATACAGGATTAATGTGAGTGTTTTAGGGCAGGGAGTTAGAGAATATAGTTATAGGATTAATGAAGTGTTTTAGGGCAGGGATTTGGAGAATATCGATATAGGATTAATGAAGTGTTTTCGGGCAGGGAGTTGGAGAATATCGATATAGGATTAATGAAGTGTTTTAGGGCAGGGAGTTGGACAATATAGATATAGGATTAATGTGAGTGTTTTCGGGCAGGGAGTTGGAGAATATAGTAATAGGATTAATGAAGTGTTTTAGGGCAGGGAGTTGGAGAATATAGATATCGGATTAATGTGAGTGTTTTAGGGCAGGGTGTTGGAGAATATAGATAAAGGATTAATGTGAGTGTTTTAGGCCAGGGATTTAGAGAATATCGAAACAGGATTAATGTGAGTGTTTTAGGGCAGGGAGTTGGAGAATATAGTTATCGGATTAGTGAAATGTTTTAGGGCAGAGCGTTGGAGAATATAGATATCGGATTAATGAAGTGTTTTAGGGCAGGGAGTTGGAGAATATAGATACAGGATTAATGTGAGTGTTTTAGGGCAGGGAGTTGGACAATATAGATATAGGATTAATGTGAGTGTTTTCGGGCAGGGAGTTGGAGAATATAGTAATAGGATTAATGAAGTGTTTTAGGGCAGGGAGTTGGAGAATATAGATATCGCATTAATGTGAGTGTTTTCGGGCAGGGTGTTGGAGAATATAGATAAAGGATTAATGTGAGTGTTTTAGGCCAGATATTTAGAGAATATAGAAACAGGATTAATGTGAGTGTTTTAGGGCAGGGAGTTGGAGAATATAGTTATCGGATTAATGAAATGTTTTAGGGCAGAGAGTTGGAGAATATAGATATCGGATTAATGAAGTGTTTTAGGGCAGGGAGTTGGAGAATATAGAGATCAGATTAATGAAGTTTTTTGGGCAGGGAGTTGGAGAATATAGATATAGGATTAATGTGAGTGTTTTAGGGCAGGGAGTTGGAGAACATAGTTATAGGATTAATGAAGTGTTTTCGGGCAGGGTGTTGGAGAATATCGATATAGGATTAATGAAGTGTTTTCGGGCAGGGAGTTGGAGAATATAGATATAGGATTTATGTGAGTGTTTTAGGGCAGGGAGTTGGAGAATATAGATATAAGGTTAATGAAGTGTTTTAGGGCAGGCAGTTGGAGAATATAGATATAGGATTAATGTGAGTGTTTTAGGGCAGGGAGTTGGAGAATACAGATATAGGATTAATGTGAGTGATTTAGGGCAGGGAGTTGGAGAATATAGTTATAGGATTAATGTAGTGTTTTCGGGCAGGGAGTTGGAGAATATCGATATCGGATTAATGAAGTGTTTTAGGGCAGGGAGTTGGAGAATACAGATACAGGATTAATGTGAGTGTTTTAGGGCATGGAGTTGGAGAATGTAGTTATCGGATTAATGAAATGTTTCACGGCAGGGAGTTGGAGAATATAGATATAGGGTTAATGTGAGTGTTTTTGGGCAGGGAGTTGGAGAATATCGAGATAGGATTAATGTGAGTGTTTTAGGGCAGGGAGTTGGAGAATATAGTTATAGGATTAATGAAGTGTTTTAGGGCAGGGATTTGGAGAATATAGGTATAGGATTAATGAATTGTTTTAGGGCAGGGAGTTGGAGAATATCGATATCGGATTAATGAAGTGTTTTAGGGCAGGGAGTTGGACAATATAGATATAGGATTAATGTGAGTGTTTTCGGGCAGGGAGTTGGAGAATATAGATATAGGATTAATGAAGTGTTTTAGGGCAGAGAGTTGGAGAATATTGATATAGGATTAATGAGAATGTTTTAGGGCAGGGAGTTGGAGAATATAGATAAAGGATTAATGTGAGTGTTTTCGGGCAGGGAGTTAGAGAACATAGATACAGGATTAATGTGAGTGTTTTAGGGCAGGGAGTTGGAGAATATAGTTCTCGGATTAATTAAGTGTTTTTGGACAGGGAGTTGGAGAATATAGATATAGGATTAATGAAGTGTTTTAGGGCATGGAGTTGGAGAATATAGATATAGGATTAATGTGAGTGTGTTAGGGCAGGGAGTTGGAAAATATCGTAATCGGATTAATGAAATGTTTCAGGGCAGGGAGTTGGAGAATATAGATATAGGGTTAATGTGAGTGTTTTGGGGCAGGGAGTTGGAGAATATCGATACAGGATTAATGTGAGTGTTTTAGGGCAGGGAGTTAGAGAATATAGTTATAGGATTAATGAAGTGTTTTAGGGCAGGGATTTGGAGAATATCGATATAGGATTAATGAAGTGTTTTAGGGCAGGGAGTTGGAGAATATCGATATAGGATTAATGAAGTGTTTTAGGGCAGGGAGTTGGACAATATAGATATAGGATTAATGTGAGTGTTTTCGGGCAGGGAGTTGGAGAATATAGTAATAGGATTAATGAAGTGTTTTAGGGCAGGGAGTTGGAGAATATAGAGATCAGATTAATGAAGTTTTTTGGGCAGGGAGTTGGAGAATATAGATATAGGATTAATGTGAGTGTTTTAGGGCAGGGAGTTGGAGAACATAGTTATAGGATTAATGAAGTGTTTTCGGGCAGGGTGTTGGAGAATATCGATACAGGATTAATGAAGTGTTTTCGGGCAGGGAGTTGGAGAATATAGATATAGGATTAATGTGAGTGTTTTAGGGCAGGGAGTTGGAGAATATAGATATAAGGTTAATGAAGTGTTTTAGGGCAGGCAGTTGGAGAATATAGATATAGGATTAATGTGAGTGTTTTAGGGCAGGGAGTTGGAGAATACAGATATAGGATTAATGTGAGTGTTTTCGGGCAGGGAGTTGGAGAATATCGATATCGGATTAATGAAGTGTTTTAGGGCAGGGAGTTGGAGAATACAGATACAGGATTAATGTGAGTGTTTTAGGGCACGGAGTTGGAGAATGTAGTTATCGGATTAATGAAATGTTTCACGGCAGGGAGTTGGAGAATATAGATATAGGGTTAATGTGAGTGTTTTTGGGCAGGGAGTTGGAGAATATCGAGATAGGATTAATGTGAGTGTTTTAGGGCAGGGAGTTGGAGAATATAGTTATAGGATTAATGAAGTGTTTTAGGGCAGGGATTTGGAGAATATAGGTATAGGATTAATGAAGTGTTTTAGGGCAGGGAGTTGGACAATATAGATATAGGATTAATGTGAGTGTTTTCGGGCAGGGAGTTGGAGAATATAGATATAGGATTAATGAAGTGTTTTAGGTCAGAGAGTTGGAGAATATTGATATATGATTAATGAGAATGTTTTAGGGCAGGGAGTTGGAGAATATAGATATAGGATTAATGTGAGTGTTTTCGGGCAGGGAGTTAGAGAATATAGATACAGGATTAGTGTGAGTGTTTTAGGGCAGGGAGTTGGAGAATATAGTTCTCGGATTAATGAAGTGTTTTTGGACAGGGAGTTGGAGAATATAGATATAGGATTAATGAAGTGTTTTAGGGCAGGGAGTTGGAGAATATAGATATAGGATTAATGTGAGTGTGTTAGGGCAGGGAGTTGGAAAATATAGTAATAGGATTAATGAAATGTTTCAGGGCAGGGAGTTGGAGAATATAGATATCGGGTTAATGTGAGTGTTTTGGGGCAGGGAGTTGGAGAATATCGATACAGGATTAATGTGAGTGTTTTAGGGCAGGGAGTTAGAGAATATAGTTATAGGATTAATGAAGTGTTTTAGGGCAGGGATTTGGAGAATATCGATATAGGATTAATGAAGTGTTTTCGGGCAGGGAGTTGGAGAATATCGATATAGGATTAATGAAGTGTTTTAGGGCAGGGAGTTGGACAATATAGATATAGGATTAATGTGAGTGTTTTCGGGCAGGGAGTTGGAGAATATAGTAATAGGATTAATGAAGTGTTTTAGGGCAGGGAGTTGGAGAATATAGATATCGGATTAATGTGAGTGTTTTAGGGCAGGGTGTTGGAGAATATAGATAAAGGATTAATGTGAGTGTTTTAGGCCAGGGATTTAGAGAATATCGAAACAGGATTAATGTGAGTGTTTTAGGGCAGGGAGTTGGAGAATATAGTTATCGGATTAGTGAAATGTTTTAGGGCAGAGAGTTGGAGAATATAGATATCGGATTAATGAAGTGTTTTAGGGCAGGGAGTTGGAGAATATAGATACAGGATTAATGTGAGTGTTTTAGGGCAGGGAGTTGGACAATATAGATATAGGATTAATGTGAGTGTTTTCGGGCAGGGAGTTGGAGAATATAGTAATAGGATTAATGAAGTGTTTTAGGGCAGGGAGTTGGAGAATATAGATATCGGATTAATGTGAGTGTTTTCGGGCAGGGTGTTGGAGAATATAGATAAAGGATTAATGTGAGTGTTTTAGGCCAGATATTTAGAGAATATAGAAACAGGATTAATGTGAGTGTTTTAGGGCAGGGAGTTGGAGAATATAGTTATCGGATTAATGAAATGTTTTAGGGCAGAGAGTTGGAGAATATAGTTATCGGATTAATGAAGTGTTTTAGGGCAGGGAGTTGGAGAATATAGAGATCAGATTAATGAAGTTTTTTGGGCAGGGAGTTGGAGAATATAGATATAGGATTAATGTGAGTGTTTTAGGGCAGGGAGTTGGAGAACATAGTTATAGGATTAATGAAGTGTTTTCGGGCAGGGTGTTGGAGAATATCGATATAGGATTAATGAAGTGTTTTCGGGCAGGGAGTTGGAGAATATAGATATAGGATTTATGTGAGTGTTTTAGGGCAGGGAGTTGGAGAATATAGATATAAGGTTAATGAAGTGTTTTAGGGCAGGCAGTTGGAGAATATAGATATAGGATTAATGTGAGTGTTTTAGGGCAGGGAGTTGGAGAATACAGATATAGGATTAATGTGAGTGATTTAGGGCAGGGAGTTGGAGAATATAGTTATAGGATTAATGTAGTGTTTTCGGGCAGGGAGTTGGAGAATATCGATATCGGATTAATGAAGTGTTTTAGGGCAGGGAGTTGGAGAATACAGATACAGTATTAATGTGAGTTTTTTAGGGCATGGAGTTGGAGAATGTAGTTATCGGATTAATGAAATGTTTCACGGCAGGGAGTTGGAGAATATAGATATAGGGTTAATGTGAGTGTTTTTGGGCAGGGAGTTGGAGAATATCGAGATAGGATTAATGTGAGTGTTTTAGGGCAGGGAGTTGGAGAATATAGTTATAGGATTAATGAAGTGTTTTAGGGCAGGGATTTGGAGAATATAGGTACAGGATTAATGAATTGTTTTAGGGCAGGCATTTGGAGAATATCGATATCGGATTAATGTGAGTGTTTTAGGGCAGGGATTTAGACAATATAGATATCAGATTAATGTGAGTGTTTTCGGGCAGGGAGTTGGAGAATATAGATAAAGGATTAATGTGAGTGTTTTAGGGCAGGGAGTTAGAGAATATAGATACAGGATTAATGTGAGTGTTTTAGGGCAGGGAGTTGGAGAATATAGTTATCGGATTAATGAAATGTTTCATGGCAGGGAGCTGGAGAATATAGATATAGGATTAATGTGAGTGTTGTTGGGCAGGGAGTTGGAGAATATAGATATAGGATTAATGTGAGTGTTTTAGGGCAGGGAGTTGGAGAATATAGATATAGGATTAATGTGAGTGTTTTCGGGCAGGGAGTTGGAGAATATAGATATAGGATTAATGTGAGTGTTTTAGGGCAGGGAGTTGGAGAATATAGATATAGGATTAATGTGAGTGTTTTAGGGCAGGGAGTTGGAGAACAGAGTTATAGGATTAATGATGTGTTTTCGGGCATGGTGTTGGAGAATATAGATATAGGATTAATGTGAGTGTTTTCGGGCAGGGAGTTGGAGAATATAGATGCAGGATTAATGAAGTGTTTTAGGGCAGAGAGTTGGAGAATATTGATATAGGATTAATGAGAATGTTTTAGGGCAGGGAGTTGGAGAATATAGATATAGGATTAATGTGAGTATTTTAGGGCAGGGAGTTAGAGAATATAGTTATAGGATTAATGAAGTGTTTTATGGCAGGGATTTGCAGAATATAGATATAGGATTAATGAAGTGTTTTAGGGCAGGGAGTTAGAGAATATAGATATCGGATTAATGTGAGTGTTTTAGGGCAGGGTGTTGGAGAATATAGATAAAGGATTAATGTGAGTGTTTTAGGGCAGGGATTTAGTGAATATAGAAACAGGATTAATGTGAGTATTTTAGGGCAGGGAGTTGGAGAATATAGTTATCGGATTAATGAAATGTTTTAGGGCAGGGAGTTGGAGATTATAGATATCGGATTAATGAAGTGTTTTAGGGCAGGGAGTTGGAGAATATAGATACAGGATTAATGTGAGTGTTTTACGGCAGGGACTTGGTGAATATAGTTCTCGGATTAATGATGTGTTTTAGGGCAGGGAGTTGGAGAATATAATAATAGGATTAATGTGAGTGTTTTAGGGCAGGGAGTTAGAGAATATAGATACAGGATTAATGAAGTGTTTTAGGGCAGAGATTTGGAGAATATAGCTATCGGATTAATGAGAATGTTTTAGGGCAGGGAGCTGGAGAATATAGGTATAGGATTAATGTGAGTGTTTTAGGGCAGGGAGTTGGAGAATATAGATATAGGATTAATGTGAGTGTTTTAGGGCAGGGAGTTGGAGAACATAGTTATAGGATTAATGAAGTGTTTTCGGGCAGGGTGTTCGAGAATATAGATATCGGATTAATGTGAGTGTTTTAGGGCAGGGTGATGGAGAATATATTTATCGCATTAATGAAATGTTTTAGGGCAGGGAGTTGGAGAATATAGATATAAGGTTAATGAAGTGTTTTAGGGCAGGGAGTTGGAGAATATAGATATAGGATTAATGTGAGTGTTTTAGGGCAGGGAGTTGGAGAATACAGATATAGGATTAATGTGAGTGTTTTAGGGCAGGGAGTTGGAGAATACAGATATAGGATTAATGTGAGTGATTTAGGGCAGGGAGTTGGAGAATATAGTTATAGGATTAATGTAGTGTTTTCGGGCAGGGAGTTGGAGAATATCGATATCGGATTAATGAAGTGTTTTAGGGCATGGAGTTGGAGAATATAGTTATCGGATTAATGAAGTGTTTTAGGGCAGGGATTTGGAGAATATAGGTATTGGATTAATGAATTGTTTTAGGGCAGGGAGTTGGAGAATATCGATATCGGATTAATGAAGTGTTTTAGGGCAGTGAGTTGGACAATATAGATATAGGATTAATGAAGTGTTTTAGGGCAGAGAGTTGGAGAATATTGATATAGGATTAATGAGAATGTTTTAGGGCAGGGAGTAGGAGAATATAGATATAGGATTAATGTGAGTGTTTTCGGGCAGGGAGTTAGAGAATATAGATACAGGATTAATGTGAGTGTTTTAGGGCAGGGAGTTGGAGAATATAGTTCTCGGATTAATGAAGTGTTTTTGGAGAGGGAGTTGGAGAATATAGATATAGGATTAATGAAGTGTTTTAGGGCAGGGAGTTGGCGAATATAGATATAGGATTAATGTGAGTGTGTTAGGGCAGGGAGTTGGAAAATATAGTAATAGGATTAATGAAATGTTTCAGGGCAGGGAGTTGGAGAATATAGATATAGGGTTAATGTGAGTGTTTTGGGGCAGGGAGTTGGAGAATATCGATACAGGATTAATGTGAGTGTTTTAGGGCAGGAAGTTAGAGAATATAGTTATAGGATTAATGAAGTGTATTAGGGCAGGGATTTGGAGAATATCGATATAGGATTAATGAAGTGTTTTAGGGCAGGGAGTTGGAGAATATCGATATAGGATTAATGAAGTGTTTTAGGGCAGGGAGTTGGTCAATATAGATATAGGATTAATGTGAGTGTTTTCGGGCAGGGAGTTGGAGAATATAGTAATAGGATTAATGAAGTGTTTTAGGGCAGGGAGTTGGAGAATATAGATATCGGATTAATGTGAGTGTTTTAGGGCAGGGTGTTGGAGAATATAGATAAAGGATTAATGTGAGTGTTTTAGGCCAGGGATTTAGAGAATATAGAAACAGGATTAATGTGAGTGTTTTAGGGCAGGGAGTTGGAGAATATAGTTATCGGATTAATGAAATGTTTTAGGGCAGAGAGTTGGAGAATATAGATATCGGATTAATGAAGTGTTTTAGGGCAGGGAGTTGGAGAATATAGAGATCAGATTAATGAAGTGTTTTTGGGCAGGGAGTTGGAGAATATAGATATAGGATTAATGTGAGTGTTTTAGGGCAGGGAGTTGGAGAACATAGTTATAGGATTAATGAAGTGTTTTCGGGCAGGGTGTTGGAGAATATCGATATAGGATTAATGAAGTGTTTTCGGGCAGGGAGTTGGAGAATACAGATACAGGATTAATGTGAGTGTTTTAGGGCATGGAGTTGGAGAATGTAGTTATCGGATTAATGAAATGTTTCACGGCAGGGAGTTGGAGAATATAGATATAGGGTTAATGTGAGTGTTTTAGGGCAGGGAGTTGGAGAATATCGAGATAGGATTAATGTGAGTGTTTTAGGGCAGGGAGTTGGAGAATATAGTTATAGGATTAATTAAGTGTTTTAGGGCAGGGATTTGGAGAATATAGGTATAGGATTAATGAATTGTTTTAGGGCAGGGAGTTGGAGAATATCGATATCGGATTAATGAAGTGTTTTAGGGCAGGGAGTTGGACAATATAGATATAGGATTAATGTGAGTGTTTTCGGGCAAGGAGTTGCAGAATATAGATATAGGATTAATGAAGTGTTTTAGGGCAGAGAGTTGGAGAATATTGATATAGGATTAATGAGAATGTTTTAGGGCAGGGAGTTGGAGAATATATATATAAAGCAGTGCCACGTGATAGTCAGAGTATTAATCGCAGGATAGCGCAGATGAATACGTGGCTTGAGCAGTGGTGCAGCAGGGAGGGATTCAAATTCCTGGGGCATTGGGACCGGTTCTGGGGGAGGTGGGACCAGTACAAACCGGACGGTCTGCACCTGGGCAGGACTGGAACCAATGTCCTAGGGGGAGTGTTTGCTAGTGCTGTTGGGGAGGATTTAAACTAATATGGCAGGGGGATGGGAACCAATGCAGGGAGACAGAGGGAAACAAAAAGGAGCCAAAAGCAAAAGACAGAAAGGAGATGAGGAAAAGTGGAGGGCAGAGAAACCCAAGGCAAAGAACAAAAAGGGCCACTGTACAGCAAAATTCTAAAAGGACAAAGGGTGTTAATAAAACAAGCCTGAAGGCTTTGTGTCTTAATGCAAGGAGTATCCGCAATAAGGTGGATGAATTAATTGTGCAAATAGATGTTAACAAATATGATGTGATTGGGATTACGGAGACGTGGCTCCAGGATGATCAGGGCTGGGAACTCAACATTCAGGGGTATTCAACATTCAGGAAGGATAGAATAAAAGGAAAAGGAGGTGGGGTAGCATTGCTGGTTAAAGAGGAGATTAATGCAATAGTTAGGAAAGACATTAGCTTGGATGATGTGGAATCTATATGGGTAGAGCTGCAGAACACCAAAGGGCAAAAAACGTTAGTAGGAGTTGTGTACAGACCTCCAAACAGTAATAGGGATGTTGGGGAGGGCATCAAACAGGAAATTAGGGGTGCATGCAATAAAGGTGCAGCAGTTATAATGGGTGACTTTAATATGCACATAGATTGGGCTAGCCAAACTGGAAGCAATACGGTGGAGGAGGATTTCCTGGAGTGCATAAGGGATGGTTTTCTAGACCAATATGTTGAGGAACCAACTAGGGGGGAGGCCATCTTAGACTGGGTGTTGTGTAATGAGAGAGGATTAATTAGCAATCTCATTGTGCGAGGCCCCTTGGGGAAGAGTGACCATAATATGGTGGAATTCTGCATTAGGATGGAGAATGAAACAGTAATTTCAGAGACCATGGTCCAGAACTTAAAGAAGGGTAACTTTGAAGGTATGAGGCGTGAATTGGCTAGGATAGATTGGCGAATGATACTTAGGGGGTTGACTGTGGATGGGCAATGGCAGACATTTAGAGACCGCATGGATGAAGTACAACAATTGTACATTCCTGTCTGGCGTAAAAATAAAAAGGGGAAGGTGGCTCAACCGTGGCTATCTAGGGAAATCAGGGATAGTATTAAAGCCAAGGAAGTGGCATACAAATTTGCCAGAAATAGCAGCGAACCTGGGGACTGGGAGAAATTTAGAACTCAGCAGAGGAGGACAAAGGGTTTGATTAGGACAGGGAAAATGGAGTACGAGAAGAAGCTTGCAGGGAACATTAAGGCGGATTGCAAAAGTTTCTATAGGTATGTAAAGAGAAAAAGGTTGGTGAAGACAAACGTAGGTCCCCTGCAGTCAGAATCAGGGGAAGTCATAACGGGGAACAAAGAAATGGCGGATCAATTGAATAAGTACTTTGGTTCGGTATTCACTAAGGAGGATACAAACAACCTTCCGGATATAAAAGGGATCAGAGGGTCTAGTAAGGAAGAGGAACTGAGGGAAATCTTTATTAGTCGGGAAATTGTGTTGGGGAAATTGATGGGATTGAAGGCCGATAAATCCCCAGGGCCTGATGGACTGCATCCTAGAGTACTTAAGGAGGTGGCCTTGGAAATAGCGGATGCATTGACAGTCATTTTCCAACATTCCATTGACTCTGGATCAGTTCCTATGGAGTGGAGGGTAGCCAATGTAACCCCACTTTTTAAAAAAGGAGGGAGAGAGAAAACAGGGAATTATAGACCGGTCAGCCTGACCTCAGTAGTGGGTAAAGTGATGGAATCAATTATTAAGGATGTCATAGCAGTGCATCTGGAAAATGGTGACATGATAGGTCCAAGTCAGCATGGATTTGTGAAAGGGAAATCATGCTTGACAAATCTTCTGGAATTTTTTGAGGATGTTTCCAGTAAAGTGGACAAGGGAGAACCAGTTGATGTGGTATATTTGGACTTTCAGAAGGCTTTCGACAAGGTCCCACACAAGAGATTAATGTGCAAAGTTAAAGCACATGGGATTGGGGGTAGTGTGCTGACGTGGATTGAGAACTGGTTGTCAGACAGGAAGCAAAGAGTAGGAGTAAACGGGTACTTTTCAGAATGGCAGGCAGTGACTAGTGGAGTGCCGCAAGGTTCTGTGCTGGGGCCCCAGCTGTTTACATTGTACATTAATGATTTAGACGAGGGGATTAAATGCAGTATCTCCAAATTTGCGGATGATACTAAGTTGGGTGGCAGTGTGAGCTGCGAGGAGGATGCTATTAGGCTGCAGAGTGACTTGGATAGGTTAGGTGAGTGGGCAAATGCATGGCAGATGAAGTATAATGTGGATAAATGTGAGGTTATCCACTTTGGTGGTAAAAACAGAGAGACAGACTATTATCTGAATGGTGACAGATTAGGAAAAGGGAAGGTGCAACGAGACCTGGGTGTCATGGTACATCAGTCATTGAAGGTTGGCATGCAGGTACAGCAGGCGGTTAAGAAAGCAAATGGCATGTTGGCCTTCATAGCGAGGGGATTTGAGTACAGGGGCAGGGAGGTGTTGCTACAGTTGTACAGGGCCTTGGTGAGGCCACACCTGGAGTATTGTGTACAGTTTTGGTCTCCTAACTTGAGGAAGGACATTCTTGCTATTGAGGGAGTGCAGCGAAGGTTCACCAGACTGATTCCCGGGATGGCGGGACTGACCTATCAAGAAAGATTGGATCAATTGGGATTGTATTCACTGGAGTTCAGAAGAATGAGAGGGGACCTCATAGAAACGTTTAAAATTCTGACGGGTTTAGACAGGTTAGATGCAGAAAGAATGTTCCCAATGTTGGGGAAGTCCAGAACCAGGGGTCACAGTCTGAGGATAAGGGGTAAGCCATTTAGGACCGAGATGAGGAGAAACTTCTTCACCCAGAGAGTGGTGAACCTGTGGAATTCTCTACCACAGAAAGTAGTTGAGGCCAATTCACTAAATATATTCAAAAGGGAGTTAGATGAAGTCCTTACTACTCGGGGGATCAAGGGTTATGGCGAGAAAGCAGGAAGGGGGTACTGAAGTTTCATGTTCAGCCATGAACTCATTGAATGGCGGTGCAGGCTAGAAGGGCTGAATGGCCTGCTCCTGCACCTATTTTCTATGTTTCTATGATTAATGTGAGTGTTTTCGGGCAGGGAGTTAGAGAATATAGATACAGGATTAATGTGAGTGTTTTAGGGCAGGGAGTTGGAGAATATAGTTCTCGGATTAATGAAGTGTTTTTGGGCAGGGAGTTGGAGAATATAGATATAGGATTAATGAAGTGTTTTAGGGCAGGGAGTTGGAGAATATAGATATAGGATTAATGTGAGTGTGTTAGGGCAGGGAGATGGAAAATATAGTAATAGGATTAATGAAATGTTTCAGGGCAGGGAGTTGGAGAATATAGATATAGGGTTAATGTGAGTGTTTTGGGGCAGGGAGTTGGAGAATATCGATACAGGATTAATGTGAGTGTTTTAGGGCAGGGAGTTAGAGAATATAGTTATAGGATTAATGAAGTGTTTTAGGGCAGGGATTTGGAGAATATCGATATAGGATTAATGAAGTGTTTTAGGGCAGGGAGTTGGAGAATATCGACATAGGATTAATGAAGTGTTTTAGGGCAGGGAGTTGGACAATATAGATATAGGATTAATGTGAGTGTTTTCGGGCAGGGAGTTGGAGAATATAGTAATAGGATTAATGAAGTGTTTTAGGGCAGGGAGTTGGAGAATATAGATATCGGATTAATGTGAGTGTTTTAGGGCAGGGTGTTGGAGAATATAGATAAAGGATTAATGTGAGTGTTTTAGGCCAGGGATTTAGAGAATATCGAAACAGGATTAATGTGAGTGTTTTAGGGCAGGGAGTTGGAGAATATAGTTATCGGATTAATGAAATGTTTTAGGGCAGAGAGTTGGAGAATATAGATATCGGATTAATGAAGTGTTTTAGGGCAGGGAGTTGGAGAATATAGATACAGGATTAATGTGAGTGTTTTAGGGCAGGGAGTTGGACAATATAGATATAGGATTAATGTGAGTGTTTTCGGGCACGGAGTTGGAGAATATAGTAATAGGATTAATGAAGTGTTTTAGGGCAGGGAGTTGGAGAATATAAATAAAGGATTAATGTGAGTGTTTTAGGCCAGGGATTTAGAGAATATAGAAACAGGATTAATGTGAGTGTTTTAGGGCAGGGAGTTGGAGAATATAGTTATCGGATTAATGAAATGTTTTAGGGCAGAGAGTTGGAGAATATAGATATCGGATTAATGAAGTGTTTTAGGGCAGGGAGTTGTAGAATATAGATACAGGATTAATGTGAGTGTTTTAGGGCAGGGACTTGGTGAATATAGTTCTCGGATTAATGAAGTGTTTTAGGGCAGGGAGTTGGAGAATCTAGATACAGGATTAATGTGAGTGTTTTAGGGCAGGGACTTTGGACAATATAGTTCTCGGATTAATGAAGTGTTTTAGGGCAGGGAGTTGGAGAATATAGTTATCGGATTAATGAAATGTTTTAGGGCAGAGAGTTGGAGAATATAGATATCGGATTAATGGAGTGTTTTAGGGCAGGGAGTTGGAGAATATAGATACAGGATTAATGTGAGTGTTTTAGGGCAGGGAGTTGGACAATATAGATATAGGATTAATGTGAGTGTTTTCGGGCAGGGAGTTGGAGAATATAGTAATAGGATTAATGAAGTGTTTTAGGGCAGGGAGTTGGAGAATATAAATAAAGGATCAATGTGAGTGTTTTAGGCCAGGGATTTAGAGAATATAGAAACAGGATTAATGTGAGTGTTTTAGGGCAGGGAGTTGGAGAATATAGTTATCGGATTAATGAAATGTTTTAGGGCAGAGAGTTGGAGAATATAGATATCGGATTAATGAAGTGTTTTAGGGCAGGGAGTTGGAGAATATAGATACAGGATTAATGTGAGTGTTTTAGGGCAGGGAGTTGGACAATATAGATATAGGATTAATGTGAGTGTTTTCGGGCAGGGAGTTGGAGAATATAGATACAGGATTAACGTGAGTGTTTTAGGGCAGGGACTTGGACAATATAGTTCTCGGATTAATGAAGTGTTTTAGGGCAGGGAGTTGGAGAATATCGAGATAGGATTAATGTGAGTGTTTTCGGGCAGGGAGTTGGAGAATATATTTATAGGATTAATGAAGTGTTTTAGGGCAGGGATTTGGAGAATATAGGTATAGAATTAATGAATTGTTTTAGTGCAGGGAGTTGGAGAATATCGATATCGGATTAATGAAGTGTTTTAGGGCAGGGAGTTGGACAATATAGATATAGGATTAATGTGAGTGTTTTCGGGCAGGGAGTTGGAGAATATAGATATAGGATTAATGAAGTGTTTTAGGGCAGAGAGTTGGAGAACATTGATATAGGATTAATGAGAATGTTTTAGGGCAGGGAGTTGGAGAATATAGATATAGGATTAATGTGAGTGTTTTCGGGCAGGGAGTTAAAGAATATAGATACAGGATTAATGTGAGTGTTTTAGGGCAGGGAGTTGGAGAATATAGTTCTCGGATTAATGAAGTGTTTTTGTACAGGGAGTTGGAGAATATAGATATAGGATTAATGAAGTGTTTTAGGGCAGCGAGTTGGAGAATATAGATATCGGATTCATGTGAGTGTTTTAGGGCAGGGTGTTGGAGAATATAGTAATAGGATTAATGAAGTGTTTTCGGGCAGGGAGTTAGAGAATATAGATATCGGATGAATGTGAGTGATTTAGGGCAGGGTGTTGGAGAATATAGATAAAGGATTAATGTGAGTGTTTTGGGGCAGGGATTTAGAGAATATAGAAACAGGATTAATGTGAGTGTTTTAGGGCAGGGAGTTGGAGAATATAATTATCGGATTAATGAAATGTTTTAGGGCAGGGAATTGGAGGATATAGATATCGGATTAATGAAGTGTTTTTGGGCAGGGAGTTGGAGAATATAGATACAGGATTAATGTGAGTGTTTAAGGGCAGGGACTTGGACAATATAGTTCTCGGATTAATGAAGTGTTTTAGGGCAGGGAGTTGGAGAATATAGTAATAGGATTAATGTGAGAGTTTTAGGGCGGGGAGTTGGAGAATATAGAGATCGGATTAATGTGAGTGTTTTAGGGCAGGTAGTTGGAGAATATCGATATCAGATTATTGATGTGATTTTGGGCAGGGAGTTGGAGAATATCGATATCGGATTAATGAAGTGTTTTAGGGCAGGGAGTTGGACAATGTAGATATAGGATTAATGTGAGTGTTTTCGGGCAGGGAGTTGGAGAATATAGATATAGGATTAATGAAGTGTTTTAGGGCAGAGAGTTGGAGAATATTGATATAGGATTAATGAGAATGTTTTGGGGCAGGGAGTTGGAGAATATAGATATAGGATTAATGTGAGTGTTTTAGGGCAGGGAGTTGGAGAATATCGATATAGGATTAATGAAGTGTTTTAGTGCATGGAGTTGGAGAATATAGATATAGGATTAATGAAGTGTTTTTGGGGGCAGCTAGTTGGAGAATATAGATATAGGATTAATGTGGGTGTTTTAGGGCAGGGAGTTGGAGAATATAGAGATTGGATTAATGTTAGTGTTTTCGGGCAGGGAGTTGGACAATATAGATAGAGGATTAATGTGAGTGTTTTCGGGAAGGGAGTTGGAGAATATTGTAATAGGATTAATGAAGTGTTTTAGGGCAGGGAGTTGGAGAATATAGATATAGGATTAATGTGAGTATTTTAGGGCAGGGAGTTGGAGAATATAGATGTAGGATTAATGAAGTGTTTTAGGGCAGGGAGTTGGACAATATAGATATAGGATTAATGTGAGTGTTTTCGGGCAGGGAGTTGGAGAATATAGTAATAGGATTAATGAAGTGTTTTAGGGCAGGGAGTTGGAGAATATAAATAAAGGATTAATGTGAGTGTTTTAGGCCAGGGATTTAGAGAATATAGAAACAGGATTAATGTGAGTGTTTTAGGGCAGAGAGTTGGAGAATATAGTTATCGGATTAATGAAATGTTTTAGGGCAGAGAGTTGGAGAATATAGATATCGGATTAATGAAGTGTTTTAGGGCAGGGAGTTGGAGAATATAGATACAGGATTAATGTGAGTGTTTTAGGGCAGGGAGTTGGACAATATAGATATAGGATTAATGTGAGTGTTTTCGGGCAGGGAGTTGGAGAATATAGTAATAGGATTAATGAAGTGTTTTAGGGCAGGGAGTTGGAGAATATAAATAAAGGATTAATGTGAGTGTTTTAGGCCAGGTATTTAGAGAATATAGAAACAGGATTAATGTGAGTGTTTTAAAGCAGGGAGTTGGAGAATATAGTTATCGGATTAATGAAATGTTTTAGGGCAGAGAGTTGGAGAATATAGATATCGGATTAATGAAGTGTTTTAGGGCAGGGAGTTGGAGAATATAGATACAGGATTAATGTGAGTGTTTTAGGGAAGGGACTTGGTGAATATAGTTCTCGGATTAATGAAGTGTTTTAGGGCAGGGAGTTGGAGAATATAGATACAGGATTAATGTGAGTGTTTTAGGGCAGGGACTTGGACAATATAGTTCTCGGATTAATGAAGTGTTTTAGGGCAGGGAGTTGGAGAATATAGTTATCGGATTAATGAAATGTTTTAGGGCAGAGAGTTGGAGAATATAGATATCGGATTAATGGAGTGTTTTAGGGCAGGGAGTTGGAGAATATAGATACAGGATTAATGTGAGTGTTTTAGGGCAGGGAGTTGGACAATATAGATATAGGATTAACGTGAGTGTTTTCGGGCAGGGAGTTGGAGAATATAGTAATAGGATTAATGGAGTGTTTTAGGGCAGGGAGTTGGAGAATATAAATAAAGGATTAATGTGAGTGTTTTAGGCCAGGGATTTAGAGAATATAGAAACAGGATTAATTTGAGTGTTTTAGGGCAGGGAGTTGGAGAATATAGTTATCGGATTAATGAAATGTTTTAGGGCAGAGTGTTGGAGAATATAGATATCGGATTAATGAAGTGTTTTAGGGCAGGGAGTTGGAGAATATAGATACAGGATTAATGTGAGTGTTTTAGGGCAGGGACTTGGTGAATATAGTTCTCGGATTAATGAAGTGTTTTAGGGCAGGGAGTTGGAGAATATAGATACAGGATTAATGTGAGTGTTTTAGGGCAGGGACTTGGACAATATAGTTCTCGGATTAATGAAGTGTTTTAGGGCAGGGAGTTGGAGAATATCGAGATAGGATTAATGTGAGTGTTTTCGGGCAGGGAGTTGGAGAATATATTTATAGGATTAATGAAGTGTTTTAGGGCAGGGATTTGGAGAATATAGGTATAGAATTAATGAATTGTTTTAGTGCAGGGAGTTGGAGAATATCGATATCGGATTAATGAAGTGTTTTAGGGCAGGGAGTTGGACAATATAGATATAGGATTAATGTGAGTGTTTTCGGGCAGGGAGTTGGAGAATATAGATATAGGATTAATGAAGTGTTTTCGGGCAGAGAGTTGGAGAACATTGATATAGGATTAATGAGAATGTTTTAGGGCAGGGAGTTGGAGAATATAGATATAGGATTAATGTGAGTGTTTTCGGGCAGGGAGTTGAAGAATATAGATACAGGATTAATGTGAGTGTTTTAGGGCAGGGAGTTGGAGAATATAGTTCTCGGATTAATGAAGTGTTTTTGTACAGGGAGTTGGAGAATATAGATATAGGATTAATGAAGTGTTTTAGGGCAGCGAGTTGGAGAATATAGATATCGGATTCATGTGAGTGTTTTAGGGCAGGGTGTTGGAGAATATAGTAATAGGATTAATGAAGTGTTTTCGGGCAAGGAGTTAGAGAATATAGATATCGGATGAATGTGAGTAATTTAGGGCAGGGTGTTGGAGAATATAGATAAAGGATTAATGTGAGTGTTTTGGGGCAGGGATTTAGAGAATATAGAAACAGGATTAATGTGAGTGTTTTAGGGCAGGGAGTTGGAGAATATAGTTATCGGATTAATGTGAGTGTTTTAGGGCAGAGAGTTGGAGAATAAAGATATCGGATTAATGTGAGTGTTTTCGGGCAGGGAGTTGGAGAATATAGTTATCGGATTAATGAAGTGTTTTCGGGCAGGGTGTTGGTGAATATAGATATAGGATTAATGAATTGTTTTAGGGCAGGGAGTTGGAGAATATCGATATCGGATTAATGAAGTGTTTTAGGGCAGGGAGTTGGACAATTTAGATATAGGATTAATGTGAGTGTTTTCGGGCAGTGAGTTGGAGAATATAGATATAGGATTAATGAAGTGTTTTAGGGCAGAGAGTTGGAGAATATTGATATAGGATTAATGAGAATGTTTTAGGGCAGGGAGTTGGAGAATATAGATATAGGATTAATGTGAGAGTTTTAGGGCAGGGAGTTGGAGAATATCGATATAGGATTAATGAAGTGTTTTAGTGCATGGAGTTGGAGAATATAGATATAGGATTAATGAAGTGTTTTTGGGGGCAGCTAGTTGGAGAATATAGATATAGGATTAATGTGGCTGTTTTAGGGCAGGGAGTTGGAGAATATAGAGATTGGATTAATGTTAGTGTTTTCGGGCAGGGAGTTGGACAATATAGATAGAGGATTAATGTGAGTGTTTTCGGGAAGGGAGTTGGAGAATATTGTAATAGGATTAATGAAGTGTTTTAGGGCAGGGAGTTGGAGAATATAGATATAGGATTAATGTGAGTATTTTAGGGCAGGGAGTTGGAGAATATAGATGTAGGATTAATGTGAGTGTTTTAGGGCAGGGAGTTGGAGAATATATATAAAGGATTAATGTGAGTGTTTTAGGGCAGGGAGTTAGAGAATATAGATACAGGATTAATTTGAGTGTTTTAGGGCAGGGACTTGGAGAATATAGTTCTCGGATTCATGAAGTGTTTTAGGGCAGGGAGTTGGAGAATATATTCATAGGATTAATGTGAGTGTTTTAGGGCCGGGAGATTGAGAATATAGTTATAGGATTAATGTGAGTGTTTTAGGGCAGGGAGTTGGAGAATATAGATATCAGATTAATGAAGTGTTTTTGGGCAGGGAGTTGGAGAATATAGATAAAGGATTAATGTGAGTGTTTTAGGGCAGGGATTTGGAGAATATAGATATAGGATTAATGTGAGTGTTTTCGGGCAGGGAGTTGGAGAGTCTAGTTATAGGATTAATGTAGTGTTTTCGGGCAGGGAGTTGGAGAATATCGATATCAGATTAATGAAGTGTTTTAGGGCAGGGAGTTGGAGAATATAGATATAGGATTAATGTGAGTGTGTTAGGGCAGGGAGCTGGAGAATATAGTAATAGGATTAATGAAGTGTTTTAGGGCAGGGAGTTAGACAATATAGATATCAGATTAATGTGAGTGTTTTAGGGCAGGGAGTTGGAGAATATAGATAAAGGATTAATGTGAGTGTTTTAGGGCAGGGAGTTAGAGAATATAGATACAGGATTAATGTGAGTGTTTTAGGGCAGGGAGTTGGAGAATATAGTTATCGGATTAATGAAATGTTTCAGGGCAGGGAGCTGGAGAATATAGATATAGGATTAATGTGAGTGTTTTTGGGCAGGGAGTTGGAGAACATAGTTATAGGATTAATGAAGTGTTTTCGGGCAGGGTGTTGGAGAATATCGATTTAGGATTAATGAAGTGTTTTCGGGCAGGGAGTTGGAGAATATAGATATAGGATTAATGTGAGTGTTTTAGGGCAGGGAGTTGGAGAATATAGATATAGGATTAATGTGAGTGTTTTAGGGCAGGGAGTTGGAGAATATAGATATAGGATTAATGTGAGTGTTTTACGGCAGGGAGTTGGAGAATATAGATATAGGATTAATGTGAGTGTTTTAGGGCAGGGAGTTGGAGAACAGAGTTATAGGATTAATGATGTGTTTTCGGGCATGGTGTTGGAGAATATCGATATAGGATTAATGAAGTGTTTTCGGGCAGGGAGTTGGGAATACAGATATAGGATTAACGTGAGTGTATTAGGGCAGGTAGTTGGAGAATATAGATATAAGGTTAATTCAGTGTTTTAGGGCAGGCAGTTGGAGAATATAGATATAGGGTTAATGTGAGTGTTTTAGGGCAGGGAGTTGGATAATATCGATATAGGATTAATGTGAGTGTTTTAGGGCAGGGAGTTGGAGAACAGAGTGACAGGATTAATGATGTGTTTTCGGGCATGGTGTTGGAGAATATCGATATTGGATTAATGAAGTGTTTTAGGGCAGGGAGTTGGAGAATATAGTTATCGGATTAATGAAATGTTTATAGCAGGGAGTTGGAGAATATAGATATAGGGTTAATGTGAGTGTTTTAGGGCAGGGAGTTGGATAATATCGATATAGGATTAATGTGAGTGTTTTAGGCAGGGAGTTGGAGAATATAGTTTTCGGATTAATGAAGTGTTTTAGGGCAGGGATTTGGAGAATATAGATATAGGATTAATGAAGTGTTTTAGGGCAGGGAGTTGGAGAATATCGATATGGGATTAATGAAGTGTTTTAGGGCAGGGAGTTGGACAATGTAGATATAGGATTAATGTGAGTGTTTTCGGGCAGGGAGTTGGAGAATATAGATATAGGATTAATGAAGTGTTTTAGGGCAGAGAGTTGGAGAATATTGATATAGGATTAATGAGAATGTTTTAGGGCAGGGAGTTGGAGAATATAGATATAGGATTAATGTGAGTGTTTTAGGGCAGGGAGTTAGAGAATATAGTCATAGGATTAATGAAGTGTTTTATGGCAGGGATTTGCAGAATATAGATATAGGATTAATGAAGTGTTTTAGGGCAGGGAGTTGGACAATATAGATATAGGATTAATGAAGTGTTTTAGGGCAGGGAGTTAGAGAATATAGATATCGGATTAATGTGAGTGTTTTAGGGCAGGGTGTTGGAGAATATAGATAAAGGATTAATGTGAGTGTTTTAGGGCAGGGATTTAGTGAATATAGAAACAGGATTAATGTGAGTATTTTAGGGCAGGGAGTTGGAGAATATAGATATCGGATTAATGAAGTGTTTTAGGGCAGTGAGTTGGAGAATATAGATACAGGATTAATGTGAGTGTTTTAGGGCAGGGACTTGGTGAATATAGTTCTCGGATTAATGATGTGTTTTAGGGCAGGGAGTTGGAGAATATAGTAATAGGATTAATGTGAGTGTTTTAGGGCAGGGAGTTAGAGAATATAGATACAGGATTAATGAAGTGTTTTAGGGCAGAGATTTGGAGAATATAGCTATCGGATTAATGAGAATGTTTTAGGGCAGGGAGTTGGAGAATATAGGTATAGGATTAATGTGAGTGTTTTAGGGCAGGGAGTTGGAGAATATAGATATAGGATTAATGTGAGTGTTTTAGGGCAGGGAGTTGGAGAACATAGTTATAGGATTAATGAAGTGTTTTCGGGCAGGGTGTTGGAGAATATAGATATCGGATTAATGTGAGTGTTTTAGGGCAGGGTGATGGAGAATATATTTATCGCATTAATGAAATGTTTTAGGGCAGGGAGTTGGAGAATATCGAGATAGGATTAATGTGAGTGTTTTAGGGCAGGGAGTTGGAGAATATAGTTATAGGATTAATGAAGTGTTTTAGGGCAGGGATTTGGAGAATATAGGTATAGGATTAATGAATTGTTTTAGGGCAGGGAGTTGGAGAATATCGATATCGGATTAATGAAGTGTTTTAGGGCAGGGAGTTGGACAATATAGATATAGGATTAATGAGAATGTTTTAGAGCAGGGAGTTGGAGAATATAGATATAGGATTAATGTGAGTGTTTTCGGGCAGGGAGTTAGAGAATATAGATACAGGATTAATGTGAGTGGTTTAGGCTGGGGAGTTGGAGAATATAGTTCTCGGATTGATGAAGTGTTTTTGGACAGGGAGTTGGAGAATATAGATATAGGATTAATGAAGTGTTTTAGGGCAGGGAGTTGGAGAATATAGATATAGGATTAATGTGAGTGTGTTAGGGCAGGGAGTTGGAAAATATAGTAATAGGATTAATGAAATGTTTCAGGGCAGGGAGTTGGAGAATATAGATATAGGGTTAACGTGAGTGATTTGGGGCAGGGAGTTGGAGAATATCGATACAGGATTAATGTGAGTGTTTTAGAGCAGGGAGTTAGAGAATATAGTTATAGGATTAATGTGAGTGTTTTAGGGCAGGGATTCGGAGAATATCGATATAGGATTAATGAAGTGTTTTAGGGCAGGGAGTTGGAGAATATCGATATAGGATTAATGAAGTGTTTTAGGGCAGGGAGTTGGAGAATATAGATATCGGATTAATGTGAGTGTTTTCGGGCAGGGAGTTGGAGAATATAGTAATAGGATTAATGAAGTGTTTTAGGGCAGGGAGTTGGAGAATATAGATATCGGATTAATGAGAGTGTTTTAGGGCAGGGTGTTGGAGAATATAGATAAAGGATTAATGTGAGTGTTTTTGGCCAGGGATTTAGAGAATATAGAAACAGATTAATGTGAGTGTTTTAGGGCAGGGAGTTGGAGAATATAGTTATCGGATTAATGAAATGTTTTAGGGCAGAGAGTTGGAGAATATGGATATCGGATTAATGAAATGTTTTAGGGCAGGGAGTTGGAGAATATAGATACAGGATTAATGTGAGTGTTTTAGGGCAGGGAGTTGGACAATATAGATATAGGATTAATGTGAGTGTTTTCGGGCAGTGAGTTGGAGAATATAGTAATAGGATTAATGAAGTGTTTTAGGGCAGGGAGTTGGAGAATATAGATAAAGGATTAATGTGAGTGTTTTAGGCCAGGGATTTAGAGAATATAGAAACAGGATTAATGTGAGTGTTTTAGGGCAGGGAGTTGGAGAATATAGTTATCGGATTAATGAAATGTTTTAGGGCAGGGAGTTGGAGAATATAGATATCGGATTAATGAAGTGTTTTAGGGCAGGGAGTTGGAGAATATAGATACAGGATTAATGTGAGTGTTTTAGGGCAGGGACTTGGTGAATATAGTTCTCGGATTAATGAAGTGTTTTAGGGCAGGGAGTTGGAGAATATAGTTATCGGATTAATGTGAGTGTTTTAGGGCAGGGAGTTAGAGAATATAGATACAGGATTAATGAAGTGTTTTAGGGCAGAGAGTTGGAGAATATAACTTTAGGATTAATGAGAATGTTTTCGGGCAGGGAGTTGGAGAATATAGATATAGGATTAATGTGAGTGTTTTCGTGCAGGGAGTTAGAGAATATAGATACAGGATTAATGTGAGTGTTTTAGGGCAGGGAGTTGGAGAATATAGTTCTCGGATTAATGAAGTGTTTTTGTACAGGGAGTTGGAGAATATAGATATAGGATTAATGAAGTGTTTTAGGGCAGCGAGTTGGAGAATATAGATATCGGATTAATGTGAGTGTTTTAGGGCAGGGTGTTGGAGAATATAGTCATAGGATTAATGAAGTGTTTTAGGGCAGGGAGTTAGAGAATATAGATATCGGATGAATGTGAGTGTTTTAGGGCAGGGTGTTGGAGAATATAGATAAAGGATTAATGTGAGTGTTTTGGGGCAGGGATTTAGAGAATATAGAAGCAGGATTAATGTGAGTGTTTTAGGGCAGGGAGTTGGAGAATATAGTTATCGGATTAATGAAATGTTTTAGGGCAGGGAATTGGAGAATATAGATATCGGATTAATGAATTTTTTTTGGGCAGGGAGTTGGAGAAAATAGATACAGGATTAATGTGAGTGTTTAAGGGCAGGGACTTGGACAATATAGTTCTCGGATTAATGAAATGTTTTAGGGCAGGGAGTTGGAGAATATAGTAATAGGATTAATGTGAGAGTTTTAGGGCAGGGAGTTGGAGAATATAGTGATCGATTAATGTGAGTGTTTTAGGGCAGGTAGTTGGAGAATATCGATATCAGATTAATGAAGTGATTTTGGGCAGGGAGTTGGAGAATATAGATACAAGATTAATGTGAGTTTTTAGGGCAGAGAGTTGGAGAACATAGATATCGGATTAATGTGAGTGTTTTAGGGCAGGGAGTTGGAGAATATAGTTATAGGATTAATGAAGTGTTTTCGGGCAGGGTGTTGGAGAATATAGATATAGGATTAATTAATTGTTTTAGGGCAGGGAGTTGGAGAATATCGATATCGGATTAATGAAGTGTTTTAGGTCAGGGAGTTGGACAATTTAGATATAGGATTAATGTGAGTGTTTTCGGGCAGGGAGTTGGAGAATATAGATATAGGATTAATGAAGTGTTTTAGGGCAGAGAGTTGGAGAATATTGATAGAGGATTAATGAGAATGTTTTAGGGCAGGGAGTTGGAGAATATAGATATAGGATTAATGTGAGTGTTTTAGGGCAGTGAGTTAGAGAATATAGATACAGGATTAATGTGAGTGTTTTAGGGCAGGGAGTTGGAGACTATAGTTCTCGGATTAATGAAGTGTTTTTGGACAGGGAGTTGGAGAATATAGATTTAGGATTAATGAAGTGTTTTAGGGCAGGGAGTTGGAGAATATAGATATAGGATTAATGTGAGTGTGTTAGGGCAGGGAGTTGTAGAATATAGTAATAGGATTAATGAAGTGTTTAAGGGCAGGGAGTTAGAGAATATCGATATAGGATTAATGAAGTGTTTTAGGGCAGGGAGTTAGAGAATATAGATATAGGATTAATGTGAGTGTTTTAGGGCAGGGAGTTAGAGAATATAGATATAGGATTAATGTGAGTGTTTTCGGGCAGGGAGTTGGAGAATATAGTTATCGGATTAATGAAATGTTTTAGGGCAGGGAGTTGGAGAATATAGATATAGGATTAATGTGAGTGTGTTAGGGCAGGGAGTTGTAGAATATAGTAATAGGATTAATGAAGTGTTTAAGGGCAGGGAGTTAGAGAATATCGATATAGGATTAATGAATTGTTTTCGTGCAGGGAGTTGGAGAATATAGTGATAGGATTAATGAGAGTGTTTTAGGGCAGGGAGTTGGAGAATATCGATATAGGATTAATGAAGTGTTTTAGTGCAGGGAGTTGGAGAATATAGATATAGGATTAATGAAGTGTTTTAGGGCAGGGAGTTAGAGAATATAGATAAAGGATTAATGTGAGTGTTTTAGGGCAGGGAGTTGGAGAATATAGAGATAGGATTAATGTGAGTGTTTTAGGACAGGGAGTTGGAAAATATAGATATCGGATTAATGAACTGTTTTAGGGCAGGGAGTTGGAGAATATAGTTATACTATTAATTTGAGTGTGTTAGGGCAGGAAGTTGGAGAATATAGATATAGGATTAATGTGAGTGTTTTAGGGCAGGTAGTTGGAGAATATAGATATATGCTTAATGTGAGTGTTTTAGGGCAGGGAGTTGGAGAATAAAGTTATAGGATTAATGAAGTGTTTTAGGGCAGGGAGTTGGAGCATATAGATATAGGATTAATGTGAGTGTTTTAGGGCAGGGACTTGGAGAATATAGATATAGGATTAATGAGAGTGTTTTAGGGCAGGGAGTTGGTGAATTTAGATATAGGATTAATGTGAGTGTTTCAGGGCAGGGAGTTGGAGAATATAGATATAGGATTAATGAGAGTGTTTTTGGGCAGGGAGTTGGAGAATATAGATATAGGATTAATGTGAGTGTTTTAGGGCAGGGAGTTGGAGAATATAGATATAGGATTAATGAGAGTGTTTTAGGGCAGAGAGTTGGAGAATATAGTTATCGGATTAATGTGAGTGTTTCAGGGCAGGGAGTTGGAGAATATAGATATAGGATTAATGAAGTGTTTTAGGGCAGGGAGTTGGAGAATATAGATATATGCTTAATGTGAGTGTTTTAGGGCAGGGAGTTGGAGAATAAAGTTATAGGATTAATGAAGTGTTTTAGGGCAGGGAGTTGGAGAATATCGATATAGGATTAATGTGAGTGTTTTAGGGCAGGGACTTGGAGAATATAGATATAGGATTAATGAGAGTGTTTTAGGGCAGGGAGTTGGTGAATATAGATATAGGATTAATGTGAGTGTTTCAGGGCAGGAAGTTGGAGAATATAGATATAGGATTAATGAAGTGTTTTCGGGCAGGGAGTTGGAGAATATAGTGATAGGATTAATGAGAGTGTTTTAGGGCAGGGAGTTGGAGAATATCGATATAGGATTAATGAAGTGTTTTAGTGCAGGGAGTTGGAGAATATAGATATAGGATTAATGAAGTGTTTTAGGGCAGGGAGTTAGAGAATATAGATAAAGGATTAATGTGAGTGTTTTAGGGCAGGGAGTTGGAGAACATAGATATATGCTTAATGTGAGTGTTTTAGGGCAGGGAGTTGGAGAATAAAGTTATAGGATTAATGAAGTGTTTTAGGGCAGGGAGTTGGAGAATATCGATATAGGATTAATGTGAGTGTTTTAGGGCAGGGACTTGGAGAATATAGATATAGGATTAATGAGAGTGTTTTAGGGCAGGGAGTTGGTGAATATAGATATAGGATTAATGTGAGTGTTTCAGGGCAGGGAGTTGGAGAATATAGATATAGGATTAATGAGAGTGTTTTCGGGCAGGGAGTTGGAGAATACAGATATAGGATTAATGTGAGTGTTTTAGGGCAGGGAGTTGGAGAATTTATTGATATAGGATAAATGTGAGTGTTTTCGGGCAGAGAGTTGGAGAATATAGTTATCGGATTAATGAAGTGTTTTAGGGCAGGGAGTTGGAGAATATAGATATAGGATTAATGTGAGTGTTTTAGGGCAGGGAGTTGGAGAATATATTGATATAGGATTAATGTGAGTATTTTAGGGCAGGGAGTTAGAGAATATAGATAAAGGATTAACGTGAGTGTTTTAGCGCAGGGAGTTAGAGAATATAGATACAGGATTAATGTGAGTGTTTTATGTCAGGGAGTTGGAGAATATAGTTATCGGATTAATGAAATGTTTTAGGGCAGGGAGTTGGAGAATATAGATATAGGATTAAGGTGAGTGTTTTAGGGCAGTGAGTTGGAGAATATCGATATGGGATTAATGAAGTGTTTTAGTGCAGGGAGTTGGAGAATATAGATATAGGATTAATGTAGTGTTTTAGGGCAGGGAGTTGGAGAATATAGTTATCGGATTAATGAGAGTGTTTTAGGGCAGGGAGTTGGAGAATATCGATATAGGATTAATGAAGTGTTTTAGTGCAGGGAGTTGGAGAATATAGATATAGGATTAATGAAGTGTTTTAGGGCAGGGAGTTGGAGAATATAGATATAGGATTAATGTGAGTGTTTTAGGGCAGGAAGTTGGAGAATATAGAGATAGGATTAATGTGAGTGTTTTAGGACAGGGAGTTGGAGAATATAGATATCGGATTAATGAACTGTTTTAGGGCAGGGATTGGAGAATATTGATATAGGATTAATGAGAGTGTTTTAGGGCAGGGAGTTGGTGAATATAGATATAGGATTAATGTGAGTGTTTCAGGGCAGGAAGTTGGAGAATATAGATATAGGATTAATGAAGTGTTTTCGGGCAGGGAGTTGGAGAATATAGTGATAGGATTAATGAGAGTGTTTTAGGGCAGGGAGTTGGAGAATATCGATATAGGATTAATGAAGTGTTTTAGTGCAGGGAGTTGGAGAATATAGATATAGGATTAATGAAGTGTTTTAGGGCAGGGAGTTAGAGAATATAGATAAAGGATTAATGTGAGTGTTTTAGGGCAGGGAGTTGGAGAACATAGATATATGCTTAATGTGAGTGTTTTAGGGCAGGGAGTTGGAGAATAAAGTTATAGGATTAATGAAGTGTTTTAGGGCAGGGAGTTGGAGAATATCGATATAGGATTAATGTGAGTGTTTTAGGGCAGGGACTTGGAGAATATAGATATAGGATTAATGAGAGTGTTTTAGGGCAGGGAGTTGGTGAATATAGATATAGGATTAATGTGAGTGTTTCAGGGCAGGGAGTTGGAGAATATAGATATAGGATTAATGAGAGTGTTTTCGGGCAGGGAGTTGGAGAATACAGATATAGGATTAATGTGAGTGTTTTAGGGCAGGGAGTTGGAGAATTTATTGATATAGGATAAATGTGAGTGTTTTCGGGCAGAGAGTTGGAGAATATAGTTATCAGATTAATGAAGTGTTTTAGGGCAGGGAGTTGGAGAATATAGATATAGGATTAATGTGAGTGTTTTAGGGCAGGGAGTTGGAGAATATATTGATATAGGATTAATGTGAGTATTTTAGGGCAGGGAGTTAGAGAATATAGATAAAGGATTAACGTGAGTGTTTTAGCGCAGGGAGTTAGAGAATATAGATACAGGATTAATGTGAGTGTTTTATGTCAGGGAGTTGGAGAATATAGTTATCGGATTAATGAAATGTTTTAGGGCAGGGAGTTGGAGAATATAGATATAGGATTAAGGTGAGTGTTTTAGGGCAGTGAGTTGGAGAATATCGATATGGGATTAATGAAGTGTTTTAGTGCAGGGAGTTGGAGAATATAGATATAGGATTAATGTAGTGTTTTAGGGCAGGGAGTTGGAGAATATAGTTATCGGATTAATGAGAGTGTTTTAGGGCAGGGAGTTGGAGAATATCGATATAGGATTAATGAAGTGTTTTAGTGCAGGGAGTTGGAGAATATAGATATAGGATTAATGAAGTGTTTTAGGGCAGGGAGTTGGAGAATATAGATATAGGATTAATGTGAGTGTTTTAGGGCAGGAAGTTGGAGAATATAGAGATAGGATTAATGTGAGTGTTTTAGGACAGGGAGTTGGAGAATATAGATATCGGATTAATGAACTGTTTTAGGGCAGGGATTGGAGAATATTGATATAGGATTAATGAGAGTGTTTTAGGGCAGGGAGTTGGTGAATATAGATATAGGATTAATGTGAGTGTTTCAGGGCAGGGAGTTGGAGAATATAGATATAGGATTAATGTGAGTGTTTTAGGGCAGGGAGTTGGAGAATTTATTGATGTAGGATTAATGTGAGTGTTTTAGAGCAGAGAGTTGGAAAATATAGTTATCGGATTAATGTGAGTGTTTCAAGGCAGGGAGTTGGAGAATATAGATATAGGATTAATGTGAGTGTTTTAGGGCAGGGAGTTAGAGAATATAGATATAGGATTAATGAAGTGTTTTAGGGCAGGGAGTTGGAGAATATAGATATAGGATTAATGTGAGTGTTTTAGGGCAGGGAGTTGGAGAATTTATTGATGTAGGATTAATGTGAGTGTTTTAGAGCAGAGAGTTGGAAAATATAGTTATCGGATTAATTGAGTGTTTCAAGGCAGGGAGTTGGAGAATATAGATATAGGATTAATGTGAGTGTTTTAGGGCAGGGAGTTAGAGAATATAGATATAGGATTAATGAAGTGTTTTAGGGCAGGGAGTTGGAGAATATAGATATCGGATTAATGTGAGTGTTTCAAGGCAGGGAGTTGGAGAATATAGATATAGGATTAATGTGAGTGTTTTAGGGCAGGGAGTTAGAGAATATAGATATAGGATTAATGAAGTGTTTTAGGGCAGGGAGTTGGAGAATATAGATATAGGATTAATGTGAGTGTTTTAGGGCAGGGAGTTAGAGAATATAAATACTGGATTAATGTGAGTGTTTTAGGGCAGGGAGTTGGAGAATATAGTTCTCAGATTAATGAAGTGTTTTAGGGCAGGGAGTTGGAGAATATAGATATTGGATTAATGAAGTGTTTTAGGGCAGGGAGTTGGAGAATATAGATACAGGATTAATGTGAGTGTTTTAGGGCAGGGACTTGGACAATATAGTTCTCGAATTAATGAAGTGTTTTAGGGCAGGGAGTTGGAGAATATCGAGATAGGATTAATGTGAGTGTTTTCGGGCAGGGAGTTGGAGAATATATTTATAGGATTAATGAAGTGTTTTAGGGCAGGGATTTGGAGAATATAGGTATAGGATTAATGAATTGTTTTAGGGCAGGGAGTTGGAGAATATCGATATCGGATTAATGAAGTGTTTTAGGGCAGGGAGTTGGACAATATAGATATAGGATTAATGTGAGTGTTTTCGTGCAGGGAGTTAGAGAATATAGATACAGGATTAATGTGAGTGTTTTAGGGCAGGGAGTTGGAGAATATAGTTCTCGGATTAATGAAGTGTTTTTGTACAGGGAGTTGGAGAATATAGATATAGGATTAATGAAGTGTTTTAGGGCAGCGAGTTGGAGAATATAGATATCGGATTAATGTGAGTGTTTTAGGGCAGGGTGTTGGAGAATATAGTCATAGGATTAATGAAGTGTTTTAGGGCAGGGAGTTAGAGAATATAGATATCGGATGAATGTGAGTGTTTTAGGGCAGGGTGTTGGAGAATATAGATAAAGGATTAATGTGAGTGTTTTGGGGCAGGGATTTAGAGAATATAGAAGCACGATTAATGTGAGTGTTTTAGGGCAGGGAGTTGGAGAATATAGTTATCGGATTAATGAAATGTTTTAGGGCAGGGAATTGGAGAATATAGATATCGGATTAATGAATTTTTTTTGGGCAGGGAGTTGGAGAAAATAGATACAGGATTAATGTGAGTGTTTAAGGGCAGGGACTTGGACAATATAGTTCTCGGATTAATGAAGTGTTTTAGGGCAGGGAGTTGGAGAATATAGTAATAGGATTAATGTGAGAGTTTTAGGGCAGGGAGTTGGAGAATATAGTGATCGATTAATGTGAGTGTTTTAGGGCAGGTAGTTGGAGAATATCGATATCAGATTAATGAAGTGATTTTGGGCAGGGAGTTGGAGAATATAGATACAAGATTAATGTGAGTTTTTAGGGCAGAGAGTTGGAGAACATAGATATCGGATTAATGTGAGTGTTTTAGGGCAGGGAGTTGGAGAATATAGTTATAGGATTAATGAAGTGTTTTCGGGCAGGGTGTTGGAGAATATAGATATAGGATTAATTAATTGTTTTAGGGCAGGGAGTTGGAGAATATCGATATCGGATTAATGAAGTGTTTTAGGTCAGGGAGTTGGACAATTTAGATATAGGATTAATGTGAGTGTTTTCGGGCAGGGAGTTGGAGAATATAGATATAGGATTAATGAAGTGTTTTAGGGCAGAGAGTTGGAGAATATTGATAGAGGATTAATGAGAATGTTTTAGGGCAGGGAGTTGGAGAATATAGATATAGGATTAATGTGAGTGTTTTAGGGCAGTGAGTTAGAGAATATAGATACAGGATTAATGTGAGTGTTTTAGGGCAGGGAGTTGGAGACTATAGTTCTCGGATTAATGAAGTGTTTTTGGACAGGGAGTTGGAGAATATAGATTTAGGATTAATGAAGTGTTTTAGGGCAGGGAGTTGGAGAATATAGATATAGGATTAATGTGAGTGTGTTAGGGCAGGGAGTTGGAGAATATAGTAATAGGATTAATGAAGTGTTTAAGGGCAGGGAGTTAGAGAATATCGATATAGGATTAATGAAGTGTTTTAGGGCAGGGAGTTAGAGAATATAGATATAGGATTAATGTGAGTGTTTTAGGGCAGGGAGTTAGAGAATATAGATATAGGATTAATGTGAGTGTTTTCGGGCAGGGAGTTGGAGAATATAGTTATCGGATTAATGAAATGTTTTAGGGCAGGGAGTTGGAGAATATAGATATCGGATTAATGAATTGTTTTCGTGCAGGGAGTTGGAGAATATAGTGATAGGATTAATGAGAGTGTTTTAGGGGAGGGAGTTGGAGAATATAGATAAAGGATTAATGTGAGTGTTTTAGGGCAGGGAGTTGGAGAATATAGAGATAGGATTAATGTGAGTGTTTTAGGACAGGGAGTTGGAAAATATAGATATCGGATTAATGAACTGTTTTAGGGCAGGGAGTTGGAGAATATAGTTATACTATTAATTTGAGTGTGTTAGGGCAGGAAGTTGGAGAATATAGATATAGGATTAATGTGAGTGTTTTAGGGCAGGTAGTTGGAGAATATAGATATATGCTTAATGTGAGTGTTTTAGGGCAGGGAGTTGGAGAATAAAGTTATAGGATTAATGAAGTGTTTTAGGGCAGGGAGTTGGAGCATATAGATATAGGATTAATGTGAGTGTTTTAGGGCAGGGACTTGGAGAATATAGATATAGGATTAATGAGAGTGTTTTAGGGCAGGGAGTTGGTGAATTTAGATATAGGATTAATGTGAGTGTTTCAGGGCAGGGAGTTGGAGAATATAGATATAGGATTAATGAGAGTGTTTTTGGGCAGGGAGTTGGAGAATATAGATATAGGATTAATGTGAGTGTTTTAGGGCAGGGAGTTGGAGAATATAGATATAGGATTAATGAGAGTGTTTTAGGGCAGAGAGTTGGAGAATATAGTTATCGGATTAATGAAATGTTTTAGGGCAGGGAGTTGGAGAATATAGATATAGGATTAAGGTGAGTGTTTTAGGGCAGTGAGTTGGAGAATATCGATATGGGATTAATGAAGTGTTTTAGTGCAGGGAGTTGGAGAATATAGATATAGGATTAATGTAGTGTTTTAGGGCAGGGAGTTGGAGAATATAGTTATCGGATTAATGAGAGTGTTTTAGGGCAGGGAGTTGGAGAATATCGATATAGGATTAATGAAGTGTTTTAGTGCAGGGAGTTGGAGAATATAGATATAGGATTAATGAAGTGTTTTAGGGCAGGGAGTTGGAGAATATAGATATAGGATTAATGTGAGTGTTTTAGGGCAGGAAGTTGGAGAATATAGAGATAGGATTAATGTGAGTGTTTTAGGACAGGGAGTTGGAGAATATAGATATCGGATTAATGAACTGTTTTAGGGCAGGGATTGGAGAATATAGATATAGGATTAATGAGAGTGTTTTAGGGCAGGGAGTTGGTGAATATAGATATAGGATTAATGTGAGTGTTTCAGGGCAGGGAGTTGGAGAATATAGATATAGGATTAATGTGAGTGTTTTAGGGCAGGGAGTTGGAGAATTTATTGATGTAGGATTAATGTGAGTGTTTTAGAGCAGAGAGTTGGAAAATATAGTTATCGGATTAATGTGAGTGTTTCAAGGCAGGGAGTTGGAGAATATAGATATAGGATTAATGTGAGTGTTTTAGGGCAGGGAGTTAGAGAATATAGATATAGGATTAATGAAGTGTTTTAGGGCAGGGAGTTGGAGAATATAGATATAGGATTAATGTGAGTGTTTTAGGGCAGGGAGTTGGAGAATTTATTGATGTAGGATTAATGTGAGTGTTTTAGAGCAGAGAGTTGGAAAATATAGTTATCGGATTAAAGTGAGTGTTTCAAGGCAGGGAGTTGGAGAATATAGATATAGGATTAATGTGAGTGTTTTAGGGCAGGGAGTTAGAGAATATAGATATAGGATTAATGAAGTGTTTTAGGGCAGGGAGTTGGAGAATATAGATATCGGATTAATGTGAGTGTTTCAAGGCAGGGAGTTGGAGAATATAGATATAGGATTAATGTGAGTGTTTTAGGGCAGGGAGTTAGAGAATATAGATATAGGATTAATGAAGTGTTTTAGGGCAGGGAGTTGGAGAATATAGATATAGGATTAATGTGAGTGTTTTAGGGCAGGGAGTTAGAGAATATAGATACTGGATTAATGTGAGTGTTTTAGGGCAGGGAGTTGGAGAATATAGTTATCGGATTAATGAGAGTGTTTTAGGGCAGAGAGTTGGAGAATATCGATATAGGATTAATGAAGTGTTTTAGTGCAGGGAGTTGGAGAATATAGATATAGGATTAATGAAGTGTTTTAGGGCAGGGAGTTGGAGAATATAGATATAGGATTAATGTGAGTGTTTTAGGGCAGGAAGTTGGAGAATATTGAGATAGGATTAATGTGAGTGTTTTAGGACAGGGAGTTGGAGAATATAGATATCGGATTAATGAACTGTTTTAGGGCAGGGATTGGAGAATATAGATATAGGATTAATGAGAGTGTTTTAGGGCAGGGAGTTGGTGAATATAGATATAGGATTAATGTGAGTGTTTCAGGGCAGGGAGTTGGAGAATATAGATATAGGATTAATGTGAGTGTTTTAGGGCAGGGAGTTGGAGAATTTATTGATGTAGGATTAATGTGAGTGTTTTAGAGCAGAGAGTTGGAAAATATAGTTATCGGATTAATGTGAGTGTTTCAAGGCAGGGAGTTGGAGAATATAGATATAGGATTAATGTGAGTGTTTTAGGGCAGGGAGTTAGAGAATATAGATATAGGATTAATGAAGTGTTTTAGGGCAGGGAGTTGGAGAATATAGATATAGGATTAATGTGAGTGTTTTAGGGCAGTGAGTTGGAGAATTTATTGATGTAGGATTAATGTGAGTGTTTTAGAGCAGAGAGTTGGAAAATATAGTTATCGGATTAAAGTGAGTGTTTCAAGGCAGGGAGTTGGAGAATATAGATATAGGATTAATGTGAGTGTTTTAGGGCAGGGAGTTAGAGAATATAGATATAGGATTAATGAAGTGTTTTAGGGCAGGGAGTTGGAGAATATAGATATCGGATTAATGTGAGTGTTTCAAGGCAGGGAGTTGGAGAATATAGATATAGGATTAATGTGAGTGTTTTAGGGCAGGGAGTTAGAGAATATAGATATAGGATTAATGAAGTGTTTTAGGGCAGGGAGTTGGAGAATATAGATATAGGATTAATGTGAGTGTTTTAGGGCAGGGAGTTAGAGAATATAGATACTGGATTAATGTGAGTGTTTTAGGGCAGGGAGTTGGAGAATATAGTTCTCAGATTAATGAAGTGTTTTAGGGCAGGGAGTTGGAGAATATAGATATTGGATTAATGAAGTGTTTTAGGGCAGGGAGTTGGAGAATATAGATACAGGATTAATGTGAGTGTTTTAGGGCAGGGACTTGGACAATATAGTTCTCGGATTAATGAAGTGTTTTAGGGCAGGGAGTTGGAGAATATCGAGATAGGATTAATGTGAGTGTTTTCGGGCAGGGAGTTGGAGAATATATTTATAGGATTAATGAAGTGTTTTAGGGCAGGGATTTGGAGAATATAGGTATAGGATTAATGAATTGTTTTAGGGCAGGGAGTTGGAGAATATCGATATCGGATTAATGAAGTGTTTTAGGGCAGGGAGTTGGACAATATAGATATAGGATTAATGTGAGTGTTTTCGTGCAGGGAGTTAGAGAATATAGATACAGGATTAATGTGAGTGTTTTAGGGCAGGGAGTTGGAGAATATAGTTCTCGGATTAATGAAGTGTTTTTGTACAGGGAGTTGGAGAATATAGATATAGGATTAATGAAGTGTTTTAGGGCAGCGAGTTGGAGAATATAGATATCGGATTAATGTGAGTGTTTTAGGGCAGGGTGTTGGAGAATATAGTCATAGGATTAATGAAGTGTTTTAGGGCAGGGAGTTAGAGAATATAGATATCGGATGAATGTGAGTGTTTTAGGGCAGGGTGTTGGAGAATATAGATAAAGGATTAATGTGAGTGTTTTGGGGCATGGATTTAGAGAATATAGAAGCACGATTAATGTGAGTGTTTTAGGGCAGGGAGTTGGAGAATATAGTTATCGGATTAATGAAATGTTTTAGGGCAGGGAATTGGAGAATATAGATATCGGATTAATGAATTTTTTTTGGGCAGGGAGTTGGAGAAAATAGATACAGGATTAATGTGAGTGTTTAAGGGCAGGGACTTGGACAATATAGTTCTCGGATTAATGAAGTGTTTTAGGGCAGGGAGTTGGAGAATATAGTAATAGGATTAATGTGAGAGTTTTAGGGCAGGGAGTTGGAGAATATAGTGATCGATTAATGTGAGTGTTTTAGGGCAGGTAGTTGGCGAATATCGATATCAGATTAATGAAGTGATTTTGGGCAGGGAGTTGGAGAATATAGATACAAGATTAATGTGAGTTTTTAGGGCAGAGAGTTGGAGAACATAGATATCGGATTAATGTGAGTGTTTTAGGGCAGGGAGTTGGAGAATATAGTTATAGGATTAATGAAGTGTTTTCGGGCAGGGTGTTGGAGAATATAGATATAGGATTAATTAATTGTTTTAGGGCAGGGAGTTGGAGAATATCGATATCGGATTAATGAAGTGTTTTAGGTCAGGGAGTTGGACAATTTAGATATAGGATTAATGTGAGTGTTTTCGGGCAGGGAGTTGGAGAATATAGATATAGGATTAATGAAGTGCTTTAGGGCAGAGAGTTGGAGAATATTGATAGAGGATTAATGAGAATGTTTTAGGGCAGGGAGTTGGAGAATATAGATATAGGATTAATGTGAGTGTTTTAGGGCAGTGAGTTAGAGAATATAGATACAGGATTAATGTGAGTGTTTTAGGGCAGGGAGTTGGAGACTATAGTTCTCGGATTAATGAAGTGTTTTTGGACAGGGAGTTGGAGAATATAGATTTAGGATTAATGAAGTGTTTTAGGGCAGGGAGTTGGAGAATATAGATATAGGATTAATGTGAGTGTGTTAGGGCAGGGAGTTGGAGAATATAGTAATAGGATTAATGAAGTGTTTAAGGGCAGGGAGTTAGAGAATATCGATATAGGATTAATGAAGTGTTTTAGGGCAGGGAGTTAGAGAATATAGATATAGGATTAATGTGAGTGTTTTAGGGCAGGGAGTTAGAGAATATAGATATAGGATTAATGTGAGTGTTTTCGGGCAGGGAGTTGGAGAATATAGTTATCGGATTAATGAAATGTTTTAGGGCAGGGAGTTGGAGAATATAGATATCGGATTAATGAATTGTTTTCGTGCAGGGAGTTGGAGAATATAGTGATAGGATTAATGAGAGTGTTTTAGGGCAGGGAGTTGGAGAATATCGATATAGGATTAATGAAGTGTTTTAGTGCAGGGAGTTGGAGAATATAGATATAGGATTAATGAAGTGTTTTAGGGCAGGGAGTTAGAGAATATAGATAAAGGATTAATGTGAGTGTTTTAGGGCAGGGAGTTGGAGAATATAGAGATAGGATTAATGTGAGTGTTTTAGGACAGGGAGTTGGAAAATATAGATATCGGATTAATGAACTGTTTTAGGGCAGGGAGTTGGAGAATATAGTTATACTATTAATTTGAGTGTGTTAGGGCAGGAAGTTGGAGAATATAGATATAGGATTAATGTGAGTGTTTTAGGGCAGGTAGTTGGAGAATATAGATATATGCTTAATGTGAGTGTTTTAGGGCAGGGAGTTGGAGAATAAAGTTATAGGATTAATGAAGTGTTTTAGGGCAGGGAGTTGGAGCCTATAGATATAGGATTAATGTGAGTGTTTTAGGGCAGGGACTTGGAGAATATAGATATAGGATTAATGAGAGTGTTTTTGGGCAGGGAGTTGGAGAATATAGATATAGGATTAATGTGAGTGTTTTAGGGCAGGGAGTTGGAGAATATAGATATAGGATTAATGAGAGTGTTTTAGAGCAGAGAGTTGGAGAATATAGTTATCGGATTAATGTGAGTGTTTCAGGGCAGGGAGTTGGAGAATATAGATATAGGATTAATGAAGTGTTTTAGGGCAGGGAGTTGGAGAATATAGATATCGGATTAATGAAGTGTTTTCGGGCAGGGAGTTTTGAGAATATAGTTATAGGATTAATGAGAGTGTTTTTGCGCAGGGAGTTGGAGAATATAGATATAGGATTAATGTGAGTGTTTTAGGGCAGGGAGTTGGAGAATTTATTGATATAGGATAAATGTGAGTGTTTTGGGGCAGAGAGTTGGAGAATATAGTTATCGGATTAATGTGAGTGTTTCAGGGCAGGAAGTTGGAGAATATAGATATAGGATTAATGAAGTGTTTTCGGGCAGGGAGTTGGAGAATATAGTGATAGGATTAATGAGAGTGTTTTAGGGCAGGGAGTTGGAGAATATCGATATAGGATTAATGAAGTGTTTTAGTGCAGGGAGTTGGAGAATATAGATATAGGATTAATGTGAGTGTTTTAGGGCAGGGACTTGGAGAATATAGATATAGGATTAATGAGAGTGTTTTAGGGCAGGGAGTTGGTGAATATAGATATAGGATTAATGTGAGTGTTTTCGTGCAGGGAGTTAGAGAATATAGATACAGGATTAATGTGAGTGTTTTAGGGCAGGGAGTTGGAGAATATAGTTCTCGGATTAATGAAGTGTTTTTGTACAGGGAGTTGGAGAATATAGATATAGGATTAATGAAGTGTTTTAGGGCAGGGAGTTGGACAATATAGATATAGGATTAATGTGAGTGTTTTCGTGCAGGGAGTTAGAGAATATAGATACAGGATTAATGTGAGTGTTTTAGGGCAGGGAGTTGGAGAATATAGTTCTCGGATTAATGAAGTGTTTTTGTACAGGGAGTTGGAGAATATAGATATAGGATTAATGAAGTGTTTTAGGGCAGCGAGTTGGAGAATATAGATATCGGATTAATGTGAGTGTTTTAGGGCAGGGTGTTGGAGAATATAGTCATAGGATTAATGAAGTGTTTTAGGGCAGGGAGTTAGAGAATATAGATATCGGATGAATGTGAGTGTTTTAGGGCAGGGTGTTGGAGAATATAGATAAAGGATTAATGTGAGTGTTTTGGGGCAGGGATTTAGAGAATATAGAAGCACGATTAATGTGAGTGTTTTAGGGCAGGGAGTTGGAGAATATAGTTATCGGATTAATGAAATGTTTTAGGGCAGGGAATTGGAGAATATAGATATCGGATTAATGAATTTTTTTTGGGCAGGGAGTTGGAGAAAATAGATACAGGATTAATGTGAGTGTTTAAGGGCAGGGACTTGGACAATATAGTTCTCGGATTAATGAAGTGTTTTAGGGCAGGGAGTTGGAGAATATAGTAATAGGATTAATGTGAGAGTTTTAGGGCAGGGAGTTGGAGAATATAGTGATCGATTAATGTGAGTGTTTTAGGGCAGGTAGTTGGAGAATATCGATATCAGATTAATGAAGTGATTTTGGGCAGGGAGTTGGAGAATATAGATACAAGATTAATGTGAGTTTTTAGGGCAGAGAGTTGGAGAACATAGATATCGGATTAATGTGAGTGTTTTAGGGCAGGGAGTTGGAGAATATAGTTATAGGATTAATGAAGTGTTTTCGGGCAGGGTGTTGGAGAATATAGATATAGGATTAATTAATTGTTTTAGGGCAGGGAGTTGGAGAATATCGATATCGGATTAATGAAGTGTTTTAGGTCAGGGAGTTGGACAATTTAGATATAGGATTAATGTGAGTGTTTTCGGGCAGGGAGTTGGAGAATATAGATATAGGATTAATGAAGTGTTTTAGGGCAGAGAGTTGGAGAATATTGATAGAGGATTAATGAGAATGTTTTAGGGCAGGGAGTTGGAGAATATAGATATAGGATTAATGTGAGTGTTTTAGGGCAGTGAGTTAGAGAATATAGATACAGGATTAATGTGAGTGTTTTAGGGCAGGGAGTTGGAGACTATAGTTCTCGGATTAATGAAGTGTTTTTGGACAGGGAGTTGGAGAATATAGATTTAGGATTAATGAAGTGTTTTAGGGCAGGGAGTTGGAGAATATAGATATAGGATTAATGTGAGTGTGTTAGGGCAGGGAGTTGGAGAATATAGTAATAGGATTAATGAAGTGTTTAAGGGCAGGGAGTTAGAGAATATCGATATAGGATTAATGAAGTGTTTTAGGGCAGGGAGTTAGAGAATATAGATATAGGATTAATGTGAGTGTTTTCGGGCAGGGAGTTGGAGAATATAGTTATCGGATTAATGAAATGTTTTAGGGCAGGGAGTTGGAGAATATAGATATCGGATTAATGAATTGTTTTCGTGCAGGGAGTTGGAGAATATAGTGATAGGATTAATGAGAGTGTTTTAGGGCAGGGAGTTGGAGAATATCGATATAGGATTAATGAAGTGTTTTAGTGCAGGGAGTTGGAGAATATAGATATAGGATTAATGAAGTGTTTTAGGGCAGCGAGTTGGAGAATATAGATATCGGATTAATGTGAGTGTTTTAGGGCAGGGTGTTGGAGAATATAGTCATAGGATTAATGAAGTGTTTTAGGGCAGGGAGTTAGAGAATATAGATATCGGATGAATGTGAGTGTTTTAGGGCAGGGTGTTGGAGAATATAGATAAAGGATTAATGTGAGTGTTTTGGGGCATGGATTTAGAGAATATAGAAGCACGATTAATGTGAGTGTTTTAGGGCAGGGAGTTGGAGAATATAGTTATCGGATTAATGAAATGTTTTAGGGCAGGGAATTGGAGAATATAGATATCGGATTAATGAATTTTTTTTGGGCAGGGAGTTGGAGAAAATAGATACAGGATTAATGTGAGTGTTTAAGGGCAGGGACTTGGACAATATAGTTCTCGGATTAATGAAGTGTTTTAGGGCAGGGAGTTGGAGAATATAGTAATAGGATTAATGTGAGAGTTTTAGGGCAGGGAGTTGGAGAATATAGTGATCGATTAATGTGAGTGTTTTAGGGCAGGTAGTTGGCGAATATCGATATCAGATTAATGAAGTGATTTTGGGCAGGGAGTTGGAGAATATAGATACAAGATTAATGTGAGTTTTTAGGGCAGAGAGTTGGAGAACATAGATATCGGATTAATGTGAGTGTTTTAGGGCAGGGAGTTGGAGAATATAGTTATAGGATTAATGAAGTGTTTTCGGGCAGGGTGTTGGAGAATATAGATATAGGATTAATTAATTGTTTTAGGGCAGGGAGTTGGAGAATATCGATATCGGATTAATGAAGTGTTTTATGTCAGGGAGTTGGACAATTTAGATATAGGATTAATGTGAGTGTTTTCGGGCAGGGAGTTGGAGAACATAGATATAGGATTAATGAAGTGCTTTAGGGCAGAGAGTTGGAGAATATTGATAGAGGATTAATGAGAATGTTTTAGGGCAGGGAGTTGGAGAATATAGATATAGGATTAATGTGAGTGTTTTAGGGCAGTGAGTTAGAGAATATAGATACAGGATTAATGTGAGTGTTTTAGGGCAGGGAGTTGGAGACTATAGTTCTCGGATTAATGAAGTGTTTTTGGACAGGGAGTTGGAGAATATAGATTTAGGATTAATGAAGTGTTTTAGGGCAGGGAGTTGGAGAATATAGATATAGGATTAATGTGAGTGTGTTAGGGCAGGGAGTTGGAGAATATAGTAATAGGATTAATGAAGTGTTTAAGGGCAGGGAGTTAGAGAATATCGATATAGGATTAATGAAGTGTTTTAGGGCAGGGAGTTAGAGAATATAGATATAGGATTAATGTGAGTGTTTTAGGGCAGGGAGTTAGAGAATATAGATATAGGATTAATGTGAGTGTTTTCGGGCAGGGAGTTGGAGAATATAGTTATCGGATTAATGAAATGTTTTAGGGCAGGGAGTTGGAGAATATAGATATCGGATTAATGAATTGTTTTCGTGCAGGGAGTTGGAGAATATAGTGATAGGATTAATGAGAGTGTTTTAGGGCAGGGAGTTGGAGAATATCGATATAGGATTAATGAAGTGTTTTAGTGCAGGGAGTTGGAGAATATAGATATAGGATTAATGAAGTGTTTTAGGGCAGGGAGTTAGAGAATATAGATAAAGGATTAATGTGAGTGTTTTAGGGCAGGGAGTTGGAGAATATAGAGATAGGATTAATGTGAGTGTTTTAGGACAGGGAGTTGGAAAATATAGATATCGGATTAATGAACTGTTTTAGGGCAGGGAGTTGGAGAATATAGTTATACTATTAATTTGAGTGTGTTAGGGCAGGAAGTTGGAGAATATAGATATAGGATTAATGTGAGTGTTTTAGGGCAGGTAGTTGGAGAATATAGATATATGCTTAATGTGAGTGTTTTAGGGCAGGGAGTTGGAGAATAAAGTTATAGGATTAATGAAGTGTTTTAGGGCAGGGAGTTGGAGCATATAGATATAGGATTAATGTGAGTGTTTTAGGGCAGGGACTTGGAGAATATAGATATAGGATTAATGAGAGTGTTTTAGGGCAGGGAGTTGGTGAATTTAGATATAGGATTAATGTGAGTGTTTCAGGGCAGGGAGTTGGAGAATATAGATATAGGATTAATGAGAGTGTTTTTGGGCAGGGAGTTGGAGAATATAGATATAGGATTAATGTGAGTGTTTTAGGGCAGGGAGTTGGAGAATATAGATATAGGATTAATGAGAGTGTTTTAGAGCAGAGAGTTGGAGAATATAGTTATCGGATTAATGTGAGTGTTTCAGGGCAGGGAGTTGGAGAATATAGATATAGGATTAATGAAGTGTTTTAGGGCAGGGAGTTGGAGAATATAGATATCGGATTAATGAAGTGTTTTCGGGCAGGGAGTTTTGAGAATATAGTTATAGGATTAATGAGAGTGTTTTTGCGCAGGGAGTTGGAGAATATAGATATAGGATTAATGTGAGTGTTTTAGGGCAGGGAGTTGGAGAATTTATTGATATAGGATAAATGTGAGTGTTTTGGGGCAGAGAGTTGGAGAATATAGTTATCGGATTAATGTGAGTGTTTCAGGGCAGGAAGTTGGAGAATATAGATATAGGATTAATGAAGTGTTTTCGGGCAGGGAGTTGGAGAATATAGTGATAGGATTAATGAGAGTGTTTTAGGGCAGGGAGTTGGAGAATATCGATATAGGATTAATGAAGTGTTTTAGTGCAGGGAGTTGGAGAATATAGATATAGGATTAATGAAGTGTTTTAGGGCAGGGAGTTAGAGAATATAGATAAAGGATTAATGTGAGTGTTTTAGGGCAGGGAGTTGGAGAACATAGATATATGCTTAATGTGAGTGTTTTAGGGCAGGGAGTTGGAGAATAAAGTTATAGGATTAATGAAGTGTTTTAGGGCAGGGAGTTGGAGAATATCGATATAGGATTAATGTGAGTGTTTTAGGGCAGGGACTTGGAGAATATAGATATAGGATTAATGAGAGTGTTTTAGGGCAGGGAGTTGGTGAATATAGATATAGGATTAATGTGAGTGTTTTCGTGCAGGGAGTTAGAGAATATAGATACAGGATTAATGTGAGTGTTTTAGGGCAGGGAGTTGGAGAATATAGTTCTCGGATTAATGAAGTGTTTTTGTACAGGGAGTTGGAGAATATAGATATAGGATTAATGAAGTGTTTTAGGGCAGGGAGTTGGACAATATAGATATAGGATTAATGTGAGTGTTTTCGTGCAGGGAGTTAGAGAATATAGATACAGGATTAATGTGAGTGTTTTAGGGCAGGGAGTTGGAGAATATAGTTCTCGGATTAATGAAGTGTTTTTGTACAGGGAGTTGGAGAATATAGATATAGGATTAATGAAGTGTTTTAGGGCAGCGAGTTGGAGAATATAGATATCGGATTAATGTGAGTGTTTTAGGGCAGGGTGTTGGAGAATATAGTCATAGGATTAATGAAGTGTTTTAGGGCAGGGAGTTAGAGAATATAGATATCGGATGAATGTGAGTGTTTTAGGGCAGGGTGTTGGAGAATATAGATAAAGGATTAATGTGAGTGTTTTGGGGCAGGGATTTAGAGAATATAGAAGCACGATTAATGTGAGTGTTTTAGGGCAGGGAGTTGGAGAATATAGTTATCGGATTAATGAAATGTTTTAGGGCAGGGAATTGGAGAATATAGATATCGGATTAATGAATTTTTTTTGGGCAGGGAGTTGGAGAAAATAGATACAGGATTAATGTGAGTGTTTAAGGGCAGGGACTTGGACAATATAGTTCTCGGATTAATGAAGTGTTTTAGGGCAGGGAGTTGGAGAATATAGTAATAGGATTAATGTGAGAGTTTTAGGGCAGGGAGTTGGAGAATATAGTGATCGATTAATGTGAGTGTTTTAGGGCAGGTAGTTGGAGAATATCGATATCAGATTAATGAAGTGATTTTGGGCAGGGAGTTGGAGAATATAGATACAAGATTAATGTGAGTTTTTAGGGCAGAGAGTTGGAGAACATAGATATCGGATTAATGTGAGTGTTTTAGGGCAGGGAGTTGGAGAATATAGTTATAGGATTAATGAAGTGTTTTCGGGCAGGGTGTTGGAGAATATAGATATAGGATTAATTAATTGTTTTAGGGCAGGGAGTTGGAGAATATCGATATCGGATTAATGAAGTGTTTTAGGTCAGGGAGTTGGACAATTTAGATATAGGATTAATGTGAGTGTTTTCGGGCAGGGAGTTGGAGAATATAGATATAGGATTAATGAAGTGTTTTAGGGCAGAGAGTTGGAGAATATTGATAGAGGATTAATGAGAATGTTTTAGGGCAGGGAGTTGGAGAATATAGATATAGGATTAATGTGAGTGTTTTAGGGCAGTGAGTTAGAGAATATAGATACAGGATTAATGTGAGTGTTTTAGGGCAGGGAGTTGGAGACTATAGTTCTCGGATTAATGAAGTGTTTTTGGACAGGGAGTTGGAGAATATAGATTTAGGATTAATGAAGTGTTTTAGGGCAGGGAGTTGGAGAATATAGATATAGGATTAATGTGAGTGTGTTAGGGCAGGGAGTTGGAGAATATAGTAATAGGATTAATGAAGTGTTTAAGGGCAGGGAGTTAGAGAATATCGATATAGGATTAATGAAGTGTTTTAGGGCAGGGAGTTAGAGAATATAGATATAGGATTAATGTGAGTGTTTTAGGGCAGGGAGTTAGAGAATATAGATATAGGATTAATGTGAGTGTTTTCGGGCAGGGAGTTGGAGAATATAGTTATCGGATTAATGAAATGTTTTAGGGCAGGGAGTTGGAGAATATAGATATCGGATTAATGAATTGTTTTCGTGCAGGGAGTTGGAGAATATAGTGATAGGATTAATGAGAGTGTTTTAGGGCAGGGAGTTGGAGAATATCGATATAGGATTAATGAAGTGTTTTAGTGCAGGGAGTTGGAGAATATAGATATAGGATTAATGAAGTGTTTTAGGGCAGGGAGTTAGAGAATATAGATAAAGGATTAATGTGAGTGTTTTAGGGCAGGGAGTTGGAGAATATAGAGATAGGATTAATGTGAGTGTTTTAGGACAGGGAGTTGGAAAATATAGATATCGGATTAATGAACTGTTTTAGGGCAGGGAGTTGGAGAATATAGTTATACTATTAATTTGAGTGTGTTAGGGCAGGAAGTTGGAGAATATAGATATAGGATTAATGTGAGTGTTTTAGGGCAGGTAGTTGGAGAATATAGATATATGCTTAATGTGAGTGTTTTAGGGCAGGGAGTTGGAGAATAAAGTTATAGGATTAATGAAGTGTTTTAGGGCAGGGAGTTGGAGCATATAGATATAGGATTAATGTGAGTGTTTTAGGGCAGGGACTTGGAGAATATAGATATAGGATTAATGAGAGTGTTTTAGGGCAGGGAGTTGGTGAATTTAGATATAGGATTAATGTGAGTGTTTCAGGGCAGGGAGTTGGAGAATATAGATATAGGATTAATGAGAGTGTTTTTGGGCAGGGAGTTGGAGAATATAGATATAGGATTAATGTGAGTGTTTTAGGGCAGGGAGTTGGAGAATATAGTTATCGGATTAATGTGAGTGTTTCAGGGCAGGGAGTTGGAGAATATAGATATAGGATTAATGAAGTGTTTTAGGGCAGGGAGTTGGAGAATATAGATATCGGATTAATGAAGTGTTTTCGGGCAGGGAGTTTTGAGAATATAGTTATAGGATTAATGAGAGTGTTTTTGCGCAGGGAGTTGGAGAATATAGATATAGGATTAATGTGAGTGTTTTAGGGCAGGGAGTTGGAGAATTTATTGATATAGGATAAATGTGAGTGTTTTGGGGCAGAGAGTTGGAGAATATAGTTATCGGATTAATGTGAGTGTTTCAGGGCAGGAAGTTGGAGAATATAGATATAGGATTAATGAAGTGTTTTCGGGCAGGGAGTTGGAGAATATAGTGATAGGATTAATGAGAGTGTTTTAGGGCAGGGAGTTGGAGAATATCGATATAGGATTAATGAAGTGTTTTAGTGCAGGGAGTTGGAGAATATAGATATAGGATTAATGAAGTGTTTTAGGGCAGGGAGTTAGAGAATATAGATAAAGGATTAATGTGAGTGTTTTAGGGCAGGGAGTTGGAGAACATAGATATATGCTTAATGTGAGTGTTTTAGGGCAGGGAGTTGGAGAATAAAGTTATAGGATTAATGAAGTGTTTTAGGGCAGGGAGTTGGAGAATATCGATATAGGATTAATGTGAGTGTTTTAGGGCAGGGACTTGGAGAATATAGATATAGGATTAATGAGAGTGTTTTAGGGCAGGGAGTTGGTGAATATAGATATAGGATTAATGTGAGTGTTTCAGGGCAGGGAGTTGGAGAATATAGATATAGGATTAATGAGAGTGTTTTCGGGCAGGGAGTTGGAGAATACAGATATAGGATTAATGTGAGTGTTTTAGGGCAGGGAGTTGGAGAATTTATTGATATAGGATAAATGTGAGTGTTTTCGGGCAGAGAGTTGGAGAATATAGTTATCGGATTAATGAAGTGTTTTAGGGCAGGGAGTTGGAGAATATAGATATAGGATTAATGTGAGTGTTTTAGGGCAGGGAGTTGGAGAATATATTGATATAGGATTAATGTGAGTATTTTAGGGCAGGGAGTTAGAGAATATAGATAAAGGATTAACGTGAGTGTTTTAGCGCAGGGAGTTAGAGAATATAGATACAGGATTAATGTGAGTGTTTTATGTCAGGGAGTTGGAGAATATAGTTATCGGATTAATGAAATGTTTTAGGGCAGGGAGTTGGAGAATATAGATATAGGATTAAGGTGAGTGTTTTAGGGCAGTGAGTTGGAGAATATCGATATGGGATTAATGAAGTGTTTTAGTGCAGGGAGTTGGAGAATATAGATATAGGATTAATGTAGTGTTTTAGGGCAGGGAGTTGGAGAATATAGTTATCGGATTAATGAGAGTGTTTTAGGGCAGGGAGTTGGAGAATATCGATATAGGATTAATGAAGTGTTTTAGTGCAGGGAGTTGGAGAATATAGATATAGGATTAATGAAGTGTTTTAGGGCAGGGAGTTGGAGAATATAGATATAGGATTAATGTGAGTGTTTTAGGGCAGGAAGTTGGAGAATATAGAGATAGGATTAATGTGAGTGTTTTAGGACAGGGAGTTGGAGAATATAGATATCGGATTAATGAACTGTTTTAGGGCAGGGATTGGAGAATATAGATATAGGATTAATGAGAGTGTTTTAGGGCAGGGAGTTGGTGAATATAGATATAGGATTAATGTGAGTGTTTCAGGGCAGGGAGTTGGAGAATATAGATATAGGATTAATGTGAGTGTTTTAGGGCAGGGAGTTGGAGAATTTATTGATGTAGGATTAATGTGAGTGTTTTAGAGCAGAGAGTTGGAAAATATAGTTATCGGATTAATGTGAGTGTTTCAAGACAGGGAGTTGGAGAATATAGATATAGGATTAATGTGAGTGTTTTAGGGCAGGGAGTTAGAGAATATAGATATAGGATTAATGAAGTGTTTTAGGGCAGTGAGTTGGAGAATATAGATATAGGATTAATGTGAGTGTTTTAGGGCAGGGAGTTGGAGAATATATTGATATCGGATTAATGTGAGTGTTTTAGGGCAGGGAGTTAGAGAATATAGATACAGGATTAATGTGAGTGTTTTAGGGCAGGGAGTTGGAGAATATAGTTATCGGATTAATGAAATGTTTTAGGGCAGGGAGTTGGAGAATATAGATATCGGATTAATGAAGTGTTTTCGGGCAGGGAGTTGGAGAATATAGTTATAGGATTAATGAGAGTGTTTTAGGGCAGTGAGTTGGAGAATATCGATATAGGATTAATGAAGTGTTTTAGTGCAGGGAGTTGGAGAATATAGATATAGGATTAATGAAGTGTTTTAGGGCAGGGAGTTAGAGAATATAGATATAGGATTAATGTGAGTGTTTTAGGGCAGGGAGTTGGAGAATATAGAGATAGGATTAATGTTAGTGTTTTAGGGCAGGGAGTTGGAGAATATAGATATCGGATTAATGAACTGTTTTAGGGCAGGGAGTTGGAGAATATAGTTATAGGATTAATGTGAGTGTGTTAGGGCAGGAAGTTGGAGTATATCGATATAGGATTAATGTGAGTGTTTTAGGGCAGGGAGTTGGTGAATATAGATATAGGATTAATGTGAGTGTTTTAGGGCAGGGAGTTGGAGAATAAAGTTATAGGATTAATGAAGTGTTTTAGGGCAGGGAGTTGGAGCATATAGATATAGGATTAATGTGAGTGTTTTAGGGCAGGAAGTTGGAGAATATAGATATAGGATTAATGAGAGTGTTTTTGGGCAGGGAGTTGGTGAATATAGATATAGGATTAATGTGAGTGTTTCAGGGCAGGGATTTGGAGAATTTAGATATAGGATTAATGAGAGTGTTTTTGGGCAGAGAGTTGGAGAATATAGATATAGGATTAATGTGAGTGTTTTAGGGCAGGGAGTTGGAGAATATATTGATATAGGATTAATGTGAGTGTTTTAGGGCAGTGAGTTGGAGAATATCGATATAGGATTAATGAAGTGTTTTAATGCAGGGAGTTGGAGAATATAGATATAGGATTAATGAAGTGTTTTAGGGCAGGGAGTTAGAGAATATAGATATAGGATTAATGTGAGTGTTTTAGGGCAGGGAGTTGGAGAATAAAGTTATAGGATTAATGAAGTGTTTTAGGGCAGGGAGTTGGAGCATATAGATATAGGATTAATGTGAGTGTGTTAGGGCAGGAAGTTGGAGAATATAGATATAGGATTAATGAGAGTGTTTTTGGGCAGGGAGTTGGTGAATATAGATATAGGATTAATGTGAGTGTTTCAGGGCAGGGATTTGGAGAATTTAGATATAGGATTAATGAGAGTGTTTTTGGGCAGAGAGTTGGAGAATATAGATATAGGATTAATGTGAGTGTTTTAGGGCAGGGAGTTGGAGAATATATTGATATAGGATTAATGTGAGTGTTTTAGGGCAGAGAGTTGGAGAATATAGTTATCGGATTAATGTGAGTGTTACAGGGCAGGGAGTTGGAGAATATAGATATAGGATTAATGAAGTGTTTTAGGGCAGGGAGTTGGAGAATATAGATATAGGGTTAATGTGAGTGTTTCAGGGCAGGGAGCAGGAGAATCCTTTTTACACAAATGGCAGTGAGGCTGTGGAACACACTGTCAGAGTCAACATTTCAGAATAGGTTAGATGGCTGACTGAAAGAAAAAGGAATAAAGGGAACAAGGCAGGTAATGTTCACATGAAGGATAAACACCATCATGGACTGGTTGGGCCAAACATCCTCTCAACAGGACAGAATTGCAGCATGGCTGGACAGAAAGAAAGACGTTATTTTTATAGCCCTGTCGTGTCTTCAGGAAGTCCCAAAGCACTTCACAGCCAATTCAATAGAATCATAGAAAGTTACAGCACAGAAGGAGGTCATTTGTCCCATAGTGTCTGTGTCGGCTGAAAAACAGCAATCCAGCCTAATCCCACTTTCCAGCTTGTGGTGTGTAACCCTGCAGATTACGGCACTTCAAAAGCACATCAATGTAATTTTTAAATGTGGTGAGGGTTTCTGCCTCTATCATCCTTTCAGGCAGTGAGTTCCAGATTCCACCACCCTCTGGGTTCAACAATTTCTCCTCAACTCCCCTCTAAACCTTCTACCAATTACTTTAAGTCTCTGTCCCCTGGTTATTGATTTCTCTGCTAAGGGAAATTGGTCATTCCCATCCACTCTATCTAGTCCCTTCACAATTTTATACATCTCAATTAATCTCCCCTCGGCCTCCTCTGTTCCAAAGAAAACAACTCCAGCCTATCCAATCTTTCCTCATCGTTAAAATTCTCCAGTCCTGGCAACAGCGTTGTAAATCTCCTCTGTACCCTCTCGAGTGCAATCAAATCCTTCCTGTAATGTGGTGACCAGAACTGTACACAGTACTCCAGCTGTGGCCTAACTAGTGTTTTATACAATTCACGCATAACCTCCCTGCTCTTATATTCTCTGCCTCGACTAATAAAGGAAAGCATCCTTATGCCGTCCTAACTGCCTTACCTACCTGCCCTGCAACAGTCAGAGATCTGTGGATGTGCAATCCAAGGTCCCTCTGTTCCTTTACACATCTCAGTAACCTACCATTTATTCTGTATTCCCTTGTCTTGTTTGCCCTCCCTAAATGCATTACCTCACACTTCTTTTGAAGTGTAGTCACTGTTGTAATACAAGGAAATGCAGCAGCCAATTTACACACAGCAAGTTCCCACAAACAGCAATGAGATACATGAGCGGATAATCTGGCCCCGAAAGTTACTGAGGCGGGATTTCCAGGCTGTGGGTGGGGTTGGCGGGGGGCGGGGGGGGGGGCGCGGGGGGAGGGGGAGTTCTAGTCGGGTGAACGTTGCGAAGTTTTAACAGTTTTTTAAAAAACAGTTTCGTCGCCCGGAAGGCAACCTGATTGACAGGAGGGTCAGAGAGATATCGGGGCCGAGATGGGGAGTTGAGAGCATCGGTGCTTCAGGGAGGTAGGTGATAGTGAGCGGGGGTGTCCGAGTGCAGGGAGTGGGGTGGGTGGGAAGGAGGTGGTCTGAGCGCAGGAGTATTGGGGTTCGAGCGCAGGGAGTGGTGGTCTGTGGGAGGGGGTGTGGAGGGGTGGGGGTGGGATGGGGGAGTGGGTGGGTCCGAACGGGCGGGTGGGTGTGTGGGGAATGTAGGATGGGGGGGGTGGGTAAGTCTGAGCACTGGGGTGGGGGTGTGGGGGGTGTGGGGGATGGGGTGGTGTGGTGGGGGGGTGCGGGAGGGGAGTATGTGGGTCCGAGCACGGAGGTGGGGTTGTGGGGTGGGGGGGTGTGAGGAATGGGGTGGGGTTGTGGGGTGGGGGTGTGAGGGATGGGGTGGTGTTGTGGGGTGAGGGGGTGTGGGGGCAGAAAGGCGGTGGGGGGGTTGCCCGATCACATGGAGTAGGAAGTAGCTCTGTTGATGAGCCGAGGGGAAGCACTCCCGCTCCTCCTGGCCTACAACTATTTTTTGTAGACACAGTCATCAAGTGCCCCTGATTAAAGGGGGGGCACACTCCAAAAACTTTTCAAGTGCCCCCTTGTTTTTTTTTGAGGGCACCAAAAACACAAATTTTACAAGTGCCCCCTGGCTAAAAGGGCGGGGGGGGCACTAAAACCGACAAACTAAAACAAATTAACTCTGGATATTGTGGTACAAATTAAAATGTGGTTGCCGGGGGTGATGATGCACTCCAGTCCCTCCGGTGCCCACCTCTCGCCTCCTGGCCTACAAGCAGTGCTGGAAAAGCACTTAACTTTTCCACAGCGACCAATCACATTTGGTGAATACAGACACATCTGTTTTGCATCAATACCTGGTAAAATAATAGAATGAATTAGGAAGAGCAAACGTGAGGACGGCCTGTCTGGGAGGAGTTCAGTAAATAGGGCTTATAGAGCTGTGCCTGGTCTCCAGTTGTCTTGAACCCCCTTGCCACTGGACCAAGACCTTGTTCAGTTAAGCCCGTGTGGTTGCCGGTGTGCAACGGCCACCCCATGTTAAAACAATTCACGACAGGCATCTTCCACTTCGTCAGTATGAAGTTCGGGACTTGGAACGTCAGGACCCTCATGGACAATCCCAACAGCAACAGGCCGGAATGCCGCACGGCCATAGTTGCCGGGGAACTCAGAAGTTTTGACGTTGACATTGTCGCCCTAAGCGGGCAGGGGAAGGCCAGTTGAAGGAACATGGTGGAGGTTACACCTTTTTCTGGAAAGGGAATCCAGAGGCAGAACGCCGCCTTCATGGAGTTGGCTTTGCCGTCAAGAATGAGCTGGTCGACCGTCGCAAAGACTCCGCCTGTGGGGTTAACGAATGCCTCATGACTCTCCGTATCACTCTATCTCGGAACCAATGTGCCACAGTCAGCAGTGCGCACGCCCCTATACTCGATGCGATGCAACGGATGACGCTAAAGAGGGTTTTTATTCCAACTTTGAGACATCCTTGTCCCGTGTCCCAACGGGCGACAAATTGATCTTCCTAGGTGACTTTAATGCCAGGGTTGGCAAAGACACAGCCCTCTGGGGAGGCGTGATTGGCAGAGAGGGGGTAGGTAAAGCCAACTCCAGTGGTACCCTACTCCTGACAAAATGTCTAGAACATGAACTCCTCATCACCAACACCCTGTTCCGCCAGAGGGACAAATACAAGACATCGTGGCAACACCCTCGCTCCAAACACTGGCAGCTGCTCGACTATGTCATCGTCCGAGCCAGGGATCGCAAGGATGTGCACATCACCCACGCCATGACAGGAGCTGACGACTGCTGGACGGACCACCGCCTAGTCCGATCCATCATTAAGATTAACATTGCCCCAAAGCAGAGGGAACAGCAGAAGCAGTTCTGCAAAAAAGTTAATGCCAGGGCACTTAGAGACCCAGCTAAGAGAGCCCTATACAGCCAGCGCCTCACAGCCAATCTGGCATACCTTGATGACCCTGAGATGCTGAATGCCCACAGCGCTTGGTCTGCCCTCCAAGCCTCTATCACCAGTGCCTGTGAAGAGACACTTGGTCACTCAACCAGAAAACATCAGGACTGGTTTGATGAAAATGATCAGGAGATCGAAGAACTAATAGATCGCAAGCGCAAAGCATTTCTGAGCCTCAAGCAACAGCCTAACTCGGGAGCTGCAAAACAACATTACAGACGGCTCAGTGCTCAGGTCCAACAAAAAACTCGGGACCTAAAGAACAGGTGTTTGATGGAGAAAGCACAGGAGATAAAACAACTGGTCGACAGCCACGATATGCGAGGATTCTTCACTGCAGTCAAGGCCACCTACAGTCGAAACTCCCAAGGCCCCACTCCACTCCTGGCCAAGAACGGGGAAACACTCATCAAGGAACCGAGGCTGTCAGGGCCCGATGGAAGGAGCACTTTGAAGATCTCCTCAATCGAGACTCTGCCTTTGACTCGAGTGTTCTCGATTCCATCCCGCAGCATGCGACCCGCCACCAACTCAGTGAAACTCCAACGTTGCATGAGGTAGGCAAAGCCATAAAACAGCTAAAGAATAACAAGCCTATGGGTGCGGATGGAATCCCTGCTGAGGCACTAAAATATGGCGGAGAGGTGTTGTTGGCGCTGATACATGACCTCATCTCTCTCATCTGGAGGGAGGAGAGCATGCCGGGAGATTTGAGAGATGCAGTGATTGTGACCATTTTTAAAAAGGGGGACAAGTCTGACTGCGGCAACTACAGGGGAATCTCCCTGCTATCAGCCACTGGGAAAGTTGTCGCTCGAGTTCTCCTCAATCGTCTTCTCCCTGTGGCCGAGGAGCTCCTCTTGGAATCACAATGCGGATTTTGTCCCCTACAGGGCACAACAGACATGATCTTTGCAGCGCGACAGTTGCAGGAAAAATGCAGGGAGCAGCGTCAGCCCTTAGACATGGCCTTTTTCGATCTTACAAAGGCCTTTGACACTGTCAACCGTGAGGGTCTATGGAGAGTCTTCCTCCATTTCGGATGCCCCCAAAAGTTTGTCAACATCCTTCGCCTGCTTCACGATGACATGCAGGCCGTGATCCTTACCAACGGATCCATTACAGACCCAATCCACGTCCGGATCGGGGTCTAACAGGGCTACGTTATCGCTCCAACCCTCTTCTCAATCTTCCTCGCCACCATGCTCCACCTCACAATCAACAAGCTCCCCGCTGGAGTGGAATTAAACTACAGAACCAGTGGGAAGCTGTTTAACCTACGCCGCCTCCAGACCAGGTCCAAGATCACCACAACCTCTGTCATTGAGCTGTAGTATGCGGACGATGCCTGCGTCTGTGCACATTCAGAGGCTGAACTCCAGGATATAGTCAATGTATTCACTGAGGCATATGAAAGCATGGGCATTACGATTAACATCCGTAAGACAAAGGTCCTCCATCAGCCTGTCACCGCCGCACAGCACTGCCCTCCAATCATCAAGATCCACGGCGCGGCCCTGGACAATGTGGACCATTTCCCACATCTCGGGAGCCTCTTATCAACAAAGGCAGACATTGAAGCGGAGATTCAGCATCGCCTCCAGTGCGCCAGCGCAGCCTTCGGCCGTCTGAGGAAAAGAGTGTTTGAAGACCAGGCCCTCAAATCTACCATCAAACTCATGGTCTATAAGGCTGTAGTAATATCCGCCCTCCTTTAAGGATCTGAGGCATGGACGATGTATAGAAGGCACCTCTAGTCGCTGGAGATATATCACCAACGATGTCTCCCGCAAGATCCTGCAAATCACCTGGGAGGACAGGCGCACCAACATCTGTGTCCTCGACCAGGCTAACATCCCCAGTATTGAAGCACTGACCACACTCGATCAGCTTCGCTGGGCAGGCCACATAGTACGCATGCCAGATACGAGACTCCCTAAGCAAATGATTTATGCGGAGCTCCTTCATGGTAAACGAGCCAAAGGTGGGCAGTGGAAACGTTATACGGACACTCTCAAAGCCTCCCTGGTAAAGTGCAATGTCACCATTGACACCTGGAAGACCCTGGCCGCAGACCGCCCGAGGTGGAGAAAGTCCATCTGGGAGGGCGTTGAGCTCTTCGAGTCTCAATGCAAAGAGCATGAAGAAGCTAAATGCAGGCACCGGAAGGAGCGCACAGCAAACCAGCCCCACCGACAGCTTCCCTCAACGAGTGTCTGTCCCACCTGTAACAGGATCTGTGGCTCTAGTATCGGAATGTTCAGCCATCAAAGAACTCACTTAGGGAGTGGAAGCAAGTCCTCCTCGATTCCGAGGGACTGCCGATGAAATTGGAGCCAACATGAAGGGAAAGGTCCTCCCTGACAAACCTCAGTGACGGTTTTTGAGGAAATTACATTCTAAGCAGACGGTGTAAAACTATTTGGTATGGTGCTTAGATTTCCAAAAGCCTTTGATCCTAGTGAATAGCTGCTACTGAAATTGGCAGCAGTGTGAATTTCAGGTCAAACTCCGGCGTGGATAAGGAATTAGCTGAAGAAGAGAAAGCAGCGGGTACTTGTTGGGGGGTGATGTCGGGGGACGGGAATCACTGAGCTAATTATTTAGGGATTGGTGATGAGGCACTTACTGTTCCCAATCTATGCTAATGAATTGGATTCAAAAACTAAATCTAAACTGGTCAAGTTCACGGAAGTTACTGAACTGGGGGCGGGGTCGAATCAAATTGGAGCAGGCAGTAGGTGACCGACAGAAGGAGTTAACTAAAATCTGCAAATAGGCAAACTAGTGACAGATGAAATGTAATACAGACAAGTGCAAGGTATAATACACTGGAAGGAAGCTGGGTGGCATAACTATCGATGGGTGGTACAGAAATAGATAAAGGTAAAGTGAAGAGAGATCTGGAATTATAATAGATTTGATACTTTATATATCAAATCAATCATAAGAAAAATGAACAAAATGCGTAATTAGACTCGGTTAGTGGAGTATGAGTCAGAAGACAAGATGTTAAAATGGCCTGACCAGTTTACAGCTTGAGTATCGTGTTCAGGTCCAGGGAAACAACGAAGCCATGGAGGTGGTGCTGACTCGAGCCACGAGACAGCCCCATGTTCAAAGGATTGGGTTAGGAGGAAAAGCAGGAGAAACTGGGGCTGTTTAGCTTTACAAAGAGAAAGCTGACAGGGGATCTTGTACAAGTGTACAACATATTAAACAGTCTAAGTACGATCAATCTGGAGCACTATTTCCATTACTGGTCAAACTGAGCTGTGCTCTGTGATTCCCCTCCTTTAACCGGCCTTTAACAAGGCAAAGGGTTTGGGCCTCATTTTTGTTAACACTATTAAGACTGGGAGGAAAAATAGAAAGGTCAGTTATTCACTTTCCAAACATTTCCCTACAAGTTAGTCAATCCTGATCTTTTAATACAGAGAGAGGAGAATGTGCCCCCATTCACTAAAAGTGTAACCGTTAAGGCCTCGGTTTCACTTACAATGAATGACAGGAAGTAGCATTCTTGCTTTGCTGAAATTACATTTAAAGGGTTAATTTCCTCAATTAGGTATTTTAAAGAAGCCATTATATTAATTCTATTTAATCCAGTCTGTTTTAACATTGCCATTAACCCATTAAAAATAGCTGTGTTAAAATAACACAGGCAAGGATTTATGGGACCAGGTTAAAAGATGCACCAAAAATAGTGCGCTGATCGAATTAAGCCGATTATTATGGTCAACAAGCGATGGTTAGAAGGGCTTGGAACTTTCATTTACAGTCCATGGATGGATGGTACAGAAATAGAATGTGAAATGAGGGCTGAGGCAGCAGTGCCAGTGTTGGCAAGCACTGTCACATTGTTTATCAATCACTCTGCCAATCTTCTAACCTCATTTTAATTTTACATTATTTTGTAGTTTTACATGTTGAAAAATCCCATCTCATTGGTCTATAATTACTGCAGCTATATTTACTGTGCATTGTGACAGATGAGAGCTTTGTCCACTTTCAGATATGAAGATTCTCCACTTTATATATATATATTCGTGGATTTTTAACTGATCCAATTCTTTGCTGTTTCTTTAGTATAGATTCTCGGTGATTTCCTCAGGGTGGCTATTAGAGCTGAATATAGGGGATCGTGCTCCTGGACAGAGCCATGACCCCCGCCTCCCCTTACCCCCACCCTCCCCCGTAATGCATATTTGGAAGTGGAGAGAGCACATTCCCCATGATTTTCCTTCCATTAATTTGCATGGATGTTAAATCACGGGCCGTGTGCCTGCAATTCTCCCTGGATGAGGTTCACCGCTGTGAGTGTGATCTGGGAGTATCAGCCATATTGTCGCTGTGGCTAGACATGCAAAGTCTGACATCAGTAGTGGGGAAAATGTTGGAATCAATTATTAAGGATGAAATAGCAGCGCATTTGGGAAGCAGTGACAGGATCGGTCCAAGTCAGCATGGATTTGTGAAAGTGAAATCAGGCTTGACAAATCTTCTGGAATTTTTTGAGGATGTAACTGGTAGAGTGGACATGGAAGAATCAGTAGATATGGCGTATTTGGACTTTCAAAAGGCCTTTGACAAGGTCCCACACAAGAGATTGGTGTGCAAAATCAAAGCATATGGTATTGCGGGTAATGTACTGGCGTAGATAGAGAACTGGTTGGCAGACAGGAAGCAGAGAGTCGGGATAAATGGGTCCTTTTCAGAATGGGAGGCAGTGACTAGTGGAGTGCCGCAGGGCTCAGTGCTGGGACCCCAGCTCTTTAATTATCTATTAATGATTTGGATGAAGGAATTGAGTGTAATATCTCCAAGTTTGCAGATGACACTAAACTGGGTGGTGGTGTGTGCTGTGAAGAGGATGCTAAGTGGCTGCAGGGTGACTTGAACAGGTTAGGTGAGTGGGCAAATGCATGGCAGATGCAGTATAATGTGGATAAATGTGAGGTTATCCACTTTGGTGGCAAAAACACGAAGGCAGAATATTATCTGAATGGTGGCAGATTAGGAAAAGTGGAGGTGCAACGAGACCTGGCTGTCATGGTACATCAGTCATTGAAAGTTGGCATGCAGGTACAGCAGGCGGTGAAGAAGGCAAATCACATGTTGGCCTTCATAGCTCGGGGATTTGAGTATAGGAGCAGGGAGGTCTTACTGCAATTGTGCAGGGCCTTGGTGAGGCCTCACCTGGAATATTGTGTTCAGTTTTGGTCTCCTAATCTGAGGAAGGACATTCTTGCTATTGAAGGAGCGCAGCGAAGGTTCACCAGACTGATTCCAGGGATGGCTGGACTTTCATATGAGGAGAGACTGGATCAACTGGGCCTTTATACACTGGAGTTTAGAAGGATAAGAGGGGATCTCCTAGAAACGTATAAGATTCTGACAAGACGGGACAGGTTAGATGCTGGAAGAATGTTCCCGATGTTGGGGAAGTCCAGAACCAGGGGACACAGTCTTAGGATAAGGGGTAGGCCATTTAGGACTGCGATGAGGAGGAACTTCTTCACTCAGAGAATTGTTAACCTGTGGAATTCCCTGCCGCAGAGAATTGTTGATGCCAGTTCATTGGATATATTCAAGAGGGGATTAGATATGGCCCTTACGGCTAAAGGGATAAAGGGGTCTGGAGAGAAAGCAGAAAAGGGGTACTGAGGTGAATGATCAGCCATGATCATATTAAATGGTGCTGCAGGCTCGAAGGGCCGAATGGCCTACTCCTGCACCTATTTTCTATGTTTCTATGTTTCTATGTTAGGGTCGAACAAATCCATATCTCTGGCCAACATATCATTGACAAAAGTAGTGGCTTCGAGTTTACACTATATTGTGCTGGTTTCTCTAGTGTAATTTGCCCGAAATCAGCTAAACCAGTATAAAATATTGAGGAATTTTAAGCGCAAGTTACATCCAGCACAAGTCTAGATTCCACAATCTATTGCGCTAGTTTAAAAAACATTGGCCCAGAAATTCCCACGTCCCGGGCCCGTACGAAGTTTCTACGGACCCGGGAAGGCATCGCAAAAGCTGTTTTTCAGCGTGCAATGCGCATGCGCTGAAAACCGGCTTTTCTGATCTGTCAAGCTAGAGCTTGACAGATGATCCGCAGATCGGGAGGGAGGACATTTGTACGGGAAGTTTGGGCTATTTACCCATATGTTGCACGGCAAATGTCCTCAAAACTCTTGCGCCTGAAAAAGCAGGTGCATAGCCTACTTTTCCAGGTATAAGAGTTTAAAAACATAGAAAAAGCATGATTAAAATAAAAATTTTAAAAACACATTTATGTTAAAATTCTGCCCACTCAGATAATGTTAATTTAAACCCTAACTCTAACTTTTTTTAAAAATCGGGAATATTTTTTTTTTCAGAAAACATGTGTAACATTTTTAATTTCTATTAGTTTATTCTGTGAGGTGTTTTTTAAATATTTTATGCAGTGTTTGCGGGTTTTAGAGTTTTTCTCATTCATAGTAATAGGAGATTCGTAACTTACAAATGAGAAAATACTTACCTGTGATTGGGTGTCCAGGCCCACGTGACTCCTGCAGATGTCCCAATGCACGCACTGCGCGTCGCAGGGAGAGGAGGCCTGTGGATCGGGAGTTCCAGCAGGCACAGCAGCTTCTGGTAAGTGCATATTTTATTTCTATTTTTTCGTGATGTGCCCGTGGAAAGCACTCCTCGGAATTTCTGCTTTATTGTGCTGGAAGCCGGCCCCGCCCACAAAGCTGGCCATGCCCCCAGATCGAATTAATCACCATGGCGAGTTTCAGCTGATTGAGTCCATTTGCGGCCCTTCGAGGAGGCTTTCAAATTGAGCTTTTTTTTTAATGTGTAAGAGCATAAGTTGGCACGTTTTAACATTTATAAATATTAACAAATATTTAATTTACTAAGAAACTGACTCCTATACGCCGGTGAAACTCATAAATAGTTCTGTCTAGATTTTTTTTAAGTAATTTAAAATCAGGTTACTGACAGGTGGTGAACCAGAAATGCTTATTTTTTGTGATAAACCCATTTTCAGCTATATTAATAAAACAGAACCAGGTTACCACTCTGAAAAATATCAAGGAATTTTGTTTTAATGCAATGGGGGAAATTAATCCATTCCGTTCTGTTAGGCTGCCCCGTGGCCCCGATTCAGGGAGGTTTTATGTTCGGCAATATACAAATGAGTTTGAGTGTAAACTTGAACCATATCTTCAATTCGGTAAATTAGCGCAATTTCTAGCGAAAATTGCGTCTGGTTTTCCCATTGCGCCCAAAGCGGAAACGCTAGCCGAGAGATCACTTCTTACACCCGTCCGAGAAAGCAACAACCAGCAGGGATTGGGCAGCCGCTCCCTCAGTAATAAGTCATTGTCTGTCATTTGGCTGCAAGGTCCACGAGGAAGGCCTTCAAAGGAACTCCGCGGACTGCTTTGTCTCATGGACAGGTCAAAGCAGTTGGTGTTAATCACGCTATTGCTGCTTGCTACTGTGACCGTGCTTCTTCGGTAGATTAGTCTGCAGCAGAAGCACCCGACATGACTGATATTTACATCTTTTGAAAGGACGTGGGTACATCAGGAAAATCCTGTGTGTAATCCAGGGATAGGAAATGATCTATTGTTTGTCCAGAGCATGCTAGTCCAAATCACTTTTTGCACAAAGTCTCACTGTAATTCAGAGGTTTGGCCTATGGATGTTGATTTTAGTGATGGGCACAGGAAGAAGTATATGGAGAGGTCTGAATCATAAGAGCTGATTCGAAGAGAGTTAAAAGAAAAGAAAGACTTGCATTTATATAGCGCCTTTCACGACAACGACGTCTCAAAGTGTTTTACAGCCAATGAAGTACTTTTTGAAGTGTAGTCACTGTTGTAATGTAGGAAACGCGGCAGCCAAGTTGCACACAAGCAAGCTCTCACAAATAGAAATGTGATTATGACCAGATAATCTGTTTTTTGTTATGTTAATTGAGTGATAAATATTGTCCAGCACTTTCCCTTCATAAATCCATGCTGACTTTGTTTGACCGAACTTTGCTTTTCCAAATGTCCTGCTACTGCTTCTTTAATAACCACAGATGTTAGGCTAACTGATCTACAGTTTCCTGCATCTTGTTTGCCTCCTTTTTTAAATAGGGACATTACCTTTGCAGTTTTCCAATCTGCTGGGACTTCCCCAGAATCCAGGGAATTTTAGTAAATTACAACCAATGCATCCACAATCCCTGCCGTTACTTCTCTTAAGACTCTAGGATGCAAGCCATCAGGTCCAGTGGATTTATCTGTCTTTAGCCCCATTATCTTACTGAATACCACCTCCTTAGTGATTGTGATTCTGTTAAGTTCCTCCCCCCCTATAGCCCCTTGATTATCCACTGTTGGAATATTGTTAGTATCCTCTACTGTAAAGACTGATACAAAATATTTGTTCATAGTTTCTGCCATCTCCATGTTCCCCATTACTAATTCCCCAGTCTCGTTCTCTAAGGGACCAACATTTATTTTAGCCACTCTTTTCCTTTTTATTTATCTATAGGAACTCTCGCTATCTGTTTTGATATTTTGTGCTAGTATACATTCATAGTTTATCTTCCCTTTCTTAATCATGTTTTTAGTCATTCTTTGCTGGCTTTTAAAAGCTTCCCAGTGTTCTGTCCTCCCACTAGTTTTGGCCACTTTGTATGCCCTTGTTTTTAATTGGATACCATCCTTTATTTCTTTAGTTTGCCACAGATGGCTATCTTTTCTCTTGCACCCTTTCCTCCTCATTGTAATATATTTTTCTTGAGAGTTGTGAAATATCGCCTTAAATGTACACCACAGTTATTCAACCGTCCTACACTTTAATCTATTTTCCCAGTCCACTTTACCCAAATCTGCACTCAAGACCTGGGTGCAGTGCCTCAAAAGGTTCAGTGACCTCAATGAGTGGTCAAGGTCAGTGAGTTCATCTTCAAATGTTATATCCCACCAATTGCACCACTTGCTCTCTCAAGTGGATGTAAAAGATGCCATGGCACTATTTCGAAGAAGAACAGGGGAGTTATCCCCAGTGTCATGTTTAACAAATTTTGCTGGAGTTCTTTCAGGATGTAACGAACAGGGTGGATAAAGGGGAACCAGTGGATGTGGTGTATTTGGACTCCCAGAAGGCATTTGACAAGGTGCCACATAAAAGGTTACTGCACAAGATAAAAGTTCACAGGGTTGGGGTAATATATTATCATGGATAGAGGATTGGCGAACTAACAGAGAACAGAGAGTCAGGATAAATGGTTCATTCTCTGGTTGGCAACCAGTAACTAGTGGGGTGCTGCAGGGATCAGTGTTGGGACCCCAACTATTTACAATCTATATTAATGACTTGGAAGAAGGGACTGAGTGTAACGTAGCCAAGTTTGCTGACGATACAAAGATGGGAGGAAAACCAATGTGTGAGGAGGACACAAAAAATCTGCAAAGGACATAGAGGGGTTAAGTGAGTGGGCAAAAATTTGGCAGATGGAATATAATGTTGGAAAGTGCAATGTCATGCACTTTGGCAGAAAAAAAATCAAAGAGCAAGTTATTATTTAAATGAAGAAAGATTGCAAAGTGCCACAGTACAGCGGGACCTGGGGGTACTTGTGCATGGAACACAAAAGGATAGTATGTAGCTACAGCAAGTGATCAGGATGGCCAATGGTATCTTGGCCTTTAATGCTAAGGGAATACAGTATAAAAGCAGGGAAGTCTTGTTACAGTTATACAGGATATTGGTGAGGCCATACCTGGAATACTGCGCGCAGTTTTGGTTTCCATATTTACAAAAGAATATACTTGCTTTGGAGGCAGTTCAGAGAAGGTTCACAAGGTTGATTCTGGGGATGAGGGGGTTAAATTATGAGGAAAGTTTGAGTAGGTTGGGCCTCTATTCATTGGAATTCAGAAGAATGAGAGGTGATCTTATCGAAACATATAAGATTATGAGGGGGCTTGACAAGGTGGATGCAGAGAGGATGTTTCCACTGATGGTGGAGATCAGAACTAGAGGGCATGATCTTAGAATAAGGGGCCGCCCATTTAAAACAGAGATGAGGAGAAATTTCTTCTCTGATGGTTGTAAATCTGTGGAATTTGCTGCCTCAGAGAGCTGTGGAAGCTGGGTTATTGAATAAATTTAAGACAGAAATAGACAGTTTCTTAAATGATAATGGCATAAGGGATTATGGGAAGCGGGCGGGGAAGTGGAGCTGAATCCATGATCAAACCGGCCATGATCTTATTGAATGGCGGAGCAGGCTCGAGGGGCTGTATGGCCTACTCCTTTTCCTATTTCTTATGTTCTTATGTTCTTATGAATTCTGGCATTGACCGCCATTGCTATCTGCCTCCACTCCCTTCGTAGTTTGTCTGGATGATCTCCTGCCCACCTTTGGTTAGAGGACCTCGCTTCTTCTATCCAGCTTCTCCACCTAGGCCTCCAGTGCAGTATTTGAGAACCTTGGAGCACGTTCACTCTCCGATTGGACCATAATTCACTGTTCTTCAGAGTCAGACTCTTCCCCAGACACTTCAAGCACATGCATCAGTCAAAATGCATCTCCCTTTTAAGTGGTGCAGGCTGACTTTAAGTAGTGCAGGCTAGCTTTAAGTGGTGCTAGCCTCGCACAGACTTGGGCCCCCTGCTGTGACATTCATCCACTGACTAGCACATTTAGCGCTGCCTCAAATGCTGCAATTATATAAATTACCAGGCAGCACCAAGTTTATATCGGAAACAATGGCCGTGGGTTAATCACGCACCGCGATCTCTGTGCCCGATTTCGGGGGCTATCAGTTTGGCTTTGTTCTGAAGGTATGTGAATTGCTACTGTTTTCAGCGACACTGTCCTGACAGCTGTGAAACCATTTGATTTATGTATGTCAATGTGAGAAGTATTTTTCAGCTTTGCTTAAAGGTGAACCGCATTATTCTATTTTGCCTTTGTATCTGTGTGATATTTTGAGATTTGTGATCATTCATTTTTTCATGGAAAAATTTTGAGTTATATATAACACATGTAACTCCCACAGCTACCTGGGCTATATTTCCTCCCACCCCGCTTCCTGTAAGGTCTCCATTTGGTGAAGGTGTTGATGATGTTCTGCGTACTGTCGTTCACTTTACCGCCCCCGTCACAGCACCGAGACTTATCAAAGTCACAAATAATATGTTATGTGACTGTGACTGTGGTAAACTATCCCTCCTCCACCTTCTGGACCTGTCTGCAGCCTTTGACATGGCTGACCACACAATCCTCTTCCAACGCCTCTCCTCCGTGGTCCAGTTGGGTGGGACTGCACTCGCCTGGTTCCATTCCCAACTACCCAGTCATAGCCAGTAACTCACCAGCAATGGCTTCTCTTCCTGTGTTCACACCATTACCCCTGGAGTCCCTCAACGATCTATCATTGCCCACCTCCTATTTCTCATCTGCATGCTGCCCCTCAGCAATATCATCTGTAAACACAACATCAGGTTCCACATGTACACTCGAGCTCCCACCATCTCTCTCGAACCCTCCACTGGCTCGGATTTGTCACACTGCATGTCTGACATCCAGTATTGGATCAGCACAAAATTCCTTCAACCAATTAATGGAAAGACCAAATTCAAGGGGCTGGATTTTCAGTCTCCTGTCGCCCCTGTTAGTGCCCTGGAGGGGCGGCAATGGCGGCGGAAAGCACTTTCGGGCGGGCAGCCAGTTTCTAGTGCCCTGCCGGGACATTTAATGCCAGTTTTGAGGTGGCTCGGAGCATTATCACCCGGAAGGCGCGAGCCGGTGTGCAACGCCCCTGGTTGCGACACCGACTCGATATTTGGATCGCACCCGATCCGTAGCACCACGTAGCATGTCCTGTGGACGTTGGCATTCCAAGCTGTACTAACCGCAGTGAGTGAAATAATGCCAACCTGAGCTAAGTTGGGTTGTTCTTGCAATTTATGTTGTGATGGCGTGAGCTATGTATTGGGATTGTTTTCGATTTTTGTTTTCAGGTTCCCCCCACAACCCCCACCCTCGAGGCCCCACTTAGGGTGCTCCGAGGCTGGCTGTTTAGCTCGGGATTTTCAGTTGCCTAGTGCCCTAAAAATTGTGTGTAACACCATCCTAAGTGCTCCACTCCAAACTCAGAGTCCAGCTGATGAATTTTGTGGTGGCCGATGGCGCAAAATTTACCGCTCCGCCTGGATTAACTCCGCAACAGAGGCCTGACCGAATTTCCACCCCATGGTCTTTGATCCCACCACAAACTCTGTCCCCCATCCACCAACTCCATCCCTCTCTCTGGTCACTGTCTGAGGCTGAACCCAACTGTTCACAATATTGGCCGAAATGAGCTTCTGACCCCTATCCACTCCATTAACAAGACGGTCTACTTCCACCTCTGCATCATCACCCAACTCCACCCCTGCATCAGCACATCTGCTGCTGAAACCCTTTATCCATGTCTTTGTTATTCCAATACTCTCCTGGCCAGCCTCACACCTACCACCCTCCACAAACTTGTGCTTATCCAAAACTCTGCTGCCTGTGACCTAACTCGCACCAAGTCCCGTTCACCCGTCGCAACAACATTTAATCAACATAAACAAACAATATAAAAGTAAAATAATTACAACAAATAGAATTAAACCTTCCACCAATGAAGTTCCTATTGAACCTAGCCATTCAGTGGCTCTGCTCCACAAAGTGAATGATGGGGGTTGCTTAAGTTTTTCTACCTCCTTTTGGATATGCTCCGCTAAGTGGTAATTTCTTCGGAGCTATCTGGGATATATGTGCAACACTCAGTTCCGAGTAGGGTGCAAGTACCTCCCTTTTCAGCCAGGATGTAATCAAGGGCCAGTCTATTCTGTAGGGCTACTGTGTGGATTGCTACCATTTCTGCATTGATTTTAACTAGGGCCTCTGAGGTATCATTGGCTACCCATTCCACAACGGATGCCATGTTAATGGATTCCCTTGCCAGTTTGGCGGTCCCATACCTGGGGATCAGAATGGCAAAGAACCTCTCTGTTTCTGTGATAGCTCTCAGGACGGTGTAAATGTTCCGACAGTGACTTTATATGATACATATATAGCACAATGTAGGCTAAATAGCAGGATCCCATCCAATTCTGGGGCAGCCAAGGGTCGGCCTTGTGGCCACACACCCAATAGGTGCCATTATCGGCAATGAATGTTAGCTGTTTCTTTGTCAGCAACACTCCGGGGCCTGTCCAGGCTTTTCCTTCTGTTTTATTCAGAATCCCCGTTACGTTAAGAATTCCCACATCGGCCCAGTTTGGATGGTTCCGTGGCTTGATTATATAATAATTCCGGGAGCAGTTACTATACCCCATATTTTGTCCTCCTTTGATGTTTCTAATCAGACAGACCAATTCCCCCGGTCTTCCTATTCCCCTTGTATTAGTGACAACAAAAAATGGGGGCCGTTTGGAATTATTGTAGCACGGTTGGTATCCCCCTTCAAAGATAGTCAGATTGTAACCTGCTGACTTCCATTTACATGCCCAGTTTTCCGTATCCTGAAACGCATTGCCTGTTTTGTTTTGATTAATTATCCACTCAGCCATTTCCGAGATATTCAAGGGAACTGGCCTCAAGGGAATCCCTCCCTTTGAGTGAATAGGAATATGCGCACACACCCAACAACTAGAAATGTTACCTTGTTTGGCATAAATGTATGACATATATAAAAAGGTATTTACATGTAATTCCCTTGCTACCCTACTATTTCCCTTTGGTGCAGAAGGTCGGCTAGTAAGAAGTAGGCAAATGCCTAGAATACCTACAATCAGTAATACAGTAAATGTAAACATTTTCGCAAAAAGTAATTGTCCTTATTAGATTTCAGCTTCAGTTATGGGTGCTCGTTTAATGTGTGAAGCGTGGATCCAGGCTTTCTTTCCTTGGACTTCAACAGCTGCCTGGGTGGTCAATAACACTTGGCACCCAAAGGTTCTTTATGCAACTTTTGCACATACACCCAGACTCCCTGGATGATGTCGTGTCCTCCTTCGGGTGGATTACCCCAAGCTGCCGATACCTGTCGGGAAACAGAACTAATAGCATTGATTAAGTTCTGACAGTATGATAACAAAGTGTCACTTATTAAGTGAACATCAGCTTTCCGTAAATCGATAGTTCCTGGCAGCGACATGGGTCTTCCTGTTATAATTTCAAATGGGCTTAGACCTGTAGTTCTGTTCGGGGTTGCCCTAATGCTACATAGCACTATTTGTAGTGCCTGGGGCCAATAGGTGTTCCTTCTTGGTGATATTTGGCAAGCCGTTGTTTCAGAGTTTGATTCATTCGCTCTACTTGTCCTGATGATTGTGGAAGATAAGGACAGTGTAAATCCCATGTAATGTTCAGTAACCTACAGACTTCTTGGCAGACAGCACCTGTGAAGTGTGTTCCCTAATCTGAGACAATGTTACTCGGGACTCCCCATCAGGGAATGTAATCCTTACACAAGACCTTTGCAGTGTGATTGGCTGTGTGTCCTTCTGCTATTCGACATGCTTCTGACATGGCCCGTAACTCGGCCTGTTGTGTTGACGTTCCTGAGGATAAACATCCTTTTGCCACTACCTCATATAAGGTTGTAACTGCCCATCCTGCTTTTCTGGTACCATTGTCAACAAAGGAGGAACCATCTGTAAACAGGATGAGGTCTGGGTTGTGCAGAGGCTCCTCTGCTGCTAAGGCTGCTTCTTCTGTTTCTTTTAAAATCTCCACGCAGTCATTCTCTTCACATTCTCCCCCCTCTTGCTCCCTCGATTCTGACATCGGGAGCATAGTTGCAGGATTAGCCGGGCTGGCCCGGACGATATGGAGATTAGGAGCTTCCAAAACTGCTGTCCAGCGGGTCCATCGAGCTGCCGTCACCTGAGACATTCTAGTCATAGACAGCAAAGCATGTACGGTGTGGGGACACTTGACAATCAGCTTTTGGTCGAGGACTAGACCCGCAGTGGTCATTACCGCTCGACATGTAGCTTCCATGGCCCTTAGGCAACTTCCCCATCCGAGGTCTACCGCATCCAGTTTTACCGAATAATAGCCAATAGGTCTTTGCCGATCCCCATGTTCTTGTGTCAGTATAGCTGTCATGTATCCTTCTTTCTCATGGACAAACAGGGTAAATGGCTTACCACTGTCGGGGATTCCCAGAGCCGGTGCCGAACACAAAGCCTTTTTCAAACTCAGGAAGGCGTCTTGCTGTTCCTTAGTGAGGGTGATGGCTTCTTTAGAGGCACATTTCCCCTTTAAAATATCATTCAATGGCTGAGCAAGCTGTGTGAAGGAGTCAATCCAATTTCTGTTAAAGTTACACAATCCCAAAAAAGACCTTAATTCCTGAATAGTGGTGGGTTTTTTAGCAGCCCGAATGGCTGCAGTTCTATCCTGGGTAAGTTCTCTCTTTCCTTGTGAAATCTTTTGTCCCAGGTATACAACCTCTTCTTGGGATATTTGTGCTTTGTCGATGCTGGCTTTATGTCCTTTCAGCCAAAGGTGGTCCAGCAAAGCTCGTAAATCTTGTTCATGCTGGTCTTCTGTGTTTGAAGCTAGCAGGATATCGTCTACATATTGGATGACTGTGGATGACAGGGAAGGTAATTCTCGCAAATGGCTTTGTAAAGCCATGTGGAATACCGTAGGGCTATTGTGGAAACCCTGCGGTAACCAGGTCCAAGTATACTGTTGTCCTCGGACCATGAAAGCAAACCACTGTCGAACCTCCAGTGCCAGAGGCACCGACCAAAATCCGTTGGCCATATCTATAAACGAGAAATATTTATGTTCCGGTTTGAGTGCATTAAAAATGGTGGAGGGATCTGCGACCAAAGGAGCTTTTTGATCAATACACTGGTTAGCTTTCCTATAATCGACAGTCAAATGCCAAGTCTCATTAGATTTCTGTACCGGCCACACGGGGCTATTGGAGGAGCTATGCGTTTTAATAAGCACCCCATGTTTCTCCAATTGCTGAATAACCGGTAAGATTCCCGCGATGGCAGTTGGACTGATGGGATACTGTTTAGTACATGGAGGCTTGGTCCCGGTAAATGACGCAGGCTCCATCTGGAGTAGGCCACAATCGTTCTTATCTTTAGCCCATATCGGGTGTTCCTTCAATTCTTCTTTCTTCAAAGTTCTAATTGACCATGTCAACCGACCATCCTCGAAATGCAACGATGAATATATTTGGATTAGAACGTCCATTCCCAAAAGGGGTTGATCTACTGGGCCTATCCAGACCGGCGTGGTTAGTTCATGTGGACCCAGCCCTATAAGTACCGGTGTTGTCCTTTTAATTTCCATTTTATGGCCCCCAACTCCATAGGCTGTACGTGCCCTACCATCCAACGGCAAAAAGTCTCCATATTGTAGGGGTAAGCATGTTAATTCCGCCCCTGTGTCTAAAAGACAGTCCACATCCTTATCGCCCACCCTCACAGTTATATATAGCCCATCTCCCCTTTGTTGTATTAGTGCGAGGAGGGGGGCCAGGGTGGGCTCTAATCATTTTTTGCTATCCCAAGTAACTCCTTCTGTTGTTGTATTGTCATTCGCTTAAATGCTTCTATGAGGTCGTTATCTTGTGACAAGCCTGGTTTGTTGGCTGAATTGTATCCCTGGCTGCGTCCTCTTCCTCAGCCACGACCTAGCTGTTTTGCTCTGCACGTCTTGGCCCAGTGACCTTTTTTCCCACAATAATGACATTTTCCGGGTAATTTTCCTAATGACTGTTTATCGGAATCCTGGGATTTCCATCCCACAGCCTGTACAGCTCGGACTTTAGCTCCCATATCCCGATCTAATTGGTTACATCGATCCACCAATCATGCAAAGGTAGTTCCTCTACCTTCCCAGTCTGGTAACACTACCTTAAGCATGTTGGACAGTTCTGGCTTTAGACCTGCCACAAAAGCTGCTTTCAGGGGTCCAAACACTTGTTCATTCATTTCCTCATCCGTATTATTCATACCCGAATGTTCTAGCCACGTGCATCTAAACCGCTCGTCATACTCCAGGACCTCCTCTGTTCCTTTTTGTTGGCAGGCTGCAATTTTTCCCCAGTCTGTCTTAGCTGGACTGAAGGCTTGCAGCCAGTGTTTAATCGCCTCCCATCCTGCGTCTAATTCTTGTTCATCCTGCCCCAAAGCTTCTTCTACCTTGTCGTGCAATTTTCTTCCCTGTGTTTTTGGCACCATTCTGGTCAAAATTTGCACTCCGTCCCAAGGATGAAGTTGATATATATTTCTTAAGCGGTCCAATTGGTCCCACGTTTTCACTCCCCCTTTCTTTGGATTGGGCAATTCCTTGGACCATTTTTCAATTTTCTCTGGGTCTGCCGGATCATGAATTAAGTATTCTGCATACAGCCTTTTCCACGTTTTTTTGGTTCCGCCCTCATCCGCAGTCTCTTCTGATTTGACTACAACTCGTCTTTTTTTAAACGGGGCAAAGCGCACCCCTAATTCTTCATCCTCCGACCCTGTATCGTCGGAGGATTCAGAATCCGTATCTATTCCTCGGTCGTGTCTTCGGGTTTGCGCTTTTAATTTATCCAAACATGGGTACCCTGGAAATTGACCGATACATTTTCCTTTTCCTATTACTGTCTCTTGACCTAATGATTTTTTCCATTCTTTACTTTCACCTTTAAGATCTTTTCCTTCCACTTCCGACTTTTCAAGTTCAAGTTTTTTCTGTCGCAGCTGTGCACAAACAGCTTGCAATTGATCCTTTGTACTGGTCACTTCTCGATCATGTTGGGAACGCATTATAATTTCATTCCGCTTTCGGATCTTTCCCATAACGGCTAGGGACCATCTAGTTCGCTCTTTATTTTTCATACGGGTAATTTTTCCCCAGACCTTTTTAATCTCGTCCAAGGACCATTGTCCTTTGGAGGTTCCGTACTTTTGTTCGATCTTAATACAGGTTTTAGATAAGTTGAATTGTTGCTCTATGTATTCTTTCAACTGTTCGAGAATTAAATCTAGCAAAACCTCAGGTGGTGCCTGCCCACCTTTAACAGTTGGAGGCAATTCTTTGCTCTTATCTCCTGCTGCCATAATACTGATTTCTTTACTGGGGTCTCGAGTCATAGGCTTTCTAGCCGATCAATAGGTCGGTGATTAATTAACTAACACACCGCCGAAGTTTAGACGTCTATGGGACCTCGAGCCGACTACCAACCGGAGGGTTCGCAAACCGGAGGCTTTCGGAATCGCGTAGAAGGAGAGGCGAATTTAGACTTTTGACCGAGGACTTTTATAAAGAGGAGTCGTTACCTCAATATGTAGGTCCGATGTCCAAAATTCAGTTTCTTTCCTCAGCGATCCTGTTCGCGACGCTAAAATTGTTAGATCTCTTCATTTCCAATTAAATACGAACTCCGATTGTAGTTTTAATGTAACTTTATTTCTGGCAGACAGCAACAAGCTTCTGGCTTCAAGCCAGGTCATTGTCCTTCTGAGACCACATGGTCAAAATGGCTGTACTTATACCTGGATCAATTTACAGAAAAGAACTCACCTTCTTTGACCTTATTGGCTCAATTAGTAGTCTTTTAACCTTTTAATTGGCTCGCTACCCAAAGTCCTGAAATGTCAAGTTGATTGATGACTTAATGCAACATGCTGAACTGCACGTAGACATCTCTGACTTGGTGTCTGTGAATTCTCACAGTCTGTCTAAATGCAGCCTGTTTGAATTCTCTATCACCCATCCCTGATTTTCATTGCTCCACCATTGGCGGCCATGCATTTAGCTGCCTAGGCGTAAGCTCTGGAATTCTCTCCCTAAACCTCTGCGCCTCTCTAACTTTCTCTATCTCTTCTCCTCTAATACGCTCCTTAAAACCTACCTCTTTGGCCAAGCTTTTGGTCATCTGTCCACTATCTCTATGTGGCTCGATGTTTGATCTTGTTTGATTATGCTGCTGTGAAGCGTCTTGGGACGTTTTACTACGTTAAAGATGCTATAAAAATGCAATTGTTGTCTGGTGAAAAGATTTGTAAATTGCTTTCTGGAAAGAGTGTGTGCATGTGTGAGTGTGCATCTGATGACACAAATACACTGTGCTTGTTTAGAGTATACATTGTCACTTCATATAAGTTTTTCTCTGTTTCTATTAATTGCTTGCAGACAGATTCCAGTCAGGACAAAATTGATTTGAACAATTCCTTCCCACTTTTGCAGATGCATCGGTTCATTCTAGGAATTCTTATGAATCCCAGGCACTTTGCTAGTAAAGGTTAATCATTCCTTTCAAAAACGTTGAAGAGTCACATCATATGCACTCTAATGCCACATGCACTCTTAGACCATCCTCACCCTAATACCAATGCACTTGTAGGACTCGCATCCTAATACCACATACAATCTAATAGCACTATAACACCATAGCCTTGATTTTTCTCTGAATTACTGTCCGTTTTGGGGTCGTGATAAACTGAATGAAATGGGTTATGGGAGACTCCCGCCTCAATCCGATGATATAGAAGCTGCACGAGTTATCCTCCAAAAAAATCAGCAGTCTCCTTTAATGCCTGTCTAACATTCGAGTACCCTGGAATGTGCGGCATTATTGACTGCATGTATGCCTTCGATCAGTGATAGGATTTTATTCAGTGATTAATGTATGTCATGTTACAGCATGTGTGGGCCTGGAGTTATCTCCATCGGCTGGTTAGTGACAGAGCGGGAATACCATCCATCATACATTATACATTGGAGCCTTTATACATTGGAGTTTCGAAGAATGAGAGGGGATCTCATAGAAATATAAGATTCTGATGGGACGGGGCAGGTTAGATGTGGATAGAATGTTCCCGATGTTGGGGAAGTCCAGAACCAAGGGACACAGCCTTAGGATAAGGGGTAGGCCATTTAGGACTGAGATGAGGAGAAACTTCTTCACTCAGAGAGTTGTTAACCTGTGGAATTCCCTGCCGCAGAGAGTTGTTGATGCAAGTTCATTGGATATATTCAAGAGGGAGTTAGATATGGCCCTTATGGCTAAGGGGATCAAGGGGTATGGAGAGAAAGCAGGAAAGGGTTACTGAGGGAATGATCAGCAATGATCTTATTGAATGGGGGTGCAGGCTCGAAGGACCGAATGGCCTACTCCTGCACTTATTTTCTATGTTTCTATGTTTCTATCAATGTGAGCCCACTGCCAACCCACTGCAATTTCTTCCCAAGGACCTTATTTGCTACGCAGGGCGGGTTTGGAGCAGGGATACTGATTGTCACTGATGGAGGAAGCTGAGGAGGTGAGCAGCAGGAGCATTGTACCCAGATCTGGGATACAGTGCAGGAAGAGGTTCAATGACCGAACCAGTTCATGAAAGGTCAGTACATTTGCTGATACACCTCCATCCTATGGTTTAAGCCCCCCACCGACCTCACACTCTGTCTTGCTAAGATTCTCCATGACATCACTCCTTACACCCACTCCACTTTCAGCAGCAGCCGATCCTCACTGTCTGTGTACCACCTCACCTCCCCATGTATCCATCCACCGCTGGTGCTCACTCCAATCCTTACACAATGTGATGCATCTGTCTGATAGTCACCCTCACCGAATGATCGACATCCATCGGGTGAATACCTCACCTTGACTCACTCACAGGTCTGTTTCTTCTCCCCTTGTAGGAGAAGAGAGCGGAAAACGCAACGGAGGGGGACAGGACTGGAGGGGGACCACCACAAACACAGATGCAGAGGCCCTGGAGATAAGTGGCACATCTGCGTCCCTCTCAATCGAAGATGGAAAGACAGGGAACACAGATAGCTGGTGACAGAATTATAAAAACCCATCTGATTCACTAATGTCCTTTTTGGAAAGGAACATCTGCCGTCCTTACCCGGTCTGGCCTATATATGACTCCAGACCCACAGCAATGTGCTTTACTCTTAACTGCCCTTGGAAATGGCCTAGCAAGCCACTCAGTGATATTCAAGAAGGCAGCTCACCACCACCTTCTCGAGGGCGATTTGGGATGGGCAATAAATGTCAGCTTTGCCAGTGATGCCCACACCCTGTGAATGAATACAAGAAACTCTGATCTGCTTTCTCAATAAACTATAGCCATCAGGAAAATATCCATTACCATCTGGAGGAGGTCTGCTTCCATATAAAGCTTTCAGTATTTAATATGTGAGATTTGCTATGATCACACATATCTCTAACTGACTGCATTCACTCTCAGTCCCCCAAACAATTTTATCACAAGCCAGTGCTATGTGTGGGTTTTTTTCCTAACAAGTAAGCAGTATTTGCCCTTTGAGGTTAACGATGGAGTCACTTGAATCATTGAAGTTGCGCCATAGGAACAGGAGGCCATTCAGCCCCTCGAGTCTGTTCTGCCATTCAATTAGAATGATGGCTGGTCTGTATCTCAACTCCATTTACCCGCCTTGCTTCCATATCCCTGAATATCCTTCTCTCACAAAAATCTATCAATAACAATTTTGCAAGTTTCAATTAATCACCAATCTCAACAACGTTTTTGGGAGAGAGTTCCAGATTTCCCCGACCCTTTATGTGACGATGTGCTTTCTGACATCACCTTGTCTTGGACTCCCTCACCAGAGGAAACCGTTTCTCTCTCTCTACTCCTTTAATCATCTTAAACACCTCAATTAGACCACCCATTTATCTTCCATACACAGGGGAATACAAGCCTAGTCTATGGAACCGGCACTCATAATTTAATCCTTTTAGCCCCGTATCATTCTGGTGAATCAGCGCGGTACCCCCTCCAAAACCAATATATCCTTCCCGAGGGGCAGTGCCCAGAACTGAACGCAGTTCATCAAAACAACAAGGAACAAACCGAACCCGACGGATGGGAAATATCTGTGGCGTGACCCCAGAATAGACGTGGGACTGGGAGTGACACCAGAATAGATGTGGGACGGGGAGTGACACCAGAATAGATGTGGGACTGGGCGTGACCCCAGAATAGATGTGAGACGGGGCGTGACACCAGAATAGATGTGAGACGGGGCGTGACCCCAGAATAGATGTGAGACGGGGAGTGACACCAGAATAGATGTGGGACGGGGAGTGACACCAGAATAGATGTGAGACGGGGAGTGACACCAGAATAGATGTGAGACGGGGAGTGACACCAGAATAGATGTGGGACTGGGAGTGACACCAGAATAGATGTGAGACGGGGCGTGACACCAGAATAGATGTGAGACGGGGCGTGACCCCAGAATAGATGTGGGACGGGGAGTGACACCAGAATAGATGTGGGACGGGGAGTGATACCAGAATAGATGTGGGACTGGGAGTGACACCAGAATAGATGTGAGACGGGGCGTGACACCAGAATAGATGTGAGACGGGGCGTGACCCCAGAATAGATGTGGGACGGGGAGTGACACCAGAATAGATGTGGGACGGGGAGTGACACCAGAATAGATGTGGGACGGAGAGTGACACCAGAATAGATGTGGGACTGGGAGTGACACCAGAATAGATGTGAGACTGGGTGACACAAGAATAGATGTGGGACTGGGAGTGACACCAGAATAGATGTGGGACGGGGCGACACCAGAATAGATGTGAGACTGGGAGTGACACCAGAATAGATGTGGGACGGGGAGTGACACCAGAATAGATGTGGGACAGGGAGTGACACCAGAATAGATGTGGGATGGGGAGTGATACCAGAATAGATGTGAGACTGGGTGACACCAGAATAGATGTGGGACGGGGAGTGACACCAGAATAGATGTGGGACTGGGAGTGACACCAGAATAGATGTGGGACGGGGAGTGATACCAGAATAGATGTGGGACGGGGAGTGACACCAGAATAGATGTGGGACGGGGAGTGACACCAGAATAGATGTGGGACAGGGAGTGACACCAGAATAGATGTGGGACGGGGAGTGATACCAGAATAGATGTGGGACGGGGAGTGACACCAGAATAGATGTGGGACGGGGAGTGATACCAGAATAGATGTGGGACTGGGAGTGACACCAGAATAGATGTGGGACTGGGAGTGACACCAGAATAGATGTGGGACTGGGAGTGACACCAGAATAGATGTGAGACTGGGTGACACCAGAATAGATGTGAGACTGGGTGACACCAGAATAGATGTGGGACTGGGAGTGACACCAGAATAGATGTGGGACTGGGAGTGACACCAGAATAGATGTGGGACGGGGAGTGACACCAGAATAGATGTGGGACGGGGAGTGACACCAGAATAGATGTGGGACGGGGAGTGACACCAGAATAGATGTGGGACAGGGAGTGACACCAGAATAGATGTGGGACGGGGAGTGATACCAGAATAGATGTGAGACTGGGTGACACCAGAATAGATGTGGGACGGGGAGTGACACCAGAATAGATGTGGGACTGGGAGTGACACCAGAATAGATGTGGGACGGGGAGTGATACCAGAATAGATGTGGGACGGGGAGTGACACCAGAATAGATGTGGGACGGGGAGTGACACCAGAATAGATGTGGGACAGGGAGTGACACCAGAATAGATGTGGGACGGGGAGTGATACCAGAAGAGATGTGGGACTGGGAGTGACACCAGAATAGATGTGGGACTGGGAGTGACACCAGAATAGATGTGGGACTGGGAGTGACACCAGAATAGATGTGAGACTGGGTGACACCAGAATAGATGTGAGACTGGGTGACACCAGAATAGATGTGGGACTGGGAGTGACACCAGAATAGATGTGGGACTGGGAGTGACACCAGAATAGATGTGGGACTGGGAGTGACACCAGAATAGATGTGGGACGGGGAGTGACACCAGAATAGATGTGGGACGGGGAGTGACACCAGAATAGATGTGGGACTGGGAGTGACACCAGAATAGATGTGGGACTGGGAGTGACACCAGAATAGATGTGGGACGGGGAGTGACACCAGAATAGATGTGGGACTGGGAGTGACACCAGAATAGATGTGGGACGGGGAGTGACACCAGAATAGATGTGGGATGGGGAGTGACACCAGAATAGATGTGGGATGGGGAGTGACACCAGAATAGATGTGGGACTGGGAGTGACACCAGAATAGATGTGGGACTGGGAGTGACACCAGAATAGATGTGGGACGGGGAGTGACACCAGAATAGATGTGGGACGGGGAGTGACACCAGAATAGATGTGGGACTGGGAGTGACACCAGAATAGATGTGGAGTGGGGTGACAGAGGGAACAGTGTTGCACAAGTGGGGCAAAATGGTGTTGATTTTCTGTAAAGCCGTTAGCTGCAATCTGTCTGTCACCTGGAAATCAGGACAGGACAAATAAAGCAACTTTATTCGACATTGTTAGACGTTTCTTCCTGGCCTCCATCTCACAGACAGTGCAATGGTGGTATCCTGCCGATAATGGAGAGTGTGACACATGAGTGAGCCGAGCAGAGAGCAGGTAAAACCAAGAAAACAATGCTGCAAGTATATTACAATCTGCCCTAATCCAGAACTCAATAAGATTCTGTTTCACCTGGAGAAATATGTTTATAAATGGGTAAATGATGGGGTACAGGCTCCGTACTGCCTTCAGTTGGTTCCCTGCGCTAACTGACCCGTCTGTGTCTGAAAAACAGAATGTCAGCTAAGGCGACAATCGCATTGCACTCCCGTGTCCAATGTTATTCCAATGACGATGTTCCTCCTGCCCTGCGCCAGCTGGAACAGGGCCTGTTTTAAACTGGGAAAGGAATCAGGAACTCGGCATCAAACTTTGCCCTGGGCGGATAATGGAGACAATGTGAGTGTCACAACATTTCAGCATGTAGACTGGCAGCTGCTGCTGTCTGCTTCTGAAAGGGCTGGCTGCCCAAATATTCCACTCCTGGGGAAATAAACCCAAAAGGAACCTGGCTTGTGATGCAAAAACATAACCGACGGAGAGAAGCTTTGGATGGTTCTGATGATCGAGTTTTGCTTCAGCAGCTGCATTAAAAACCCCAACAACTTGTGTATTTGAAATGAATGAGAAGCAGGAGTTGCAGCTTCAGTGTGTGAGCCCAGGGATAGGGCTGGAGTCAGATTCCAGGCAACAGGCCAGATGGCGAGAGTCAGCACACACACTGCTGAGCGCTCTTATTAACTACCCTGAATACGATTACAGATTCAAAGCAGGAAGGTCAAAAAAAGCACCAGGCAGAGCTTCTTCATGTGCAGGAAAGAACCAGAGTCAGACTGAATTAACTATCTCCCGTGAAAACAGCATTACCAGTAAGAACGGAAAAGTAACTCCCTGATGGGGATTGATAAAATAATCCATTTTCCAGAGGTATACTGCAGGCACATATTAGCTTTTGGTTCAGAATAACATTAAACCGATGGTGAATAACTTGCCGGATGTGCAAATTCTCGGGGAGAAACATGCAGCTGTTTAGCTGAAGTATAGATACTGCTCTCCATTGTTTCCATTAAGGTCAGACACCTATTGTAGGGAGGGACACAGAGTATTCATGCAGCTTTTACAGGGCTTATTCGGATTGGTTAATTGTGATTACCATAGCAATGGCCAATGACTGTACAATCATGAACAGGGAGGAATATTCAGATTCATGCACACAGTATTTAATACATTCACGTGGCAATGACCGCATTAACCTCTTATCTTTATCACTTACAAGTTGGATTCTCTCATTTTTCAGATAAGAATAAACACATATAACCAACGCCAATGAACAGCATCTATTTTATAAACACACTGAAGCCTATCTTGGCTCCAAAGCTACTTAACTGTGTTTGATTTAAACCTAAATGAGGAGAGCATTTTACAATAAAAGCATAACCAAACAGAGGGGAAAAGCTAAGCAAATGAAACTAAAATAAGAAACACGTGTTGAGGAAAGCACAAACTACTCTGATATACAAGAACCGAGTTAAACCAGGACAGTGACTGAGCGATTCAAATACCAGGATCTCGAGCTGACAGAATGGTCAGCTCAACACAGTGGGTGGAGGAATAGTAATGTTACTGGACCAGGAATCGAAAAGCCTGGAGTAATAATCCAAAGAACATGTGTTCAAATCCCATCACCGCAGTTTGAGAATTTGAAATCAGTTCACTCAGGAAATTAAAAATCTTGTATCAGTAAAAGTGACCATAAAGTGCTTAGACCATTGTAAAAAAAAAACAACTGGTTCACCAATGTCCTTCATGGCAGGAAACCTGGCATCCTCACCTGGTCTAGCCTGCATGTGACTCCGGAGTAACATGGTAATGAGGTGGAAGGAGGTATTCCTGGTGTTCCCACCTCACTTTCCTCCTTGTCTTTGCAATGAATACCCAAGCAGAAGGACATTCAAAGAAACCGAGTGCTGGGGTTTCTGCCAGGATCCCCCTGGACTGGAGGGTCTGTGGGGACCCAGGTGGCAGCCAATAGATATTTGGAGGCAAGTACAAGTCTTGTGTTTTAAGAATTTCCTGCCTGCCCACGCCCCGGACAATGTTTGTGTTATGCTCATAATAAATGGTCAGACCGAGTACTGTGTGTAATGAGCAAGTGTGACCTTAACTCCTTTATTGTAGTTCCAGAGTGCAGGTACCTCGTGAGTGGCCTGCTTATATACTGTACTCCCAAGGGATGCTGGGGACCCTTGGGACTCCAACAGGTAGGCCCTCTGGTAGACAGGTGTGATGCAGGTTACAAGGTTACAAGAGGTTAAATACATAACATCACTCCCCCATGAAGTCAACAATACACTTATTTACAAGGTGAGACGATCTGGGGCTTTGCGCTCCCTTGTCAATCGTCTCGGTACAAAGGTTGATGTGGTTGGGTTGGTCAGTTCTTCATTGAGCCTTGCCGGGCTATTGGGGATGATGAGTTCGGTTTTGTGGTCAACTGTGATGTCAGTTTCCAATTGTGTGTGAGTTGGAAGGTCAAAGTTGATGTTGTCCTCTTCAGGTTGTACGTAGCTATTGGTGAAAGGCAATTTGATTTGGTCCAAGTGTTTTCTGTGCATTTGTCCATTGGTCAGTTTGACCTGAAACACCCTGCTCCCCTCTTTGGCTGTGACCATATCAGCAAGCCATTTGGGACCATGTCCATAATTGAGCACGAACACAGGATCATTGATCTCAATATCGCGTGACAAGTTTGCGCGGTCATGGTACACACTCTGTTGATGTTGCTTGTCCTCCACGTGATCATGTAGATCACGGTGGACCAAAGAGGGCCTTGTTTTAAGTGCCCTTTTCATGAGCAGCTTGACTGGGGGAATCCCAGTGAGTGAGTGGAGTCTGGTGCGGTAGCTGAGCAGTATTCGGGACAAGCGGGTCTGCAGGGAGCCTTCAGACACGCGTTTCAAGCTTTGCTTGATGGTCTGAACTGCCCGTTCTGCCTGGCCGTTGGATGCGGGCTTCAACGGCGCAGATGTGACATGTTTGATCCCGTTGCAGGAAATGAACTCTTTGAATTCGGCACTTGTGAAGCACGGCCCATTGTCACTGACTAGGACATTGGTCAGGCCGTGCGTGGCAAACATAGCTCTTAGACTTTCAATGGTGGCCGTGGACATCTTCCAGACATAATTGCACATTCAATCCACTTTGAGTAAGCATCCACGACAACCAAAAACATTTTACCTAGGAATGGGCCTGCATAGTTTACATGAATCCTTGACCACGGTTTGGATGGCCAGGACCATAAACTTAGCGGTGCCGTGCCTCTCTGGGTGCATTGCTCAACTGAGAATAAGCGTTGCACTGGCGTACACATGACTCTAAATCTGAGTCGATGCCTTGCCACCACACGTGGGATCTGGCTATGGCTTTCATCATCACGATGCCAGGGTGGGTGTTGTGCAGTTCCCCAATAAATGTGTCTCTGCCTTTCTTGGGCAAGACCACATGATTGCCCCACAAAAGACAGTCTGCCTGCAAGGACAGCTCATCTTTGCGTCAGTGGAATAGCTTAATCGCTTCCTGCATTTCCATTGGGACACTGGACCAGCTCCCATGAAGGACACAGTTTTTTACCAGAGACAGTAAAGGATCCTGGCTGGTCAAGGTCCTGAGCTGGTGGGCCATAACGGGGGATTTCTCGTTCTCAAATGCCTCCATGACCATAAGCAAGTCCGCTGGCTGTGCCATTTCCATGCTGGTGGTGGGCAATGGTAGCCGACTGAGAGCATCTGCGCAGTTCTCTGTGCCCGGTCTGTGGCGAATTACATAGTTGTATGCCGACAGCGTGAGCACCCATCTTTGGATGCGGGCAGAGGCATTGATATTAATCCCTTTGCTCTCTGAGAATAGCGATATGAGCGGCTTATGGTCAGTTTCGAGCTCGAACTTGAGGCCAAACAAGTACTGGTGCATTTCTTTTACCCCTAAACACATGCCAGAGCCATTCTGTAGGCCCTTTCGGCCTTGGACAAACTCCTGGATGCATACGCAACGGGTTGCAAAATTCCCGATTCATTAGCCTGTTTTAACACACACCTGACCCCATATGATGACACATCGCAAGCTAACACTAGTCATTTACATGGGTTATACAGGACAAGCAGTTAGTTAGAACACAGTAAATTGCTGGCTTTGTTAAAGGCAGCCTCTTGTGAATTCCCCCATACCCAGTCGTCTCCCTTGCGCAGTAGCGCATGCAGGGGTTCGAGCAGGGTGCTTAACCCAGGTAGGGAATTATCGAAGTAGTTCAGGAGTCCCAGAAACGACCACAGCTCCGTCACGTTCCGTGGTCACGGGGCGTTCTTGATGGCCTCCGTCTTGGCGTCAGTGGGTCTGATGCCATCTGCTGCGAATCTCCTTCCTAAGAATTCAATGTTCTGTGCCAGGAAAACACACTTCAAGCATTTCAACCTGAGCCCCCACGTGATCCAACCGACTAAGAACCTCCTCCAGGGTCTTCAAGTGCTCCATGGTGTCTCGACCTGTAATCAATATGTCGTCCTGGAAGACCACTGTACAAGGAACCGATTTAGCAGGCTTTCCATGTTCCGCTGGAAGATCGCTGCAGCCGACCGAATCCAGAACGGGCACCGGTTGTAAATAAACAGACCTTTGTGCGTGTTGATACAGGTGAGGCCTTTTGAAGATTCCTTCAGCTTCTGCGTCATATAGGCCAAGGTCAGGTCCAGCTTGGTGAACATCTTCCCTCCAGCCAGGGTCGCAAATAGGTCATTCGACTTGGGTAGCGGGTACTGGTTCTGCAGCGAAAAACGGTTAATTGTTACTTTATAGTCACCGCAAATTCTAACCGTGCCATCCTCCTTGAGTACCGGAACAATCAGACAGGCCCAGTCGTTGAACTCCAACGGCGCGATGATGCCTTCGCGTTGCAGCCTGTCTAGCTCGATTTCCACTTTTTCACGCATTATGTACGGTACCGCCCGAGCCTTGTGGTGGATGGGTCGCGTACTGGGAACCAAATGGATTTGCACTTTCGCCCCCGAGAAACTTCCAATGTCTGGTTCAAATAATGAAGGGATTTGCTTAGAACCTGGGTGCATGCGGTGTCGTCAACTGACGAGAGCAGTCGGATGTCGTCCCAGTTCTAGTGGATTTTCCCCAGCCAGCTTCTGCCAAACAACGTGGGGCCGTTCCCTGGCACAATCCACAGCGGGAGTTCATGTACTGCTCCATCATAGGAGATTTTGAGTTCAGCACTACTAATTACAGCAATTAGTTCCTTTGTATAAGTCCTTAGTTTGGTGTGAATGGGGCTGAGCTTGGGCCTGTGTACCTTCTTCCCCCACAGCCTGTCGAAGGCCGTTTTACTCACTATGGACTGACTTGCTCCCGAGTCCAGCTCCATGGACACTGGAATACCATTCAGTTCAACTTTCAACATTATTGGTGGGCATTTTGTCGTGACCATGTATACCCCGTACACTTCTGCCTCCTCCGTACAAGTTTCCAATTCCGTCTGATCCACTGTGGAGCGATCTTGCAGGGTTTGCAGCTTGCCTAAACATTCGTTGGAGGTGTCCCATTATTCTGCAGCCATTGCACGCATAGTGCTTAAAGCGGCATTGACGGGGCCGATGATCACCCCTGCAGCGCCAGGGTGTCAACTGCCTCGCATTAACAGATAATGGCGGACTCTGGATCAATTGAGGTCAGGCCACAGCAGCCGGTGTGTACGTTCTGCCCTGTACATTTCTACTCAAAACCGATGTTACTTTATGCACAGAACTGGCCGAAACTTCTTTGTTCTGCGGAATCTGCTTGGTGTTGTCACTGGTGGACATAAATGCCTAGCCTATTGTTATGGCTTTACTCAGATTCGGAGTTTCTACAGTCAACAGTTTGCGACGGATTGTCTCATGTCCAATGCCCAGTACAAAAAAGTCTCTGAGCATTTGTTCAAGGAATCCCTCAAACTCACAATGTCCTGCAAGGCGCCTTAGTTCGGCGATGTAGCTCGCCACTTCCTGGCCCTCCAATCATTGACACGTGTAGAACCAATATCTCGCCATCAAAACACTTTCCTTAGGATTTAGGTGCTCCCGGACCAGCGTACACAGTTCTCTGATCCGGGATTTCTCTGTTGGTTTAGCTGGGGCCAGGAGATTCTTCATGAGGCCATAGGTTGTGGCCCCACAGACAGTTAGGAGGATCGCCCATCGCTTGGTCGCGTTCTCGTCCCCTTCCAGCTCGTTGCACACGAAGTATTGGTCGAGTCTCTCCACGAAGGCCTCGCAATCATCCCCTCTGAGAACGTCTCCAGGATACCGACTGACCTTTGCATTTTCGCGTAGTTCATTGCCTCGTCGCCAATTGTTATGCTCATAATAAATGGTCAGACCGAGTACTGTGTGTTATGAGCAAGTGTGACCTTAGCTCCTTTATTGTAGTTCCAGAGTGCAGGTACCTCGTGGGTGGCCTGCTTATATACTGTAGTCCCAAAGGATGCTGGGATCCCTTGGGACTCCAACAGGTAGGCCCTCTGGTGAACAGATGTGATGCAGGTTACAAAGGGTTAAATACATAACAGTTTGGGTCTCAGGAACTTCTGTCTACTGCACTCCAACAGGACTCCGAAGGTCCAGATATCAACAGCCAGGACCACTGTTCACATCTCTCACACCTGTATCTGTGCGAGTACCACCCCTAGTTCCTAGCACAAGGCCCTGTCAAGGCAGAGGGTCTGTACCAGGACTGTGCCTTTGGTCCAGACCATTAGAATTGTGCACATTTCTGTCCTTTGACACAGTGCATTTCAGGTATAGAAACATAGAAACATAGAAAATAGGTGCAGGAGTAGGCCATTTGGACTTCGAGCCTGCACCACCATTCAATAAGATGATGGCTGATCATTCCCTCAGTACCCCTTTCCTGCTTTCTCTCCATACCCCTTGAACCCCTTAGCCGTAAGGACCATATCTAACTCCCTCTTGAATATATCCAATGAACTGGAATCAACAAATCTCTGCGGCAGGGAATTCCACAGGTTAACAATTCTCTGAGTGAAGAAGTTTCTCCTCATCTCAGTCCTAAATGGCCTACTCCTTATCCTAAGACTATGTTCCCTGGTTCTGGACTTCTCCAACATCGGGAACATTCTTCCTGCATCTAACCTGTCCAATTCCATCAGAATCGTATACGTTTCTATGAGATCCCCTGTCATCCTTCTAAACTCCAGTGAATAAAGGCCCAGTTGATCCAGTCTCTCCTCATATGACAGTCCAGCCATCCCTGGAATCAGTTTGGTGAACCTTCGCTGCACTCCCTCAATAGCAAGAACATTCTTCCTCAGATTAGGAGACCAAAACAGTACACAATATTCCAGGTGAGGCCTCACTAAGGCCCTGTACAACTGCAGTAAGACGTCCCTGCTCCTATAGTCAAATCCACTAGCTATGAAGGCCAACATACCATTTGCCTTCTTCACCGCCTGCTGTACCTGCATGCCCACTTTCAGTGACTGATGAACCATGACATCCAGGTCTCATTGCACCTCCCCTTTTCATAATCTGCCACCATCTAGATAATATTCTGCCTTCGTGTTTTTGCCCCCAAAATGGATAAGCTCACATTTATCTACATTTATCCACATCTGCCATGCATTTGCCCACTCACCTAACCTGTCCAAGTCACCCTGCAGCCTCTTAGCATCCTCCTCACAGCTCATACCGCCATCCAGTTTAGTATCATTCGCAAACTTGGAGATATTACATTCAATTCCTTCATCTAAATCGTGAATGTATATTGTAAATAGCTGGGGTCCCAGCACTGAGCCCTGCGGCACTCCACTAGTCACTGACTGCCATTCTGAAAAGGACCCGTTTATCCCGACTCTCTGCTTCCTGTCTGCCAACCAGTTCTCTATCCACGTCAGTAATATTATCCCCAATACCATGCGCTTTGATTTTGCACACCAATCTCTTATGCGGGTCCTTGTCAAAAGCCTTTTGAAAGTCCAAATACACCACAGCCACTGGTTCTCCCGTGATCACTCTGCTAGTTACATCCTCAAAAACTCCAAAAGATTCGTCAAGCATGATTTCCCTTTCATAAATCCATGCTGACTTGGTCCGATCCTGTCACTGCTTTCCAAATGCGCTGCTATTTCATCCTTAATGATTGATTCCAACATTTTCCCCACTACTGATATCAGGCTAACCGGTCTATAATTACCCGTTTTCTCTCTCCCTCCTTTTTTAAACAGTGGTGTTACATTAGCTACCCTCCAGTCCATAGGAACTGATCCAGATTCAATAGACTGTTGGAAAATGATCACCAATGCATCCACTATTTCTAGGACTACTTCCTTAAGTACTCTGGGATGCAGACTATCAGGCCCCGGGGATTTATCGGCCTTCAATCCCATCAATTTCCCTAACACAATTTCCCGCCTAATAAGGATATCCTTCAGTACCTCCTTCTCACTTGACCTACTGTCCCCTAGTGCAATCGGAAGGTTATTTGTGTCTTCCTTTGCCCGTAGGTATGTTGCACCTGCTGGGTTTCCAGCAGGGCACAGACACGAGCGTTCACGCTCAACCATCTTTAGCTGCTTCATCAATGACCTTCCCTCCATCATAAAGTCAGAAGTGGAGATGTTTACTGATGAATGCACAGTGTTCAGTTCCATTTGCAACTCCTCAGATAATGAAGCAGTCTGTGCCCACATTCAGCAAGAACTGCACAACATCTACTCTTCGGCTGATAAGTGACAAGTATCATTCGCGCCACACAAGTGTTAGACAATGGCCATCACCAACAAGAAAGAGTCTAACAACTTCCCTTAACATTCAATGCCATGACCATCATCAAATCCCCCCACCATCAATATCCTGGGGGTCAGCAATGACCAGGAACCCAACTGGACCAGTCACATAAACACTGTGGCTACAACAGCATCTCATACCCTGCATATTCTGCAACAAGTGTCTCACTTCCTGACTCCCCAAAGCCTTTCCACCATCTACAAGGCACAAGTCAGGATTGTGAGGAGAAAAGGGTGTAAAAGAAAAGATAGTCATCCGTGGCTAACTAAAGAAATAAAGGATGGTATCAAACTAAAAACAAGGGCATACAAAGTGGCCAAAACTAGTGGGAAGGCAGAAGATTGGGAAGCTTTTACAAGCCAGCAAAGAATGACTAAAAAAATGATTAAGAAAGGGAAGATTGACTATGAAAGTAAACTAGCATGACATATAAAAACAGATAGCAAGAGTTTCTATAGGTATATAAAAAGGAAAAGAGTGGCTAAAGTAAATGTTGGTCCCTTCGAGGATGAGACCAGGGAATTAGTAATGGGGGCCATGGAGATGGCAGAAACTCTGATCAAATATTTTGTATCAGTCTTTACGGTAGAGGACACAAACAATATCCCAACAGTGGATAGTCAAGAGGCTATAGGTGGGGAGGAACTTAACACAATCACAATCACTAAGGAGGTGGTACTCAGTAAGATAATGGGACTAAAGGCAGATAAATCCCCTGGACCTGATGGCTTGCATCCTAGGATCATAAGAGAAGGAGTGGCAGGGATTGTGAATGCATTGGTTGTAATTTACCAAAATTCCCTGGATTCTGGGGAGGTCCCAGCAGATTGGAAAACTAACAGAGAATAGAGAGTCGGGATAAATGGTTCATTCTCAGGTTGGCAATCAGTAATTGGTGGGGTGCTGCAGGGATCAGTGCTGGGACCCCAACTATTTACAATCTATATTAGTGACTTGGAAGAAAGGACGGAGTGTAACATAACCAAGTTTGCTGACGATACAGAAATGGGAGGAAAAGCAATGTGTGAGGAGGACACAAAAAATCTGCAAAAGGACATAGAGTGGGCACAAATTTGGCAGATGGAGAATAATGTTGGAAAGTGTGAGGTCATGCACTTTAGCAGAAAAAAATAAGCAAGTTATCATTTAAATGGAGAAAAATTACAAGGTACTTCAGTACAGTGGGACCTGGGGTACTTGTGCATGAAACACAAAATGATATTATGCAGGTACAGCAAGTGATCGGGAAGGCCAATGGAATCTTGGCCTTTATTGCAAAGGGAATGGAGTATAAAAGCAGGGAAGTCTTGCTACAACTATACAGGGTATTGGTGAGGCCACACCTGAAATACTGCGTGGAGTTTTGGTTTCCATATTTACGAAAGGATATACTTGCTTTGGAGGCAGTTTAGAGAAGGCTCACTAGGTTGATTCCGGTGATGAGGGGGTTGACTTATGAGGAAAGGTTGAGTAGGTTGGGCCTCTATTCATTGGAATTCAGAAGAATGAGAGGTGATCTTATTGGAACGTATAAGATCATGAGGGGGTTTGACAAGGTGGATGCAGAGAGGATGTTTCCACTGATAGGGGAGACTAGAACTAGGGGGCATAATCTTAGAATAAGGGCTTGCCCATTTAAAACTGAGCTGAGGAGGAATTTCTTCTCTCAGAGGGTTGTAAATCTGTGGAATTCGCTGCCTCAGAGAGCTGTGGATGCTGGGTCATTGAATAAATTTAAGACAGAAATAGACAGTTTCTTAACCGATAAGGGAATAAGGGGTTATGGGGAGCAGGCAGGGAAGTGGACCTGAATCCATGATCGGATCAGTCATGATCGTATTAAATGGCGAAGCAGGCTTGAGTGGCCGTATGGCCTACTCCTGCTCCTATTTCTTATGTTCTGATGTTCTTATGTGATGGAATACTATCGACCTACCTGGATGAGTGCATCCAACAACGCTCAAGAAGCTCAACACCATCCAGGACAAAGTAGCCTGCTTGATTGGCACCCCATCCACCACCTTCAACATTCACTCCTTCCACCACTGGCGCACCGTGGCTACAGTGTGTACCATCCTCCCAAACCCGCGACCTCTTCGGGGAGTAAGGGCAGCAGACGTATGGGGACACCACCACCTCCAGGTTCCCCTGCACGTCAAACACCACTCTGATTTGGAAATATATCACCATTCCTTCGTTGCCACTGAGTCAAAATCCATTAACTCACTACCTAACAGCACTGTGAGCTAATCTTCACTTAAGAACATAACAAATAGGAGCAGGAGTCGGCCATTCAGCCCCTCGAGCCTGCTCCACCATTCAATGAGATCATGGCTGATCTTCTACCTCAACTCCCTTTTCCTGTACTGCCCAATTTTCTTAACATCCAAAAATCTATCAATCTCTTTCTTGATAATACTCAATGACTGAGTCTTCACAGCCCTCTGAGGTAGAGAAGTCCAAAGATTCATCGCCCTCTGAGTGAAGAAATTTCTCCTCATCTCAGTCCTAAATGGCCAACCCCTTATTCTGAGACTGCGACCCTTGATCCTAAACTCCCCAGACAAGGGAAATATTCTCCCTGCATCTACGCTGTAAGAATGTTGTATGTTTCAATGAGATCACCTCTCATTCTCCTAAACTTTACAGCATATAAAAGAAAAAGAAAGACTTGCATTTATATAGCGCCTTTCACGATCACTATACATCTCAAAGCGCTTTACAGCCAATGAAGTACTTTTGAAGTGCAATCACTATTGTAATGTGGGAAATACATCAGCCAATTTGCTCACAGCAAGCTCCCACAAACAGCAATGTGATAATAGCCAGATAATCTGTTTTTGTTATGTTGGTTGAGGGATAAGTATTGGCCAGGACACCATGGGAGAACTCCTCTATTCTTCTTCGATAAAGTGCCATAGGATCTTTCATGTCCACCTAAAAGAGCAGATGGGGCCTCGGTTTAACGTCTCATTCAAAAGATGTCACCCCTGACAGTGCAGCACTCCCTCAGAACTGCACTGGAGTGTCAGCTTAGGTTTATGTGCTCACGTAACTGGAGTGGGACTAGAACCCATAACCTTCTGGTGCAAAGGCGAGGGTGCTGCCCACTGAACCACAGCTGACATATCTAGGCCAAGTTTATGCAATCTCTCCTCAAAGGGCAATCCCCCCATCCCAGGAATCAGTCCGGGGAACCTTTGTTGCACACCCTCAGTGACAAGTATATCCTTCCTTATGTAAGGAGACCAAAACTGTACACAATACTCTAGGTGTGGTCTCACCAGGGCCCTGTTTAATTGCAGTAAGATGTCTTTACTCTGATACGCAAATCCTCTTGTAATAAAGGCCAACATACCATTTACTTTCTTAATTGCTTGCTATACCTGCATGTTAACTTTATGTGTTTTGTGTACAAGGACACCCAGGTCCCTCTGAACACCAACATTTCCCAATCCATCAACTTTTCTATTTTTCCTACCAAAGTGGATAACTTAATATTTCTCCACATTATATTCCATTCGCCATGTTCTTGCCCATTTACTTAGCCTGTCTATATCCTCTTGAAGTCACTTTGCATTCTCCTCTGAACTTAAATTCCCACCTAGCTTTTTATCATCACCAAACTTGGATATATTACATTTGGTCCCCTCATCCAAATCATTGATATAGATTCTGAATAGCTGAGGCCCCAGCACTGATCCTTGCGGCACCCCACTAGTTACAGTCTGCCAACTCGAAAATTACCCGTTGTCTGTCCGTTAACCAATCCTCAATCCATGCTAGTCTATTACCCCCAATCCCATGCGCATTAATTTTGATTAATAACCTCTTGTGTGGCACATTATCGAATGCCTTCTGAACATCCAAATACACCACATCCACTGGTCCCCCCCTTATCTATTCTGCTAGTTACAACCTCAAAGAACTCTCACAGATTTGTCAAACATGATTTCCCTTTCATAAATCCTCTGCCCAATCCTATTATTATTTTCTAAGTGCCCTGTTACTACATCCTTAATAATAGATTCTAGCATTTTCCCTACTTCTGATGTCAGGCTAATTCGTCTGTAGTTCCCCGTTTTCTCTCTCCCTCCTTTCTTAAATAGCCACACAGACTGCAGTAGCTTAAGAAGGTGGCTCACCTTCCCAATGGCTACTCAGATTGGGCAATGAATGTCGGCCTTGCCAGTGACGCCCACATTTCATGAATGAATAAAAAACTTTAAATGTGTGAAGGATATGGGAACTGAACATATTCAATCTTTAATGGCTACTTCTGTAAGCTTGCTAAATTTGGGAGAGATATCTGAGAATTGGAAAGTGCCTAACATGAGCACATTATTGAAAAAGTGGGTTGTTTTGGCAATTGGAGAGTGGTTCCCATTAACTTTAATCACAGTGCAAATGTCAACAAGCAGCTGATGACATACTCTGATGCTAGCACAGGTCTGACTGTGATGCTTGCCTTTAGCTAGGACACCTTACACACGTCAATAGGTGGAATGTACTGTTGCCAGAGTGGAGCTGGTGATGGGATCTCTGTCCTATGTGCACATCAAATGATATTCTGGCCAGCTGATAGTGCCTGAGAACGTCATTTAAATATTTTAATACACTTAAATTATTTAAATGAAGCACAGTACAATTATCTATACATTCATGTAAAGTTCTGATTAGGTTTCTTAGCTTCCTGCCGACGTGCCTTGTTGGAATTTGCTGCATTCCCAATTGGACACAGTAAATGAATGCACTTACCACCACATAACACAATTGTCTAAACTGCCTCCACTCTGTGATTAAAGCAACAGTTACCACTTGAATGTAAAGATAAAGGCACAATTTATTTGAAGCTGAAGTTACCTCACTGAATGGTATTCAATAACCTGCCAGTTAAACCAACTCTTCCAAGTTTCATTAAGGATATGAACCTGAGGTTTGTTCTCTATATTTGATTGTTACGATTAGTTGTGAAGTGATCCTGATAAATGCACAATCACTGGAACTTCAAGCGGAAGTCCGTTTGTACTTTTACAATGTAATAAAAACAAGTTACAAAATCTATAGTAATAAAGATAAAACCCATGTATTTGTTAACCAATAAACATTTAAAAGCTGCATTGTTGAGGCAGTTTATGCAATCTGTGAAATGTCCTCTTGCCTACATAAATAGATTTTCAGCTGATAAATTTGCAATGATTTGTCAGAGCTGTCAAATTCATTATTAAGTGCCTTAATTAGCTTCTGCTAAAAATGGAAAGTCCCGAACAAGAGGATTTATGAAACCTTTTAATTTTATACTTGCTGACATTAGTCTCTGCAAACCATGCCAATTAACCCAGTGTTTCCAATAGCCATGTGGATACAGCAATTACTGAAGAATGCAGGGTGCTTTGCCATTTAGCAGATATATTGTCCATCAAAATATATCATCTCACATTTCTCTGCATTTAAATTTCATCTGACAACTATGTTCCCAAACTACTAACCTGTTTGTATCCTCCTAAAGTCCTATTTTTGGGTTGTCTGTAAACTTTGATATTATGCCCTTTATACCAGAATCCAGAAAACATTGGGCTAGAAAGTATCGGGAGCGTAAAAGTATCTCTGGGCGGTAAAGATTTGATTCTGCTGGCAATGTCCGCTTTAGCTCTCCAAGAGGGAAGTGGAACGCTAAATTAAGCCCTACCCCTTCCCTTAGAGCGTTAAAGGGAGTGAGAGAGGGGCAGTGTCGGCAGGCCACTGAGCAATGTTCAGGGTAGCGCTGCCAGTTTTACACACTCCTTCCCTCCCTTAAAGGGAAGGGCCAATGCTGCATTGATTGAATCCTCAGGCTGTGTCTCTTGGGTGACAGCACCTGCGATACGCGGTTAGCAGCCCCAAGCTAATAGAGTGCAGGGCTGAGCAATCGCGGGGCCCAAAAAAAGCAAAAAACACCAGAATGGGGACATAAATTAATTTTGGCCTACCTGACCACCACTGCCTTTAATTGGTGCTCCCCAAGCGACCAGCCGAGGTGACAATGCCTCCTGCAGCTGCCGTTGTTGACGCCCGGCGATGCTACGGGGGCGGAAGCGAATATTGCATCCGGGGCGGTAAGGGGTGCTGTGCATCGGATGAGATCACAATCTACGGGGCGCAAGAGAGCGAGGCGGCAAGCTTTAGCGGCAGTGCATAGATGCCAGGGAAGTTCGCGGGCATCGGTGATTTTGCCAGGCCCGGTCGGTAACCATTTAGTGCCCCATTACCGCCCCCCACAGGCGCTAACGGGAGGCGCAAACCTGGCCAATTTCTCCCTTCAGATAACTTAAGAACAGCAATGGTCCTAAAACAGACCTTTGGAGCCACTATTTACATTCCTCCAGTCTAGAAATGCATCCATTAACCACTCCTCTTTAGGGGCAATAATAACTGCCCACTCCGTGGGAACCAGATAGCTGCACAGTAAAAATCACCCGTGGGAAACTCCTGCCGATATCCCACACCAATCATACAGGTTACGATTTTAATCTGCTCTTTGAAAACGAGTGAGGTCCTTGTTTAAAGATGCCGATCGGCCGTTATCATTGGGCCCAGTGGCTATTTTAACCAGTGAGGAGAGGCCAACCTAGTAGGAAGAGCAGCTGGGGCCAGACGAGGCCCAAATGGTAAGTCTTTTTACTTTTGTTGACTTTCCTTGTGAGGCCAGGAGGAGCAGGAGTGCTGGCCCTGCTCCAGGCTTCCCTGCTCCCCGAACCCCCATCCCGAACCTCCAGCCCTACCACTGAACTGAGGGCTGGGGCCTGTTCCTTTGACCCCCGGCGGTGACCCCCTGCAGCCCGACATTGTGCTCTCGCCCACCATCTAGCTGCTGCTTCCTGCTGCTTTCGGGCGGAGCACTGACTGAGGCTGTACAGATAAGGTGCGGGGAGTTGGAAGCTCCCAGGCCTCGTGCTGCCGAGGTCGGGACGGTTTACTGCCAGCCTCGGCTCCCGCCCGCCCGGCCCCCCTCCCCAAGGTAAAATCGGGGCTTCTGTTTTCTGTCCTTTAACCAGCTTCCTATCCATACCAACCCATTCTCTTTAGTAGCATGGGGTCAATTTTCATATATTGCGTACAACGGGTAAGTGGTAGGGCGGGAGTGCACTCTGCTTGTCCAGCGATGTTAACAGGAGGCCTGATCCATTCTTGTGGTCATGCCTCATCCTAATATTCAGGGCAAGGGGCAGCGCTAATTGTACTGCCTCTCGGCTGTTCGCCAATTGGGAGAACAGGAAATCCAGCTGCAATGTATGCACCTGTGAGTATGCTCTCCCTCTCATTCATTCATTCTCTCTCTCTCTCTCTGTGAGTATGCTCACAGATTGGTTGAGCTGCTCGATTGGGAGTGGGTTAGCCAGTCATGTGATGTTCACAAGACTCAATAAAACCTCAGCTAGTTGGGTTCAGGTGATCTAAGATGAGGCAGGTGTTTGTGAGCCTGGTGGATGAACTGTGAGCATCTGGGAGAAGAGGCCTGCTGCCTCGAAAGGGGAGAGGGGAGAGGGGCGAGGAGCGAGGAGCGAGAGCTGCCAATACTCCTGTTTGAGAGAGGGGGCAGGAACAGCTGCCATTTGACTACTCACTGGCTGTGTGGCAGGAGGGAGAGTCATTGTCAATATCAACAGGTGGGTGTATTTTGGTGCACTCCCCAAAAAAGACTTTGCTTAATCAGTGGGGGGAGGAAAGAAGATAAATAAGAACATTGCGGGGGGTGCGTGCAAGTGTGTGGGGTTCTTGCAAACAACTAGGCTCCACACAACACTGGAAGCACCCTTCCCCCATTGCCTGGCCCGGGTTGGCTGGAGCTAACTGGGTTCAATCTCTGTCCCATTAACTACTTAATATCGTTGGGAGGACTCTGCCTGGGTGGTTCCCGCCATCCTGGATGAAGATATCTTCTCCCCCTGTCAGAAGATTATAGAGACTTTGTTTGATCCGGGGAGTGCACCCCCTGCAAGCACTCACCCAATGCTGTGAGGAGTGCCTGATACCACAGCCTCTCTCTCTGTCTCTCTCTGAGAGCCTCTTTTTTTTTTTGAAATATATTTTATAAAACAAGCAACGACTGACCAGAGGGAAAAGGACCCCTCCCCAATTGTCAAGAGATGGGGAGAGTTGTGCCTCGTTAAGAGCACCCTGATCAATGAGGCCAATTACTACCTTTACGGCCTGTGACTTTGGGGTGAGTGTAGCCCTTAAAGGGACCCTGATATGGTGAGTCCAGCTTCGCCGGTGGTGGGGCCAACACAAAGTTATGCGCACATGGCAACAAAGGCCACAGTGGCTCTTGCTGCCCTGCCACCTTTCATACTCATTACTAAAAAGAACGGGGCCAAGAGCTACACTCCCCACAACATGACCATCGAGGAGTGTGTGAGGGCAATGGCTGGGGTAGTCGGCCCATCAGCCAATGTCTCCACCTCCCAAATTTACGGGAAGGCTGTGTTCTTCCTGGGGTCGGAGCAGGCGGTGTTCCTGGCCCTCAGTAAGGGACTCACTGGGCGGGATGTCCTACCAGTGGATCCTCTCCAGGCCACTACGCAGAGGGTTGTCATCTTGAACGTCCCGCCCTTTGTTCCCGGGGAGCTTCTCCTCCCCCACCTACATCAACAGGGGGAGATGAGGTCGGGGATAACGCCGATACCACTCGGCTTTAGGGAGGCCAGCCTCCGTCATGTGTTCTCCTTCTGGCGCCAGCTGTTCATTCAGCTGGCCCGGGAGGAGGTAAGAGGGTACATTCAACGTGGTCCACGAGAGGACTGCCTACCGCATCTTTTGGATGGCACGCAGTGCTACACCTGTAAGGAGGTGGGACACGTCCGAAAGAACTGCCGCACCTCCAAGGCCGCTGAAACAGCCAAAGCGGCCAAGGCTGGTGCTGCCGCCACTCCTCCCCCTCGTACCGTCCGCATGTTGGGAGCTGTAGGTGTGCGGCATCGTCGGGGACCTTTCTCTTCATGGCCTCCGACAGGAGGCAGGGAGAGCGTCCGGTCGGAAAGAAGGCGCGGAAGAAAACAAACACCCTCCGGACAGTCCCCTCAGTGGGCCACCCAGCCCAATCAATGCGCTCGCCCCCGGCCCCCCCCCCCCACTACCACTAACACCGGTGAGTGCGGTGTTTTCTGAGACTGAGCCCCTGACCGCACCTGCCTTTTTCGGGGAGTTTGCCACCCGCGGTCGGGCGCAGACAGGATAATCAGAAGGAGGGAGCGGAGGCAGGAGTCCCAGCAGACATGGAGAGCTCCTTGCCTCCACATCCCTCCAGTAAAAAAAGGAGGCATCACTCCAATGAAGCAGAGGATGACCAACATCTCTCTGAGGAGGAGTTGGTGCCCAGCCAGCGCTGCCAATGCATGCCGAAGGTGTGGGGAGCATGTCCCTCAGGAGGGCGAGACATCCAAGGCTGCCCAGCCAGAGCCTCCCGGGGATGGGGAACAAGAACTGCCTGTTGCGGGGGGCGCGGGGCCGCCAAAAGAATGTGTCACCACCGGGTCGAGCGTCCCGGGGACTGAGGCGGGCGGGGCCGATGAAGCCGAGTCCAAGCCTGCCCAGCCAATTATTGACATTCCCTGGGATCTGCTTGACCTGGACGACAAAGAACAAGATGCACTTCATGAACACCCACCCGCTGGGCCGGGGGGTGGTCGCGAGGAGGTTGTGGAACCCCAATCGTTGCCCCTGACGATGGAGCCAGGAGACTTGGAGGACCTGGAACTGTTTTTCGGTCGGTCTCTCCATGCTCCCAGGTGCCTGTGGCGGAGGGGGACCACAGTCCACTGCCGCTTCCCGACCCGGATGCAGAGCCCAAGGAGGACTCCTCTGCCGACGATCCTGGGGGTGGGATCGTGACAGAGTTAGGGCCGGATGGTGCGGCCGGGCCGTTTGCCATACTCTGTGTAGTCGACGGACCAGCTGCTGGTGGCGAACTCCCGGAGGGGGACGGGGACTCGGTGGAGGGCGCGGGAGAAGATCTGGAGTCCATCACCAGTGAGGTGGTGGATCTCCTCGTGCCCGCAGTGAGTCCCCCCTCATTTCTGCAAAGGTACTCCGGAACTTTTTGGCGCGATGCCAGGGTCACCGCAATTGAGCCCATCTGGCCCTGGACAAATGGTCCGAGCCGGCGCTGCTCATCAGGTGTGTCCGCGCCACCATCAAAACCATGGGTGCAGACAGGACCCTATCAAAACCAGAAACCCTTGAGCTGCGCTGGCTCAGAACGTTCCTCGCTGGGCTGCTGAGAGGGAGTGGAGGTCATCAAACAACCCCGCACTGCCCCCCCCCCCTCACCATAGTTTAAGTTAGAGATTGCACGATGCTCTTGTCATGAAGATGACCATAGCCAGCCTCAACATCAACAGCAGCAGAGAGGCACGCTGTAGATTTAACAATTTTTCCCCTCATACGGGAGGGGAAATATGCAGTGTGCTTCCTGCAAGAAACCCACACCATTCTGGGAGATGAGGCCATGTGGCTCCTAGAATGGCAAGGAGAGGTCCGCATGAGCCAAGTCACTGCCACTTCTTGTGGGGTGGCTATCTTGTTGGCCCCACATTTTCAGCCGGAGATCTTGGGGGCCGAGAAGCCTGTGCCAGGCCGCTTGCTCCATGTCACGGTTCGCCTGGGGGACGTGCTGCTCCATTTAGTGAGCGTGTATGCCCCCCAGCCTGGCCTACAGCAAGGGGGTGGGGGGGGGGATTTTAACTGCACCCCCAAGGCGAGGGACCGCTCCAGTGTCCCGCACAGCATGATGGCGATAGAGAAGTTGAGGGACCTGGTTGGGTCCTTTGACTTGGTGGATGTCTGGTGAAATCTCCATCCCGACTCCAGTGCCTTTACTTGGGTAAGGCCTGGAACAGGACGATCCAGAATCGACCGCCATTAAGTGACTCGGGCGTACGTCTCCTGCGCTCTGGCAGCCTCCATGCAGCCGACGCCGTGCTCAGACCACCACCTGGTGTGGGCGGAGCCCACTTCGCTCCACGCACGGATGAGGTCAGGGTACTGGCACTTGGGGTATGGCGAGAAAGCAGGAAAAGGGTGCTGAGGTGAATGATCAGCCATGAACTTATTGAATGGTGGTGCAGACTCGAATGGCCTACTTCTGCACCTATTTTCTATGTTAACAACCTGCTGGTGGAGGAAGAGCGGTTCCAGGTTTTGTTCCGTCACTTCTGGGCCGACTGGAGAAGGAAGCAGTGGGGCTTCCCCTACTTAAGGTTATGGTGGGACATGGGGAAGGCTCACATCTGTCTCTTCTGTCAAGAGTACGCAAAGGTGTCGACCAAGAGGTGGGGGGGCCTGGAAAAGGAGGTGCTCGACCTGGAATCCCGTCTCGGCCAAGTCATTGAGGATTCGGCCCTGCGGACGGCATACAAAGTGAAGAAGGTCGAACTGAAGGACCTGCAGCTTGTTGGGTCCCGAGGCGTGTTTGTGAGGTCGTGGATCTGGTTCCTTCAGGACCTGGACAGCGGCTCCCCCTTCTTATACTCGCTGGAAAAAAGACGGGGTGTCCGTAAGCAGTTCTTGTCGCTGCTGGCCAACGACGGATCCCTGGTCTCGGATCCGGAGGGCATCAGTACAGGGCCCGAGACTATTATAGGGCTCTGTTCTCTCCCAGTCCATCCAGCGAGGCAGGGGGTAGAGTTTTGTGGGAGGACCTGCCGTAGGTCGGCTCGGAGGGCGCCGAAAATCTGGACGCTCCGCTAAGCCTGGCGGAGCTGACCAGATCTCGAGGGGAAAATTCCCGGGACTGACCGTGGAGTTCCACAGGGCGTTCTGGGACATCTTGGGGTGCGACTACGCGCGGTCCTGAGGGAGAGTCTGCCGACCAGGGAGATGCCCCTCTCTTGGCGCAGGGCAGTCATCGTCCTGCTGCTTAAGCAGGGCGATCTCCGCCTCCTTAAGAACTGGCGCCCGGTCTCCCTCCTCAGCACGAATTACAAACTTTTGCCAGGGTGATGTCTGCTTGCCTTGGTGCTGTGCTGAACCACATGATCCGCCCCGACCAGTCCTACACGGTCCCAGGCCGGGCAATCCATGACAACATCCATCTGGTCTGGGACCTGGTCCACCATTCCCAGAGGGCTGGTCTGTCGGTCGCCTTCCTTTCCCTAGACCAAGAGAAGGCATTCGACAGGGTGGATCACGAGTATCTGTACGGAACTCTGCGCGCTTTTGGGTTCGGGACGCATTTCGTCGCCCGGATCCGACTTTTGTACGCCGCCGCGGAGTGTCTGATTAAGGTTAACGGGTCTTTGACGGCGCCCCTTCGCTTTGGGAGAGGGGTGTGCCAGGGATGCCCCATGTCCGGCCAGTTATATGCCGTCTGCGTGGAGCCTTTCCTGCGCCTCCTGCGGACGAGGTTGACGGGACTGGCTCTGCAAGGGCCGGGCATGGAGGTCGTTCTCCCGATGACGTGCTCCTCATGGTCGAGGACCCCGTTGACCTGCGGAGGATGCGTGAGTGCCAGGAGATTTACTCGGCCGCATCCTCTGCCAGGATCAACCGGGAGAAATGTTCCGGACTCCTGGTGGGACAGTGGCGGGTGGACTCCCTGCTGGAGGAGCTCGGGCATTTTGCCTGGAGCACGACCCTTAGCCTAGACGAGGAAGCCTGGCCAGTGAACTGGCAGGAGCTGGAGGCCAAAGTCGCCGCTCGCCTCGATGCTGGACAGGACTACTCCGAGTGCTGTCCGACAGATGTCGAGCACTAGTCATAAACCAGCTGGTGGCCGCAATGTTGTGGTACCAGTTGCTAACTTTGACCACTCCCCCTGCGTTTGTCGCCAAAATACAGAAGAAACTGGTGAACTTCTTCTGGAACAACAGGAAGCACTGGGTCTCTGCTGCGGTTCTGAGTCTCCTGCTTAGGGAGGGCAGCCGGGCATTGGTGTGCGTCAGCACCCAGCATGCGACTTTCCGTCTTCAGACCCTGCAGAGATACCTCTATGTTGAGCCCTCTCTTAGGTGGCATGCGCTGGCAACGTATTTCTTCCGCCAGCAGTACAGCCTCAATTATGACATGCAGCTCCTGTTTGTGAGCCTGGGGGGGTTCAGGACCGTCATGCGGGGTCTGCCTGTCTTTTAACAGGAACTCATCTGGATCTGGAACAGAGTCGCCACCAAGCGCAGCTCTCCTCGTCTGGAGTGGCGGCTGTCCTGCAGGAGCCGCTGCTCAGGAATCTCTACCTCCATGACCAAGGTTTTAGTGGCAGGCGGATGAGAGGGCTATGGCTGGCGAGGTGACCAGTGTCAGGGACCTGCACGATGGCGGAGGAGTGGGCTGGATGGCAGCAGACGTGCTGGCATGGCGCCTAAACTGGGCCGACGTCCGGCACGCGGCCAATGCCATCGAGTCACTAAAAACAGCACTGGGCCCTGACTCCGTTAGGTTTGTCGAAGAGGTCAAAGGACGAGGGGAGATTCCTTCCGAATTGACCCCTGTCCGGACGGAATTCCTCATTGACGCCAAGCCCCGAAACCTCCCTTGGGAGCCGGCGTCTCACAACTTGAGCCTCCTCGGGGAAATCCCCTCTGTGCCTTTCAGTTCTGCGTGGAGGGGTTTCCTGTATGGGCTGCTCTTACACACTCTCCACCTTGCTATCCTCGTCTGCCGTCCGGACACACCATGGCACACCATCTTGCCGTCCGGAGCAGGCGTGGGACCCCAATGGAGTGCACTCTATGCGGGAGTCCTCCCTCTAACTATTGGGGAGTTGGCCTGGAGGGTGGTGCATGGAGCAGTCCTGTGCAATAAGTTTTTAAGTCGGTTCACGGACTCTCAGGCCGCCTGCAATTTCTGCGGTCTGGAAGAGTCCATGTTCCTTGTCTTTATGGAGTGTGCGAGGTTGTAGCCCCTCTTCCATTATTTGAAGGTACTGCTCCTCAAATTCTGGTTGCACTTCAGTCCCACACTCCTGATCTTTGGTTACATTGTGCGGAGGGGAGCAGGCAGGTCGAGGGCCTCCTCATAGGATTGCTCCTGAGCATGGCCAAGGGAGGCCATCAGCCGGTCCAGGCAGCGGGCGGTCGAGGGGGCCGTTCAGCCCGACTGCCTGCCTCTCTTCCGCGGTTATATCCGAGCCAGGGTGTCCCTGGAGATGAAGCATGAGGTGTCCACCGGTACGCTCGCGGCCTTCCGCGAGAGGTGGGCGCCGCAGGTACTGGAGTGCATCATCACCCTCGGCAACCAAATTTTAACTTGATTTTATTGTCTAACGTTTAATTTGCTGGTTTTAGTGCCCCCCCTGCCCTTTTAGTCAGGAGCACTTGTATAATTTGAGTGTTTGTGCCCTCAAAAAAAAAAAGGGCACCGGAGAAAAAGATATATTTTGGAATGTGACCCCCCCCCTATCAGGGGGCATTTGTTTAAAGTGCACAACTAAAATAGTTCAACTGGTAATGTGTAGTGTGATTGTTAAACCTTTGCTAATAAACCAACTAGTTCTAATTAGTAATGTGTTGCTATGAATTCTTAATCAAAGAACCTATGAAGCAAATACATTACACCGGCCTCTATTTAAAGGCAGCCTGCACCTCTTAAAGGGGAGGTGCACTTTATATATGGTGGCTGCTGGAACTCGTTTTCACATTCTGCAGCAAGAGTTTTTGGATGGTGCCGTAGAGATTCTCATAGAGCAAGTGAGCAGGAGAATGGAGGTCCTCTTCCACCGCGATGTTTACCGGGTTCCCAACCAGATTTCTCATCAATGGAGAAAGGTGGCAAACCACGTAAATGCTGCAGGAAGGTTACACAAACAGAACCTGCAGTAATACAGGATAACAATTATTATCCTCACCAGAGCTGCAAAGCTATAACTCCCCTTCAGATCTTTCTTACTCTCTGCGCAGCCCTGAACTAGCCTCCTTTAGCTTCAGCCCTACCAGCCCTTCCCTCTCCACTTCCCATACCTCTCCTGCCACCTGAACAGGATACTTCACTGCACTCCTTCTGCTTGCACTTGTACAGATGCTACAGCCCTCGCATCTACTGTCTCTCTATACCTTCTGCTTCATCCTCTCAATCTACATGCTATGCTAAGCTGCTCCCTCTATACCTTCTGCTTCATTCTCTCATCATACACACTATACTAATCTGCCTCACACATCTTCAGAACTCTAACAGGGAACACAGTGACTTCCATTCTTCTTACAAGATATGCTGACACACAACAGGAAGAAGTGTACTTAATCAGGACAGGCTCTTCCCCCAGTACAAGTGCTCACATTAATGGAGGAGACAGCCACCTAAATAATTGGCACTGGAGGTGTTGAGGCTGCATGCGAGGGTGTTTGGGAATCTTCTTTTCTGTCTCTTTATACTGAACTCTCTCACTCAGTCAGCATGACAACCCGGTGGTGCACAGTGCTGCCACTGATGCTAACCCTTGGCCCTCTCCCCACATTCCTCCTATCAGAAGTCTTGCACCAGGAGCTGAGTAGCAGAACACCCCCCCCCCCTGAAGGTGCACCATCGCCCGCTCTAACCCTTCCTAGCACCAGCACTGAAACTGTCGCTCCTCGGCACTGGGTGATTGAGCACAAGTGAGCAGGACCAAGTGCAGGAAAAGATTGAGAAGGAAACACCTTACTGGAGGGCAAGTCCATGCCCAGCTTTGCTGTAAATGACTGAGGCAGACTTCAGAGAGCAGACGGGACCTCAGTTTGATATCTCATCTGAAAGACCGCACCTCCGACAGCACTGCACTGGACTGCCAGCCGAGATTTTTTGTGATGTGGGGACAACCCTTGCCACCACCTATCAGGTGAGAAGCTGAGGAGCAGGGGCACAAGGAGGAGGAGAAGGGGGAAGTGGAGGAAGGGAGGCAGCAGTGTAAACTGTCTCTTTCTGTCTGGGCTCTACATGATCAAATAATTAATGAGCGATATCAGTAACCTCAACCCCAATTCCCCATTCACCAACAGTCCCACAATCCTTACCTTCCCTCTGTCACTGACCAGCTCATTGTCCTCTTTCCCACAAGGCAAAAATAAAAGCCAATACAAAATACCCATTCCAATCCAAATTTATACATTAAATCGTGTCATAGTGCATAAAAAATAAACTGATCACCTTTGTACATGCCATAGTGCCTGTTCCTTGTGCCTTTGCCTGTTCTAGTGCTCCTAAGAGGTCCCCAGTGCCTACAGTACGGCTGGTGGAAGCCTGCTGATCTTCAGTTGAGAAGACTTCAGATGGCCTTGGAGAGCGGCCTCGAGAGGCTCTGGGCCTCGAAGGCCTGGCTTCGGACTGCACCATCTCGGCCTGGGCAGCAGCAGTCTGGACTGGCTGGCTGACAGACAACAGCAAGGGCACTGGTGGAGTGGCAGGGGTGGGAGCAGGAAGGCTGTCATTCTGAGAGCACAGTAGGTTTATACTCCATGGATCCATTGCCACTCCCCTGGCCTGGCACCTCAGCAATCCTAGTCGTCTGATGGAGGACAGATTGCTGGAGTGCTGTGATGCCCTGGAAGCCCCTTTCGACACTGGTATCCAGAGCCATGGTGCCAGCAGTCTGAGCTTGCACTGCAACACTCAAACGTTTGGTGGGAGCTGCTTGTGCAGCAATGGAAGCTGAGACATCGGTCATCAGACGCTGCATCATGGTGGGTTCCACAGGAGTGATCACGGAGTTGGCCCCCGAGTTCTATGCTGGAAAGGATGGGCTCCAAGCTCTGTGTAAAACCTTGCGCCAAGTTATTGCTGAACTCCCCCATGCTCCTTGACATTGAGCTCAGGCTTTCTGGCAGGGTTCTCAGTGCACTGAGCATTTGGGTGTCTCCCCCATCAGCCTTCTGCTGTAGCCTGACCCTTGGAAGTCCTCATCCACGTCCTCTGCAGCAGAACTAGTCTTCCCCCCTCTTCCCCCCCCCCCCCCCCCCCACCGGCTCCTGCGCACTTGTACCCGGTGTCTCTCCATGTTCCGATCCCGCCTCCATCCAAACACACTTAGTGCCGGTCTCTGAGCTGGTGGCTGCGAGTGTAAGATCAAATTACGGTGTCTCATCTTAACTTTCTTCTTCCTCCGCCGCTGGGAATGTTCCAGTTCATGAACATCTGAAATGACAAAGGGACAAGGGTAGGGTTGTGGTGATGGGAGAAGAGAAAGTAAGAAGTGCCTTCTTACACCATCTGCAGCTACTGAGTCAGATTGTGGATGAGGGGGAAGTGGGAAGAGGAGGAGGAGGATTAAGAATGTAAAAACCCTCATCGATCCCTGCAGTGCTGCCAGTGGCCACGGTCTCAGCGATGCCCCTTCCCATGATGGCCAGCACTGCCTCCTCCATGGGGGTTAGAACATGCAGGCAGCCCCTCCCCCTCCAGTCCTTTCCTGCTGCCTCCTGTTGTGCATCACCTGCTCCTGCAAGAAAGGGAGAAGTGTGCCAGTGTTAGCAATATGTTCAGGCCTGAAGGCTCTGAGTCTCAATGTGAGGAGCATTCATAATAAGGTGAATGAATCAATTAGGCAGACAGCTGTTAACGGATACGATATAATTGAGATTACGGAGACATGGCTCCAGGGTGACCAAGGCTAGGAACTCAACATCCAGGGGTGTTCAAAATTCAGAAAGGATAGACAAAGGAAAATTAGCATTGCTGGTTAAAGAGGAGATTAATGCAATAGTAAGGAAGGACATTAGCTTGGATGATGTGGCATCTGAATGGGTAGAGTTGCGGAACACCAAAGGGCAGAAAACTCTAGTGGGAGTTGTGTACAGAACACCAAACAATAGTAGTGAGGTTGGGGATGGCATCAAGCAGGAAATTAGGGATGCGTGCTATAAAGGTACAGCAGTTATCATGGGTGACTTTAATCTACATATTGACTGGGCTGAACAAACTGCTGGCAATACGGTGGAGGATTTCCTGGAGTGCATAAGGGATGGTTTTCTCGACCAATATGTCGAGGAACCACCTGGAAAGCTGGCCATCCTCGACTGGGTGTTGTGTAATGAGAGAGGATTAATTAGCAATCTTTTTGTGCGAGGCCCCTTGGGGAAGAGTGACCATAATATGGTAGAATTCTTCATTAAGATGGAGAGTGATACAATTAATTCAGAGACTAGGGTCCTGAAAACGAAAGGTAACTTCGATGGTATGAGGCGTGAATTGACTAGGATCAACTGGCAAATGATATTTAAAGGGTTGACGGTGGATAGGCAATGGCAGATATTTAAAGATCACATGGATCAACAATTGTACATCCCTGTCTGGAGTAAAAATAAAACCGGGAAGGTGGTTCAACCGTGGCTAACAAGGGAAATTAAGGATAGTGTTAAATCCAAGGAAGAGGCATATAAATTGGCCAGAAAAAGCAGAAACCTGAGGACTGGGAGAAATTTAGAATTCACCAGAGGAAGACAAAGGGTTTAATTAGGAGGGGGAAATAGACTATGAGAGGAAGCTTGCAGGCAACATAAAAACTGACTGCAAAAGTTTCTATAGATATGTGAAAAGAAAATGATTAGTGAAGACAAATGTAGGTCCCTTTCTGTCAGAATCAGGTGAATTCATAATGGGGAACAAAGAAATGGCAGACCAATTGAACAAATACTTTGGTTCTGTCTTCACTAACGAAGACACAAATAATCTTCTGGAAATATTAGGGGACTGAGGGTCTAGCGAGTAGGAGGAACTGAAGGAAATCTTTTTTAGTCAGGAAATTGTGTTAAGGAAATTAATGGGATTGAAGGCCGATAAATCCCCAGTGTCTGATAGTCTGCATCCCTGAGTACTTAAGGGAGTGGCCCGAGAAATAGTGGATGCATTGGTTGTCATTTTCCAACAAGCTATAGACTCTGGATCAGTTCCTATGGATTGGAGGGTAGCTAATGTAACCCCACTTTTTAAAAGGAGGGAGAGAGAAAACAGGGAATTATAGACCGGTTAGCCTGACATCAGTAGTGGGGAAAATGTTGGCATCAATTATTAAAGATGTAATAGCACATTTGGAAAGCAGCGACAGGATCGGTCCAAGTCAGCATGGATTTATGAAAGGGAAATCTTCTAGAATTTTTTGAGGATATAACTAGTGGAGTGGACAAGGGAGAATGTGGTGTATTTGGACTTTCAAAAGGCTTTTGATAAGGTCCCACACAAGAGATTAGTGTGCAAAATTAAGGCACATGGTATTGGGGGTAATGTATTGACATGGATAGAGAACTGGTTGGCAGACAGGAAGCAAAGAGTAGGAATAAATGGGTCCTTTTCAGAATGGCAGGCAGTGACTAGTGGAGTACCGCAAGGTTCAGTGCTGGGACCCCAGCTATTTACAATATACATTAATGATTTAGACGAAGGAATAGCATGTAATATCTCCAAGTTTGCAGATGACATTAAGCTGGATGGAAGTGTAAGCTGTGAGGAGGATGCTTAGAGGCTGCAGGGTGACTTGGACAGGTTAGGTGAGTGGGCAGATGCAGTATAATGTAGATAAATGTGAGGTTATCCACTTTGGTGGCAAAAACAGGAAGACAGAATATTATCTGAATGGTGACAGATTAGGAAAAGGGGAGGTGCAACGAGACCTGGGTGTCATGGTTCATCAGTCATGGAAAGTTGGCATGCAGGTACAGCAGGCGGTGAAGAAGGCAAATGGCATGTTGGCCTTCATCGCAAGAGGAATTGAGTATAGGAGCAGGAAGGTCTTACTGCAGTTGTACAGGGCCTTGGTGAGGCCACTCTTTAAATATTTTGTGTACAGTTTTGATCTTCTAATCTGAGGATGGACAGTCTTGCTATTGAGGGAGATACCAGACTGATTCCTGGGATGGCAGGACTGACATATGAAGAAAGACTGGATTGACTAGGCTTATATTCACTGGAATTTACAAGAATGAGAGGGGATCTCATAGAAACATATAAAATTCTGATGGGATTGGACAGGTTAGATGCAGGAAGAATGTTCCCGATGTTGGGAAAGTCCAGAACCAGGGGTCACAGTCTAAGGATAAGGGGTAAGCCATTTAAGACTGAGATGAGTAGAAACTTCTTCACTCAGAGAATTGTGAACCTGTGGAATTCTCGACCACAGAGTTGTTGAGGCCAGTTCGTTAGATATATTCAAAAGGGAGTTAGATGTAGCCCTTATGGCTAAAGGGATCAAGGGGTATGGAGAGAAATCAGGAATGGGGTACTGAAATTGCATGATCAGCCATGATCATATTGAATGGTGGTGCAGGCTTGAAGGGCTGAATGGCCGACTCCTGCACCTATTTTCTATGTTTCTGTGATGTGGCTGTCAAGGTTGAATAGCTGCCAGTGTGTGTGAGCTGTGAGTGCGAGCCTTGCAACAGTGTTGAGTGTGTGAGGGTGAGGGAAAGCATGTGACTGATAGGGTTGAGTCCTGATGGATAGAGATTGTTGGGGGATGGGGGATGGGGATGGGGTTGTGGTGAATTGAGTAGTGCAGTGGGTAGGATATGGCATTTGAAGATGCATTCACTGACCTTGACATCTCTTGTGAGATCATTAAACATCTTCCTGCACTGCATCCAGGTCCTTGGGGCTACAATCCTGGCACTGACCTCTGCCGTTATCTCGTGCCACTGCCTCCTGGGCGTGTGTCTGCTTCCACCCCCCCCCACCCCACATTCCCCCCCCCACCCCACATTCCTCCCCCCCACCCTATGTTTCCCCCCCACCCCATGTTTCCCCCCGCCCGCAAGTTACCCCCACATGTTACTCCTCTCACCACATTACCCCCCCCACCCCACGTTGCTTCCCCCATGTTGTCCCCCACCCCACATTATCCCCACCCCATGTTGCCCCCAACCCCACGTTATCCCCTCCCCACCCCACATTGCCGATCCCCCGCCCCCCAGTCTCCCGGGACTGACGTTCGACGAAGCAAGCGACCGGGTATTCTCCTCAGTAAAATGCGTGAGCTGCTTGTGAAGGTGCGACAAACACTGACAGCTCACAGTAACCATGGTAATGAGGCCCAAGCTCCAATTTCAGTTGGTCTCAGGCCTTCCCGTTAGGGCTCTGCTGGTTATGGACCCGATACTCAGTCGGGCTGTAACCAAGGATCTAATCTCACTCTGATCGTTCTAAAATACCACACAAAATCCATCTGATTTCACTGCTGCTCAATTAATATAATATAATAGATACATTCAATTTTTATTAGTAAGAAGGAGCTAATTATGAATTCAGTACTGCAGGAAAATGCTGTCTGTTGACACAGAACTAATCAGTAATGAAGGCTACTGGAAGCTAACACAAATATTACACAATCCAGTCACCATCGAGGATCAATCCATTCAGCAGCAAGGCAGTGGCTCACATTTTAACATCCCTACATTTAGCTGATACTGAGGGGTAACTTTGCGAGGCTGTGCTCCAGTGTGGAGCCTCACAATACTGCAACATGGGTCACCTCACTGACCCTATAGTGTGGCAGCCCAATCTCTGGCCTGCAATGGCTGGGAGCTAATTCCCGCACAATTTACCCTTTAATGCTCAACAAAGTTGAATATTCATTTACTCGTTAATATATATTTGTTGTTTCATAACATTATTCTCCTATATTGGTAATACATCAAAATGGAAGAGATTTTTAGCAAAAATCACATCAGGACATCACCCTAGTTCCTGGTCAAAATAAGTATTTCACCCCATGGTTACAGTTAATGACAAAGATTGAAGAATAAATAATGAGATACATCATTAATCAAAGCCCTACAGTGTCCTGTAAACCACCTTCACATAGAAACATAGAAAATAGGTGCAGGAGTAGGCCATTCGGCCCTTCTAGCCTGCACCGCCATTCAATGAGTTCATGGCTGAACATGCAACTTCAGTACCCCATTCCTGCTTTCTCGCCATACCCCTTGATCCCCCTAATAGTAAGGACTACATCTAACTCCTTTTTGAATATATTTAGTGAATTGGCCTCAACAACTTTCTGTGGTAGAGAATTCCACAGGTTCACCACTCTCTGGGTGAAGAAGTTGCTCCTCATCTCGGTCCTAAATGGCTTACCCCTGATCCTTAGACTGTGACCCCTGATTCTGGACTTCCCCAACATTGGGAACATTCTTCCTGCATCTAACCTGTCTAAACCCATCAGAATTTTAAACGTTTCTATGAGGTCCCCTCTCATTCTTCTGAACTCCAGTGAATACAAGACCAGTTGATCCAGTCTTTCTTGATAGGTCAGTCTCGCCATCCCGGGAATCAGTCTGGTGAACCTTCGCTGCACTCCCTCAATAGCAAGAATGTCCTTCCTCAGGTTAGGAGACCAAAACTGTACACAATACTCCAGATGTGGCCTCACCAAGGCCCTGTACAACTGTAGCAACAGCTCCCTGCCCCTGTACTCAAATCCCCTGGATATGAAGGCCAACATGCCATTTGCTTTCTTAACCGCCTGCTGTACATGCATGCCAACCTTCAATGACTGATGTACCATGACACCCAGGTCTCGTTGCACCTCCCCTTTTCCTAATCTGTCACCATTCAGATAATAGTCTGTCTCTCTGTTTTTACCACCAAAGTGGATAACCTTATTTATCCACATTATACTTCATCTGCCATGCATTTGCCCACTCACCTAACCTATCCAAATCGCTCTGCAGCCTCATAGCATCCTCCTCGCAGCTCGCACTGCCACCCAACTTAGTGTCATCCGCAAATTTGGAGATACTACATTTAATCCCCTCGTCTAAATCATTAATGTACAGTGTAAACAGCTGGGGCCCCAACACAGAACCTTGCGGTACCCCACTAGTCACTGCCTGCCATTCTGAAAAGTACCCATTTACTCCTACTCTTTGCTTCCTGTCTGACAACCAGTTCTCAATCCATGTCAGCACACTACCCCCAATCCCATATGCTTTAACTTTGCACATTAATCTCTTTTGTGTGGGACCTTGTCGAAAGCCTTCTGAAAGTCCAAATATACCACATCAACTGGTTCTCCCTTGTCCACTCTACTGGAAACATCCTCAAAAAATTCCAGAAGATTTGTCAAGCATGATTTCCCTTTCACAAATCCATGCTGACTTGGACCTATCATATTACCTCTTTCCAAATGCACTGCTATGACATCCTTAATAATTGATTCCATCATTTTACCCACTACCGATGTCAGGCTGACCGGTCTATAATTCCCTGTTTTCTCTCTCCCTCATTTTTTAAAAAGTGGGGTTACATTGGCTACCCACCACTCCATAGGAACTGATCCAGAGTCAATGGAATGTTGGAAAATGACTGTCAATGCATCCGCTATTTCCAAGGCCACCTCCTTAAGTACTCTGGGATGCAGTCCATCAGGCCCTGGGGATTTATCAGCCTTCAATCCCATCAATTTCACCAAAACAATTTCCCAACTAATAAGGATTTCCCTCAGTTCCTCCTCCTTACTAGACCCTCTGACCCCTTTTATATCCGGAAGGTTGTTTGTGTCCTCCTTAGTGAATACCGAACCAAAGTACTTGTTCAATTGGTCCGCCATTTCTTTGTTCCCTGTTATGACTTCCCCTGATTCTGACTGCAGGGGATCTATGTTTGTTTTTACTAATCTTTTTCTCTTTACATATCTATAGAAACTTTTGCAATCCGTCTTAATGTTCCCTGCAAGCTTCTTCTCGTACTCCATTTTCCCTGCCCTAATCAAACCCTTTGTCCTCCTCTGCTGAGTTCTAAATTTCTCCCAGTCTCCGGGTTCGCTGCTATTTCTGACCAATTTGTATGCCACTTCCTTGGCTTTAATACTATCCCTGATTTCCCTTGATAGCCACGGTTGAGCCACCTTCCCTTTTTTATCTTTACGCCAGACAGGAATGTACAATTGTTATAGTTCATCCATGCGATCTCTAAATGTCTGCCATTGCCCAGCCACAGTCAACCCCTTAAGTATCATTTGCCAATCTATCCTAGCCAATTCACACCTCATACCTTCAAAGTTACCCTTCTTTAAGTTCTGGACCATGGTCTCTGAATTAACTGTTTCATTCTCCATCCTAATGCAGAATTCCACCATATTATGGTCACTCTTCCCCAAGGGGCCTCGCACAACGAGATTGCTAATTAATCCTCTCATTACACAATACCCAGTCTAAGATGGCCTCCCACCTAGTTGGTTCCTCGACATATTGGTCTCGAAAACCATCCCTTATGCACTGGAGGAAATCCTCCTCCACTGTATTGCTTCCAGTTTGGTTAGACCAATCTTTGTGCATATTAAAGTCACCCATGATAACTGCTGCACCCTTATTGCATGCACCCCTAATTTCCTGTTTTATGCCCTCCCCAACATTACTACTACTGTTTGGAGGTCTGTACACAACTCCCACTAATGTTTTTGCCCTTTGGTGTTCTGCAGCTCTACCCATATAGATTCCACATCATCCAAGCTAATGTCCTTCCTAACTATTGCATTAATCTCCTCTTTAACCAGCAATGCTACCCCACCTCCTTTTCCTTTTATTCTATCCTTCCTGAATGTTGAATACCCCTGGATGTTTCCCAGCCCTGATCATCCTGGAGCCACGTCTCCGTAATCCCAATCACATCATATTTGTTAACATTTTTTGCACAGTTAATTCATTCACCTTATTACGGATACTCCTTGCATTAAGACACAAAGCCTTCAGGCTTGTTTTTTTAACACCCTTTGTCCTTTTAGAATTTTGCTGTACAGTGGCCCTTTTTGTTCTTTGCCTTGGGTTTCTCTGCCCTCCACTTTTACTCATCTCCTTTCTGTCTTTTGCTTTTGTCTCCTTTTTGTTTCCCTCTGTCTTCCTGCATTGGTTCCCATCCCCCTGCCATATTAGTTTAACTCCTCCCCAACAGCACTAGCAAACACTCCCCCTAGGACATTGGTTCTGGTCCTGCCCAGCTGCAGACCATCCGGTTTGTACTGGTCCCACCTCCCCCAGAACCGGTTTCAATGCCCCAGGAATTTGAATCCCTCCCTGCTGCACCACTGCTCAAGCCACGTATTCATCTGTGCTATCCTGCGATTCCTACTCTGACTAGCACGTGGCACTGCTAGCAATCCCGAGATTACTACTTTTAAGGTCCTACTTTTTAATTTAGCTCCGAGCTCCTTAATTATGTTTCGTAGGACTTTCATCCCTTTTTTTAAACCTATGTCGTTGGTTCCAATGTGCACCACGACAACTGGCTGTTCTCCCTCCCTTTTTAGAATGTCCTGTACCCGTTCCGAGACATCCTTGACCCTTGCACCAGGGAGGCAACATACCATCCTGGAGTCTCGGTTGCTGCCGCAGAAACGCCTATCTATTCCCCTTACAATTGAATCCCCTATCACTATCGCTCTCTCACTCTTTTTCCTGCCATCCTGTGCAACAGAGCCAGCCACGGTGCCATGAACTTGGCTGCTGCTGCCCTCCCCTGATGAGTCATCCCCCTCAACAGTACTCAAAGCAGTGTATCTGTTTTGCAGGGGGATGATCATAGGGGACTCCTGCACTACCTTCCTTGCACTGCTCTTCCTGTTGGTCTTCCATTCCCTATCTGGCAGTGGACCCTTTCCCTGCGGTACGACCAACTCGCTACACGTGCTACTCACGTCATTCTCAGCATCGTGGATGCTCCAGAGTGAATCCACCCTCAGCTCCAACTCCGCAACGCGGTCCATCAGGAGCTGGAGGCGGATACACTTCCTGCACACCTAGTCGTCAGGGACACTGGAGTCGTCCCTGAGTTCCCACATGGTACAGGAGGAGCATGACACGTGACCGAGCTGTCCTGCCATGACTTAACCCTTCGATAGGCAACAACAATGCTAAAGTTTACTCACTGTTATAGAAGAGAAAAAATAAAAACTACTCGTCAATCACTTACCCCCTTGGCTGTGATGTCACTTTTCTGTTTCTTTCTACTTCTTTTTTGCCCTCACCAGTCTGGAATAGGCATACATTTCGTAATGGTACTTAGACGATGTTAATATGCACATGAAGCACTTGACACTGCTGGTTGATGTGTTGCAGTAGGCTGTAGGAGCGGGTGGTTTGTGGGAGATGAGGTGGGTGGGGTGGGTGTCGCACTGCTCCTCTGTTCCCCCAATATCGCCATCACCAATGCTCAGGGTGTTGGAAGTGCCGCTTATCTTGAGCGTATCCTTCTCATTTTCCGGGTCACTCCCACCATCTCTGGTGGTCCTCCACTCTCCTTGGCCCCCTCCCTGGCACTCTGCGTTGGCGCGATGACACAGCCCTGCTCGACCCCGGTCCGGACATGGATTGGGTCTGTGATGGATCTGTCAGGATCACGGCTTGCATGTCGTTGTGGAGCAGGTGGAGGATGGTGACAAACTTTTGGGGGCAGCCGAAACAGAGGAGGATGCTTCATAGTCCCTCACGGTTGACAGTGTTAAAGGCCTTTGTGAGGTCAAAGAAGGCCATATGGTCTACAGGGCAGTAGTGATACCGGCCCTCCTATACGGCTTAGAGATTTATACAGTAGACACCTCAAATCGCTGGAGAAGTACGACTAGTGCTGCCTCCGCAAGATCCTGCAAATGCACTGGGAGAATAGACGCACAAACGTCGGCGTTCTTGATCAGTCCAGCATCGAAGCACTGACCACATTCAACCAGCTCCATCGGGTGGGCTACTTCATCTGCATGCCCGCCACGAGACTCCAAAAGCAAGCACACTACTCACAACTCCTACATGGCAAGCGAGCCCCAGGTGGGCAGAGGAAACGTTTCAATGACACCCGCAAAGCCTCCTTGATAAAGTGCAAGATCCCCACCGGCACCTGGGAATCCCTGGCCCAAGACTGCCCTAATTGGAGGAAGAGCATCCAGGAGGGTGCTGAGCACCTCGAGTCTTGTCGCTGAGAGTATGCAGAAACCAAGTGCAGACAGCGGAAGGAGCGTACATCAAACCAGACTCCCCACCCTTTTCTTCAATGACTGTCTGTCCCACCTGTGACAGAGACTGTAATTCCCATATTGGACTGTACAGTCACCTGAGAATTCACTTTTAGAGTGGAAGCAAGTCTTCCTCGATTTCGAGGGACTGTCTATGATGAGGATGATGCAGCGCTGAGGGAGTGCTGCACTGTCGGAGGTGCCATCTTTCAGATGAGACGTTAAACCGAGACCCTGCCTGCTCTCTCAGGTGGATGTAAAATATCCTATGGCACTATTTTGAAGAAGAACAGGGGAATTATCCCCGATTTCTTGGCCAATATTTATCCTTCAATCAACATAACAAATAAACTGATCATCTGGTCATTACCATATTGCTGTTTGTGGGAGTTTGCTGTGAGCAAGTTGGCTGCTGCATTTCTTACACTACTACAGTGACCACACTCCAAAAGTACTTCATTGGCTGTAAAACGCTATATAAATGTAATCTTTTCTTTCTTTAGATGTAGTGTATAAGGTGAAAGTGAGAATCAGGCGATGTAAAAGGAGTGGAGATGTGTTTGCACAGGGTGGCTGCAGTGCAAATTGAGGAGGTGTGATGAGAGTGGGTGCAGGTTGAGCAGGTCGGATGGGATGAGATGAGCATGGCGTTATTGGGAACAGTGAAAGGAGGAAGTGGGAGATTAGCATGCACCGTTACCATTGGTGCTGAGAAAGTGATGTCACCGATTTTTAAGTCCACATTCCAGTGGATGGACTCCTATCCCGTTGCGATTGTATAGAGCTGGACAGAGGCTTTAGGTAGTCGCGGGCACATTGCATCACGCGATGGGCGATACCCCCACAGACGTGTGTCCTGACAACAAACCCAGCAGCATTATTTAAATGTCGGCTGGCCATTAAAATCGGCCAGGCTGCCACGTCATGCAATTGGCAGGCTCATCTGCCATTACCGCCCTCACTCACTGAGTTCCCGTCTCCGGGTTAATATCGGGCCAAGAGTTCACATCCCACAAGACCAGTTTGAGAATCTGAATTCTTCAAAATCTGGAAATCAAAAGCTGGTATCAGTAAAGTGACTAAGAAGCTGGTGGATTGTCATAAAACCTAACTGGGTCACTGAGGCAATCTGCGGTCCTTGCCTGGTCTGACCGATATGTAACTCTAGCCCGACACCAAAATGGTTGACTCTGAACTACCTTCTGGCCGATCAAGCCGTTCAGTTGCATCGAACTGGCTGAAGGAGAATGTCCCACCACCTTCTCAGGGTAACGAGAGATGGGCAATAAATGCCGGACTTGCCAGTGAAGCCCACGTCCCGAGAATGATTTTTGTTCAAAGGCAAGGGAAGTTATCAGAGACAGTTGTCCTGGCTGAGAGTGAAAGCCCATTTAATTACAGTGATGTCCCAGTCCACCTTTGGAAGCTGCTGACATGTCTGTGGAAGCAGGAGACACCACTCTGGAAGATGGTTTCATTTCCTATCCCAGAGGCAAAGGGTTGTTGCTGCACGGAAAGTGCCACATCAATCTGACTCCCAAGAGAAGAACACTTGGTTTTACCAGCAAGAAAATAATCATTATAACAGGACTGCGCAGAAGAATGGATTTCATAATTTATGTCACCTTTCATGTGTACAATTTCTATATGTCATGGCTATTTAAAATTGCACTGTGTTCGAATCTCACTTTAACAACTGCCAAGCAGTCACGTGTTTAACGGGCCATGAACACATTATTGCTCTTAAGGTACTTGACTTGCATGTGTCACTCTACTACTGCAATATATTGAGGCACTTCCATCTGCAACTCTTCTTCAAGGATGCATGAAATTAACAGCAGGATCATTTCCTGTAATGGGGGAACAAGTATTATCTAGCTAGACAGACCAGAGATGTTCCAGGTTCAGATCCCAGTATTTCCTGTGTTCGATGATCTCAGTGGTACAATTAGCCATTGGTTCGGGTTCCCACTCCTGTTGACCATTCTGTGAGCCCTGTGTGAGATGTGCTTATGTGGATGTTGGGTGGACGTGAGATTAGGCTCAGCTCTGATACCTGCTGTGGTCAGGTAGCCTGCTCATTACTCGCTGTTAATGCTTAAAGGTGAAGGTGGCCATTTGGGCAAGATAACAGAGGACAGCTGGCAATGAGGAAATGGGAGCCCAGCAAAGACTCGGTTATCTCCAGGAGAAAAGTGGGGGCTGGAATTAGTGGAGTAAAATGGCCTGAGATTTTAAACCAACAGGAAATAATGCTGTTAATACTCAGCAATGCAGGTGTAATCATTAGACCACAGCTGGAGTACTGCGTGCAGGTACTTGTTGGAATCATTAAGGAAACCTGAGCAAGCAACACAAATATCAATGAGTAAGATAAGAACATAAGAACATAAGAACATAAGAATTAGGAACAGGAGTAGGCCATCTCGCCCCTCGAGCCTGCTCCGCCATTCAACAAGATCATGGCTGATCTGGCCGTGGACTCAGCTCCACTTACCCGCCCGCTCCCCATAACTCTTAATTCCCTTCTTGGTTAAAAATCTATCTATCTGTGACTTGAATATATTCAATGAGCTAGCCTCAACTGCTTCCTTGGGCAGAGAATTCCACAGATTCACAACCCTCTGAGAGAAGAAATTCCTTCTCAACTCGGTTTTAAATTGGCTCCCCCGTATTTTGAGGCTGTGCCCCCTAGTTCTAGTCTCCCCGACCACTGGAAACAACCTCTCTGCCTCTATCTTGTCTATCCCTTTCATTATTTTAAATGTTTCTATACGATCACCCCTCCAACGAGTATAGACCCAGTACTCAATCTATCATCATAAGGTAACCCCCTCATCTCCGGAATCAGCCTAGTGAATCGTCTCTGTACCCCCTTCAAAGCTAGTATATCCTTCCTTAAGTAAGGTGACCAAAACTGCATGCAGTACTCCAGGTGTGGCCTCACCAATACCCTATACAGTTGCAGAAGGACCTCCCTGCTTTTGTACTCCATCCCTCTCGCAATGAAGGCCAACATTCCATTCGCCTTCCTGATTACCTGCTTCACCGGCAAACTATCCTTCTGTCATTCATGCACAAGGAACCAATCGTGGAGCAGTGGAGGCGTGTCCTGCACAGTTGGAGCTGTGCTGCTGAGTGAGGAGCAGCTATCAACCTGTGCTCCTGCCTGGAGAGCCCTGAGACCAGCCCAGGAAGAGAAGGAAAGAAGGGGCTTCACCACCAACTTTCACCCAGAGGGAGAGGAGGAGAACAGAAAACTTTCCAACATTTTTACCATTCTGCAAAGAGTTGGAGAGAGAGGGAAAAACCAACAACATCCAGTGTGGAAGGAGGGAGACTCTACATCTTCTACAGGTGGGTGTGGGTGCATTTCCCAAACAGACTTTGTTGTATCGGTGGGGGGAGGAAAGAAGACCACTGAGGGCCGGAACATCGCGGGGGGTGTGTGTGTGTGGGGGCCTTGCTTACAACTAGGCCCCCCCCACAATTGAACCCCCACAATTGAACCACCCCCCCCCAATTGCCTAGCCTGGGATAGCTGGAGCTACCAGGCTGAAGATTTTTCTCATTTACCCTATTAACATCGTTAGGAGTGTGTGCCTGGAGGCTCTAGCTGCCCCAGGTGAAGACGTCTTCTCCCCCCACCTGAAGACCCACCCCAAGGACTGTGTTTTTTGTGTTTTTCCATCTGGGGAGTGCACCCACCCACAGCTGCGAGGGGAGACCTGCCCTCGCAGTTCCCCCGCTTCCCACCTCCTCTCTCTTTCTCTGTTACTCTGTTTCTCCCCTCTCTCTCTGAGGCCCCTTTCTCCTAATTTAAAAAAAACAATTAAGACACTGAGCAGAGGGAACAAGGCCCCTCCCCAATCATTAACAAGGGGAGAGGTGTGCCTCTTTCAGAGCTCCCTCTGTTCAAACACCAACGAGGCTAATAAAGACCATTAAGGCCTGTGACTTTGGGGTGGGTGTAGCCCTTAAAGGGACCCCGTGATGGTGACCCCATCCACGCCGGTGGCAGGGCCAGCGAAGACATATGCGCAGGTGGCAACCGCTTCCACGGCACCTCCTGCGCCACCCGCTGCCCTGCCACCTTTTACATTAATAACGAAGAAACACGGGGTCAAGAGCTACACTCACCCCACAATGAGCATCGAGGAGTGCGTGCGGGCGATGGCTGGGGTAGTTGGCCCCTCGGCCATTGTCGCAGCCTCCAAGATGTCTGGGAAGGCTGTGTTCTTCCTGGGGTCGGAGCGAGCGGTGTCCCTGGCCCTCGAAAGGGGGCTCACGGTGGGCGGGACGTTCCTGCCGGTGGATCCTCTCGAGGCCACCGCGCAGAGGGTCATCGTGTCGAACGTCCCGCCCTTTGTTCCCGCTGAGCTCCTCCTCCCTCACCTACAACAACTGGGGGAGGTAAGGTCAGGGATCAACCCCATACCGCTCGGCCTCAGGGAGAACAGCCTGCGCCACGTGTTCTCCTTCCGCCGCCAGCTCTTTGTCCGGCTGGCGCGGAAGGACACGACGGAGGGAAATTTTAATGTGGTGCACGAGGGGACTGCCTACCGCGTCTTCTGGACGTCGGACGGCGTGCGGTGCCATGCCTGCAAGGAGGTGGGGCACGTTCGCAAGAACTGCCCCGCCTCCAAGGCCGCCAAACCACCGAAGGCGGCCAAGGCTGGCGCCGCCGCCATCCCTCCCCCTAGTTGCGTCCGCGTGCCGGGAGCCGTAGGTGCGCGGGCATCGTCGGAGGCCTTTGTTTTCAGGGCCTCCGGCGGGGGGGAGGGAGAGCGTCCGACCGGAAAGAAGGCGCGGAAGAAGGCAAAACATCCAGAGGCGGGTCCCCTCAGTGCGCCAGACAATTTGACCACCGCGCTCAGCCCAACCCAGTCACCGGCGAGCGCGGGGTGCCCCGAGCCCGTACCTGAGCCCTTGACCAATACCACAGAGGGGCTCGGGCGCGGGCAAGAAAAGGAAAAGGGGGGGGCGGAGCGGGAGGCCTCGGCAGACATGGAGGTCTCCCTGCCTCAGCGCAACTCCAGCAACAAAAGGAGGCGCCGCTCCGTTGAGGCGGAGGGGGAACAACATCCCTCCGCGGAGGAGTCGGTGCCCGCCGCGTGTCCCGCGTCCCCCACCAGCGCCCCCAAGCTGCGCCGTAGGCGAGAGGAGTCTGTCAGATGAATACGTGGCTTGAGCAATGGTGCAGCAGGGAGGGATTCAAATTCCTGGGGCATTGGAATCGGTTCTGGGGGAGGTGGGACCAGTACAATCCGGACGGTCTGCACCTGGGCAGAATCGGAACCAATGTCCTCGGGGGAGTGTTTGCTAGTGCTGTTGGGGAGGAGTTAAACTAATATGGCAGGGGGATGGGAACCAATGCAGGGAGATAGAGGGAAACAAAAAGGAGGCAAAAACAAAAGACAGAAAGGAGATGAGGAAAAGTGGAGGGCAGAGAAACCCAAGGCAAAGAACAAAAAGGGCCATTGTACAGCAAAATTCTAAAAGGACAGAGGGTGTTAAAAAAACAAGCCTAAAGGCTTTGTGTCTTAATGCAAGGAGTATCCGCAATAAGGTGGATGAATTAACTGTGCAAATAGATGTTAACAAATATGATGTGATTGGGATTACGGAGACGTGGCTCCAGGATGAGCAGGGCTGGGAACTCAACATCCAGGGGTATTCAACATTCAGGAAGGATAGAATAAAAGGAAAAGGAGGTGGGGTAGCATTGCTGGTTAAGGAGGAGATTAAGGCAATAGTTAGGAAGGACATTAGCTTGGATGATGTGGAATCTATATGGGTAGAGCTGCAGAACACCAAAGGGCAAAAAACGTTAGTGGGAGTTGTGTACAGACCTCCAAACAGTAGTAGTGATGTTGGGGAGGGCATCAAACAGGAAATTAGGGGTGCGTGCAATAAAGGTGCAGCAGTTATAATGGGTGACTTTAATATGCACATAGATTGGGCTAACCAAACTGGAAGCAATACGGTGGAGGAGGATTTTCTGGAGTGCATAAGGGATGGTTTTTTAGACCAATATGTCGAGGAACCAACTAGGGGGGAGGCCATCTTAGACTGGGTGTTATGTAATGAGAAAGGATTAATTAGCAATCTCGTTGTGCGAGGCCCCTTGGGGAAGAGTGACCATAATATGGTGGAATTCTGCATTAGGATGGAGAATGAAACAGTTAATTCAGAGACCATGGTCCAGAACTTAAAGAAGGCTAACTTTGAAGGTATGAGGCGTGAATTGGCTGAGATGGATTGGCGAATGATACTTAAGGGGTTGACTGTGGATGGGCAATGGCAGACATTTAGAGACCGCATGGATGAACTACAACAATTGTACATTCCTGTCTGGCATAGAAATAAAAAAGGGAAGGTGGCTCAACCGTGGCTATCAAGGGAAATCAGGGATAGTATTAAAGCCAAGGAAGTGGCATACAAATTGGTCAGAAATAGCAGCGAACCTGGGGACTGGGAGAAATTTAGCACTCAGCAGAGGAGGACAAAGGGTTTGATTAGGGCAGGGAAAATGGAGTATGAGAAGAAGCTTGCAGGGAACATTAAGACGGATTGCAAAAGTTTCTATAGATATGTAAAGAGAAAAAGGTTAGTAAAGACAAACGTAGGTCCCCTGCAGTCAGAATCAGGGGAAGTCATAACGGGGAACAAAGAAATGGCGGACCAATTGAACAAGTACTTTGGTTCGGTATTCACGAAGGAGGACACGAACAACCTTCCGGTTATAAAAGGGGTCGGGGGGTCTAGTAAGGAGGAGGAACTGAGGGAAATCCTTATTAGCCGGGAAATTGTGTTGGGGAAATTGATGGGATTGAAGGCCGATAAATCCCCAGGGCCTGATGGACTGCATCCCAGAGTACTTAAGGAGGTGGCCTTGGAAATAGTGGATGCGTTGACAGTCATTTTCCAACATTCCATTGACTCTGGATCAGTTCCTATGGAGTGGAGGGTAGCCAATGTAACCCCACTTTTTAAAAAAGGAGGGAGAGAGAAAACAGGGAATTATAGACCGGTCAGCCTGACATCGGTAGTGGGTAAAATGATGGAATCAATTATTAAGGATGTCATAGCAGTGCATTTGGAAAGAGGTGACATGATAGGTCCAAGTCAGCATGGATTTGTGAAAGGGAAATCATGCTTGACAAATCTTCTGGAATTTTTTGAGGATGTTTCCAGTAGAGTGGATAAGGGAGAACCAGTTGATGTGGTATATTTGGACTTTCAGAAGGCGTTCGACAAGGTCCCACACAAGAGATTGATGTGCAAAGTTAGAGCACATGGGATTGGGGGTAGTGCACTGACATGGATTGAGAACTGGTTGTCAGACAGGAAGCAAAGAGTAGGAGTAAATGGGTACTTTTCAGAATGGCAGGCAGTGACTAGTGGGGTACCGCAAGGTTCTGTGCTGGGGCCCCAGCTGTTTACACTGTACATTAATGATTTAGATGAGGGGATTAAATGTAGTATCTCCAAATTTGCGGATGACACTAAGTTGGGTGGCAGTGTGAGCTGCGAGGAGGATGCTGTGAGGCTGCAGAGCGACTTGGATAGGTTAGGTGAGTGGGCAAATGCATGGCAGATGAAGTATAATGTGGATAAATGTGAGGTTATCCACTTTGGTGGTAAAAACAGAGAGACAGACTATTATCTGAATGGTGACAGATTAGGAAAAGGGGAGGTGCAAAGAGACCTGGGTGTCATGGTACATCAGTCATTGAAGGTTGGCATGCAGGTGCAGCAGGCGGTTAAGAAAGCAAATGGCATGTTGGCCTTCATAGCAAGGGGATTTGAGTACAGGGGCAGGGAGGTGTTGCTACAGTTGTACAGGGCATTGGTGAGGCCACACCTGGAGTATTGTGTACAGTTTTGGTCTCCTAACCTGAGGAAGGACATTCTTGCTATTGAGGGAGTGCAGCGAAGGTTCACCAGACTGATTCCCGGGATGGCGGGACTGACCTATCAAGAAAGACTGGATCAACTGGGCTTCTATTCACTGGAGTTCAGAAGAATGAGAGGGGACCTCATAGAAACATATAAAATTCTGACGGGGTTCGACAGGTTAGATGCAGGAAGAATGTTCCCAATGTTGGGGAAGTCCAGAACCAGGGGTCACAGTCTAAGGATAAGGGGTAAGCCATTTAGGACCGAGATGCGGAGGAACTTCTTCACCCAGAGAGTGGTGAACCTGTGGAATTCTCTACCACAAAAAGTTGTTGAGGCCAATTCACTAAATACATTCAAAAAGGAGTTAGATGAGGTCCTTACTGCTAGGGGGATCAAGGGGTATGGCGAGAAAGCAGGAATGGGGTACTGAAGTTGAATGTTCAGCCATGAACTCATTGAATGGCGGTGCAGGCTAGAAGGGCCGAATGGCCTAATCCTGCACCTATTTTCTATGTTTCTATGTTTCTATGTCCCCGGGGAGGGTGAGACAGTTGAGGCTGCCCAGCCTCTGCCTCCCGGGGATGGCGTGGAGGATCTGCCCGTCGAGAGGGGCGTGGGGACCGCGGAGGAAAGCATTGCCGCCGGGCCGGGCGTCCCGGGGACTGAGGCGGGCGGGGTCGAAAAGGCCGAACCTGAGCCCGCCCAGCCAATACCCATCCTCCCCCGGGATTGGCTCGACCCGGCAGAGAATGAAACAACTGATTTTAATGATACTGTACATGCTGGGCCGGGGGGTGGCAGCGGGGAGGGGGAGGAACACCCAACCTCGCCCCTTACTTTGGAGCTGGAGCACTTGGGGAGCCTGGGGATTTCCTATGGCCGGGTCTCTCCTTGTTCCCCGGTTCCTGGGGCGGAGGGGGAACCCCTTCCGCTGTTGTTTCCCGACCCAGCACCATTTTTAAAAGAGCCCAGTGGGGACTCCTCTGCCGACGATCCTGGGGGTGGGATCGGGGCAGAGGCAGGGCCGGTTGGAGCAGCCGGTTCATTTGCCGTGCCTTGTGCGGTCGATGGGCCGGCTGCTGGCGGCCACCTCCCGGAGGAGGACGGGGACTCGGTGGGGGATGCGGGAGAAGAACTAGAGACCACCGCCAGCGAGGCGGTGGATCTGCTCGCGGCCGCCGCCGAGACCATCCTCATTCCTGCAAAGGAACTCCGGGACTTTTTGGCCCAGAGCCGGGGTCGCTGCGACCAAGCCCAACTGGCCCTGGAAAAATGGTCCGAGCCAGAGCTGATCAAGGGGTCCGTCCGCGCCGCCGATAAAACCTTGGCTGCGGGCGGGCCCTTGACAAAGGAGCAACACCTTGAGCTGCGCGAGCTCGAGGGACTCCTCGCTGGGCTGCGGAGGGAGCGGAGCTCAACAAAAGACTCCGCTCCCTCCCCCACAATAGGTTAAGGTAGAGGTTGCACTATGCTTTTGCCATGAAGATAACCATAGCCAGCCTCAACATCAACGGCGGCAGAGGGGCACGCCGTAGATTTGACAATTTTTCGCTCCTGCGGGAGGGGAAATATGCGGTGTGCTTCCTGCAAGAAACCCACACCGTTCCGGGAGACGAAGCCACGTGGCTCCTGGAATGGCAAGGAGAGGTCCGCATGAGCCACCTCACCGCCATTTATAGTGGGGTGGCCATCTTGCTGGGCCCGCATTTTCAGCTGGAGATCTTGGGGGTCGAGGAGCCAGTGCCAGGCCGCTTGCTGCACGTAACGGTTCCCCTGGGGGACGTGCCGCTCCATCTCGTGAACGTGTACGCCCCTCATCCCGGCCCGCAGCAGACGCGCTTCTTTGAAGAGGTGTCCGCTCTTCTTGGCTCCGTCGACGTCGGCGACTGCGTTGTCCTCGGGGGGGATTTTAACTGCACCCTCGAGGCGAGGGACCGCTCCGGTGCCCCGCAGTGCATGACGGCGATGGAGAAGTTGAGGGACCTGGTCGGGTCCTTCGACTTGGTGGACGTATGGCGAAATCTCCACCCCGACTCCAGCGCCTTTACTTGGGTGAGGCCTGGAGTTGGATGGTCTAGAGTCGACCGCCTTTACGTGTCTCGGGCGTACGTTTCCTGCGTCCCGGCGGCCTCCATGCGGCCGGTGCCGTGTTCGGACCACCACCTGGTGTGGGCGGAGCTCGCTTCGCTCCGCGCGAGGACGGGGTCCGCGTACTGGCACTTTAACAACCGGCTGCTGGAGGACGTGCAGTTCCAGGACTCGTTCCGTCGATTCTGGTCCGACTGGGGAAGGAAGCAGGGGGGCTTCCCCTCCTTGAGGCTATGGTGGGACGTGGGCAAGGCTCACGTCCGCGTCTTCTGTCAAGAGTACGCGAGGGGGTCGACCAAGAGGCGGGCGGCCAGAGTCGGGCGCTTAGAAAAAGAGGTGCTCGACCTGGAAGCCCGTCTCGGTCAAGTCGTCCAGGACCTGTCCTTGCGGACGGTGTACGAAGTGAAGAAGGCCGCGCTGAAGGACCTGCAGCTCGTCGGGTCCTGAGGCGCATTCGTGAGGTCGCGGATCCGGTTCCTGCGGGATCTGGACCGCGGCTCCCCCTTCTTCTACTCGCTGGAAAAAAGGCAGAGTGTCCGTAAGCAGCTCTAGACGCTGCTGGCCGACGACGGCTCTCTCGTCTCGGATCCGGAGGGCGTCAACAACAGGGCCCGTGAATATTACGGGGCTCTGTTCTCTCCGGATCCGTCCAGCGAGGAAGCGCGTAGAGTTTTCTGGGAGAACCTGCCGAAGGTCAGCCCGGAGGGCGCCGAAAATCTGGAAGCTCCGCTAAGCCTGGCGGAGCTGACCGGTGCCCTCGCCCGGCTCTCGAGGGGAAAATCCCCGGGGCTGGACGGGCTGACCGTGGAGTTCCACAGGGCGTTCTGGGACGTCCTGGGGGGCGACTACGCGCGGGTCCTGGGGGAAAGTCTGGCGACCGGGGAGATGCCCCTCTCTTGGCGCAGGGCAGTCATCGTCCTGCTGCCTAAGAAGGGCGATCTCCGCCTCCTTAAGAACTGGCGCCCGGTCTCCCTCCTCAGCACGGACTACAAAATCTTCGCCAGGGCGATGTCTGCTCGCCTTGGTGCCGTGCTGGACCACATGATCCACCCCGACCAGTCCTACACGGTCCCGGGCCAGACAATCCATGATAACATCCATCTGGTCCGGGACCTCATCCATTGCTCCCAGGAGGCTGGTCTGTCGGTCGCCTTCCTATCCCTCGACCAAGAGAAGGCGTTCGACAGGGTGGATCACGACTATCTGCTCGGAACTCTGCGCGCTTTCGGGTTCGGGACGCATTTCGTCGCCCGGATCCGACTTTTGTACGCCGCCGCGGAGTGTCTGATTAAGGTTAACGGGTCCTTGACGGCGCCCCTTCGCTTTAGGAGAGGGGTGCGCCAGGGATGCCCCATGTCCGGCCAGTTATACGCCGTTTGCGTGGAGCCTTTCCTGCGCCTCTTGCGGACGAGGTTGACGGGACTGGCTCTGCAAGGGCCGGGCGTGGAGGTCGTCCTCTCGGCTTACGCCGATGACGTGCTCCTCGCGGTAGAGGATCCCGCTGACCTGCGGAGGATGCGTGAGTGCCAGGAGATTTACTCGGCCGCGTCCTCCGCCAGGATCAACTGGGAGAAATGTTCCGGACTCCTGGTGGGTCAGTGGCGGGTGGACTCCCTGCCGGAGGAGCTCAGGCCTTTTGCCTGGAGCACGACCCATCTCCTCTATCTGGGAGTCTACCTTAGCCCCGACGAGGGAGCCTGGCCGGCGAACTGGCAGGAGCTGGAGGCCAAGGTCGGTGCTCGCCTAGGGCGCTGGACAGGACTGCTCCGAGTGCTGTCCTACAGGGGTCGAGCGCTAGTCATAAACCAGCTGGTGGCCGCAATGTTGTGGTACCGGCTGGTCACTTTGACCCCTCCCCCTGCGTTTGTCGCCAAGATACAGAAGAAGCTGGTGGACTTCTTCTGGAACAACAGGAAGCACTGGGTCTCTGCTGCGGTCCTGAGTCTCCCGCTTGAGGAGGGCGGTCAGTCGTTGGTGTGCGTCAGCGCCCAGCTCGCGACTTTCCGTCTTCAGACCCTGCAGAGATACCTTTATGTCGAGCCCCCTCCTAGGTGGTGTGCTCTGGCGAGGTATTTCTTCCGCCAGCAGCGCGACCTCAATTATGACACGCAGCTCCTGTTTGTGAACTTGGGGAGTGCCAGGACCGCCCTCCGGGAGCTGCCTGTCTTTTACAGGGAACTCATCAGGGTCTGGAACAAAGTCTCCACCAAGCGCAGCTCTCCGCCGGCTGGAGTGGCGGCCGTCCTGCAGGAGCCGCTGCTCGGGAATCCGTACCTCCACGGCCGAGGTTTCATGTGGCGGTCGGAAGAGAGGGCTGTGGCTGGTGAGGTGACCAGGGTCAGGGACCTGCTCGATGGCGGAGGAGCGGGCTGGATGGCGCCACACACGCTGGCGCGGTGCCTAAACTCTGCCAACGTCCGCCACGCGGCCGATGCCATCGAGTCGCTAAAAACAGCTCTGGGCCCTGACTCCGTTAGGTGCATCGAGGAGGCTCAAGCACGTGGGGAGATCCCGTCCGAACTGACCCCCGTCCGGACGGAATTCCTCATCGGCGCCAAACCCCGGAACCTCCCTCGGGGGCCGGCGCCTCACAACTTGAGCCGCCTCGGGGAAATCCCCTCCTTGCCTTTCTGTTCCGCGCGGAGGGGTTTCCTGTACGGGCTGCTCCTGCACACCCTCAACTTTGCCATCCTCGCCGGCCGTCCGGACACGCCATGGCGTACCATCTTGCCGTCCGGAGGAAGCGGGGGTCCCCGATGGAGGGCACTCTACGCAGGGGTCCTCCCACTATTCATCGGGGACTTGGCCTGGAGGGTGGTGCACGGAGCAGTGCTGTGCAACAAATTTTTAAGCCGGTTCACGGATTCCCAGGCCGCCTGCAATTTCTGCGGTCTGGAAGAGTCCGTGTTCCATGTTTTTATTGAGTGCACGAGGTTGCAGCCCCTGTTCCATTATTTGAAGGGGCTGCTCCTGAAATTCTGGCTGCACTTCAGTCCCACTCTCCTGATCTTTGGGCACCCTGTGCGGAGGGGAGCGGGTAGGTCCGAAGGCCTCCTCGTAGGACTGCTCCTGGGCACGGCCAAGGGTGCCATCAGCCGGTCCAGGCAGCGGGCGGTCGAGGGGGTCGTTCAACCTGACTGCCTGCCTCTCTTCCGCTCTTACATCCGGTCCAGGGTGTCCTTGGAGATGGAGCACGCGGTGTCCACCGGTACGCTCGCGGCCTTCCACGAGAGGTGGGCACCGGAGGGACTGGAGTGCATCATCACGCCCGGCAACCAAATTTTAATTTGATTTTACGTTTTAAAGTTTAATTTGTTTTAATTGCCGGTGCTTTTAGTGTCCCCCTTCCCTTTTATAGGGGGCACTGGGGAAAAATTGTGATTTTAGTGCCTAAAAAAAAAAAGAAAAACACAAAAAAAAAAGGGCCTTGTAAATGTCTGGTGTGTCACCCAGGTAGGGTGGCACGGTTTAATGTCTTTTGTTTTTGCAGATAAACTCCAAAAAGAGTTTCATGCACAAGGACCCCCAGGTCCCTCTGCACCGCAGCATGTTGTAATTTCTCCCCATTCAAATAATATTCCCTTTTACTGTTTTTTTTCCCAAGGTGGATGACCTCACACTTTCCAACATTGTATTCCATCTGCCAAACCTTAGCCCATTCGCTTAACCTATCTAAATCTTAGCCCATTCGCTTAACCTATCTAAATCTCTTTGCAGCCTCTCTGTGTCCTCCACACAACCCGCTTTCCCACTAATCTTTGTGTCATCTGCAAATGTTGCTACACTACACTCTGTCCCCTCTTCCAGGTCATCTATGTATATTGTAAACAATATTGTAAACAAAGATTGAAGATATCCACCTGCTAATCTATCTAATTAATAATTACTATTACTACCCTCAGAGGACTGTATGGGCTGTTGGAGTTATGATTAGCCAGGCTGCTCTGTGTTCTCTTTCATATATAGCATGCTGGGATTTCAGTATGTTTTACAAATCATGCCGTACACTCCGTCACTCTATTTATGATTTAATTTTCCAACTGAATTCATTTAGGATTTATGTTATCATTTGCATTACACTGAACCTCACTTTAAAACATACCCAACAAATGAATAGCCTGCTTCGATGAATAAGGGTCATTGAACGCACTCTTCCCTCTCAAATCCCAATTACTTCCAGACTGTTTTAACTGAGCAGCTCAATCTCAGAACATTTACTTTCCGTGTTAATGTCAGTTCCTGTTTGTTTCCCTCCCTTGGCAGGCAAGTGAGCTGAGAAGAATGCTTTTGTTGTTGTCCCATTATGTAAACCAAGCAGTCAACATTGGGTCTGCACTGGTAGCAGGGCTGCAGGTCCGGGGAGTGGAAGGAGCAGTATGGTGGCCTGGTCCTGCAGTCTGTGCGGCCCCTGGCCTGCGAGCATTATCGGGGCAGGCCGGGGAGTGGAAGGAGCAGTATGGTGGCCTGGTCCTGCAGTCTGTGCGGCCCCTGGCCTGCGAGCATTATCGGGGCAGGCCGGGGAGTGGAAGGAGCAGTATGGTGGCCTGGCCCAGCAGCCTGGGCGGCCCCTGGCCTGCGAGCATTATCGGGGCAGGCCGGGGAGTGGAAGGAGCAGTATGGTGGTCTGGCCCAGCAGTCTGTGTGGCCCTCGGCCTGCGAGCACTATTTGGGCAGACCGGGGAGTGGAAGGAGCAGTATAGTGGCCTGGCCCAGCAGCCTGGGCGGCCCCTGGCCTGTGAGCATTATCGGGGCAGGCCGGGGAGTGGAAGGAGCAGTATGGTGGTCTGGTCCAGCAGTCTGTGCGGCCCTCGGCCTGCGAGCACTATCGGGGCAGACCGGGGAGTGGAAGGAGCAGTATAGTGGCCTGGCCCAGCAGTCTGTGCGGCCCTCGGCCTGCGAGCACCATCGGGGCAGGCCGAGGAGTGGAAGGAGCAGTATGGTGGCCTGGCCCAGCAGCCTGTGCGGCCCCCGGCCTGCGAGCACTATCGGAGCAGGCCGGGGAGTGGAAGGAGCGGTGTGGCAGCATACCACTCCAGGGAGCAGCACGTGCTGGAGCAGGAGAGCAACTGCAGCGAAGAAGGCGACTAGATTGCACATCACCAAGATCCAGGTCGCTGATTGGAGCGTGGCAGGTACTGCAGGAGCGGCGAGGTCGGGGTGAAGGAGCGGCGAGAGATTTTAGAGGGACGTGATCGGGGCCAAGGAGAGGTGTGAGTTCGGGACCCAGAAGAGGCGAGGACCCAGGGGCAGCACAGACCGGCCCACACTGCGATATGTGCACACTACGTCCGTGCAGCAGAGCTGGTCTCCAGCCGTCTTGGTTAACCCTTGCCACTGGACCAAGACCTAGCTCTGTCAAGCCCGTGTGGTGGCTGATGTGCAACGGCCACCACACATTAAAAAAAATCCACCCACAGGCATCTTCCACACTTCGAGATTTAGTTCTGGACCTGAAATATTAGGTCCTTCATTGAAACACCTGTGAACTTCTTGGCAAGGAAGCAAGTCATCCTCTACTCGAGGCACTGTCTATGATGATGATGACTGAAGCAAATGGCAAGGGCCACAGGGAACCCATACAGTGAGATAACCCACTTACAATCACAAATCTCTCAACCAGCTAAAAGGAATACGTTTTGTTGGTGAATAGATTATTAATTTAGATGGGCTCCACTTTATTCCCATTAGATGTTGCTACTTGCAGGCAATGTACCTGGAGAGAATAACATAACAGTTTGTGCAGGATTCCCACCATGGTGGTATTTTGCTTTTGTAACAGTTTGTGCAAGCTGCAATGCCAAATGTGCAGGAGCCCAGCGTGAAATACCTGGCTAAAGAAAGCATTGTAAGTGGTGAAATGTAGCACGATAATGTATTTCTGCAACAAGGACGCACTGAATGCCATTGCTGCATCATCATCGTCATAGGCAGTCCCTCGGAATCGAGGAAGACTTGCTTCCACTCCTGAAGTGAGTTTTTTGGTGGCTGAATAGTCCAATGCGAGAGCCACAGACTCTGTCACAGGTGGGACAGATAGTCAGTGAGGGACAGGTTTGCCGCACACTCTTTCCGCTGCCTGCGCTTGATTTCTGCACGCTCTCGGCAATGAGTTTCTGTCCTGTCTGGATGACCTCTGGATGAAGTGGCTGATGGAAGCCTCCAAATTAGCAATGCATTGCTTCAGGGCATGTGTCGCCAAGAATACCCTCATTAAATCTGCAGCCCTGTATCAGCCCAAACTGCATCTAACCTCCCCGAGGATGATGCACAGGACAGAGTACTCCTTTCTACAATGTACACTTCAGTTTTATTTTAACAAATGCCTATTATTTCTCACTAACAAACAGGAATAAACCTTCTAAAAAAGGATCTCTTCTTTTATTTTGTCTTACTTCCATGTTTATTTACAGCAGTATAAAACAATCTTCTGCCATTAACCAAATGCTTTAATTGAGTTTGAAAGCCCAACTGCTGAAGCAAATGATTTCTCAGTAGCAGCTGTTCACTGCCCTAGAAGCCGGGCCAGATGCAACCCAGTGAACCAGCTTGCCGTCTATGCTGTGCAGACATTTGTGTTCTGTTTAAGGTGCTTCCTGTTTCAGTACTGCTCTCCCGGCCCCAAAACGCTGCTACCCATTTGTTTCAGATGAAGCTGAATTAATTTTGCAACATTTGAGGAGACTAATTTTATCTGTATAAAAAGGAGGCTAACGTTTCTATAGGGAGAAGTACCATTCAATAATATCTTCAGCAGTTTAAACCCATGACACATGCATTTATATTGTATAGGGGTTGGTAGACTGCTCTGTTACTCAGGAACAACAATTTAAAAACATGTGTGCTTGTCTCCCTCTCTTGTCTGTCTGCTTAGCTCCCATACTCAAATTCCTTGTAGACGAATCACTAAAGGTTTACATGCAGGTACAGCACGCAATTAAGAAAGCAAATGGTATGTTGGTCTTTATTACAAGAGGATTTGAGTATAAGAGTAAAGACATCTTACTGCAATTATATGGGGCCCTGGTGAGACCACACCTGGAGTATTGTGTACAGTTTTGGTCTCCTTACCTGAGGAAGGATATACGTGCCATTGAAGGAGTACAACGAAGGTTCACCGGACTGATTCCTGGGGTGGGGAATTGTCCAAAGAGGAGAGATCGAGTAGACTAGGCCTATATTCTCTAGAGTTTAGAAGAATCAGAGGTCATCTCATTGAAACATACAAAATTCTTACAGGCCTTGATGGGGGTAGATGCAGGGAGGATGTTTCCCCTGACTGGGGAGTCTAGAACCAGGGGTCACAGTATCAGAAAAAAGATGTCATGTATCTTTCATTATTATATATAACTGTATCCTAACATGCTATACATGACTGTAATAAGATATGACCTGTAACCACCAGCACACCTTACCACCAGGGGTGCACTTGCAAGAGACAGGTATATAAGGACAGGCCTCAGGCAAGTGCAGCATTCCAAAGCTGTGAAATAAAGGTGCAGGTCCAGAGTGACCTTGACTTCACTACATGCCTCGTGTGAATCTGTACTGAGGGGACAGGACTTTACAGTGGCAACGAGTTATGGGATTACAGAATCCACAGAATGGCGAACAACGGATCAGATGAAAAGTACAATGTGGGAGACAATTGGGAGGACTTGATAGAAAGGCTCCAGCAAAGCTTTGTAACCAAAGACTGGTTAGGCGACGATAAGGCAGACAAGAGAAGAGCCCATCTCTTGACCAGCTGTGGCTCGAAAACATACGCTTTAATGAAGGATCTGTTGGCACCCGAGAAACCAGCAAGCAAGTCGTTTGAAGAATTGAGCACACTGGTAAGAGACCACCTGAAGCCAGCGAGCAGCCAACACATGGCCAGACACAGGTTCTACAACGACAGACACTGTGTGGGCCAGAGCATACCCGACTTCGTGGCGGAACTTCGGAGGTTGGCTAGTTTATGTGAGTTCTCCGATGAACTGAGGAGAAAAATGCTGAGAGACTTTTTCATTGAAGGAATAGGCCATGCAGGCATATTCCAAAAGCTCATAGAGACCAAGAACCTGACCTTGGAGGCAGCAGCACAGACATTCTTGGTCGGGGAAGAAGAAACGAGGTTGAGTTACATTGCAGGTACGACAACTAACGTAATATCGGAACAAGAAGTTCACAGCACTAAACAAGATGCTACCCCCACATACAGACAAAACCGGGAGAACAGGCTCTCGACAGCAGGCAGAAGCCATCAAGGGCCACAGGAACGGCCGTTCACACCTCATCAACCCACAATGCGAGCATTCAACTACAAACTGAGAGAAGCTCAAGAGAGATCAGACAGACGCAGCTCATTCTTTGGGAACACTTTGAACAATGGAACAGGTCTGTGCTGGAGGTGTGGGGGTGGGCACTCGTCAAGGGGATGTCGATTTCAGCAGGCTGTTTGCAGAAATTGTGAATATACAGAACATTTGGCCCGCATGTGCAAAAAAACGGCAGCTCGGCTGGTATACGAATCAGATGGGTTGGAAAGCGGACCAGAAGACGGTGGGGACAGTACCCGGACACCGATGTGCAGCGGGTCATCACGATCAATGGCCACTGCTCCTACAACAGGACGCCTCCTATAATGATGAGGGTCCTACTCAACAGGATATCTGTCAACATGGAGCTGGATACGGGAGCGAATCAATCTCTCATGGGCGCTCAACAATTTGAACAACTGTGGCGGCATAAAAGAGACAGACCAAAACTCACAAGGGTCGACACCAAACTAAGGACCTATACCAAAGAAATCATACCAGTCCTCAGCAGCGCCATGCTCTCTGTCACACACAAAGGGACAGTGAACCGACTTCCCCTGTGGATTGTCCCCGGAGACCCCCCAGCACTGCTGGGGAGAAGCTGGCCGGCAAAACTAAACTGGAAATGAGATGATGTCCATGCCATGTCATTAGAGGAATGGACCTCCTGCTCAACAGTTATAAAGCGATTTGAACATCTCTTTCAGCCAGGTGTGGGCACTTTCAAAGGGGCCAAAGTCAAAATCTACATCACACAGGATGCTAGACTGGTCCATCACAAAGCTAGAGCTGTACCCTATGTGATGAGGGAAAAGATTGAACATGAACTCGACAGGCTTCTGCGGGAAGGCATTATATCACCTGTGGAATTTAGCGACTGGGCAAGTCCCATCATCCCAGTCATGAAGCCTGATGGATCCGTACGAATCTGTGGGGACTACAAATCTACCATAACCAGAATCTCCCTACAGGACCAGTACCTGCTGCCCAGAGTGGAGGACTTATTTGCCACATTGGCTGGAGGTAAACTTTTCTCAAAATTAGACCTAACAACTGCGTATATGACGCAAGAATTGACCGAGGAATCCAAGCTACTCACCACCATCAACACACATCGAGGCCTTTTCATTTACAATCGATGCATCAGGTCGGCAGCTGCCATATTCCAACGCAACATGGAGAGTCTGCTCAAGTCCACCCCGGGGACGGTTGTATTTCAAAACGACATATTTATCACGGGCAGGGACACCGACTCCCATCTCCGTAATTTGGAGGAAGTACGAAAGCGGTTGGATTGGGTAGGCCGACGAGTCAAGAAATCCAAGTGCCTGTTTCTCGCCCCCGAGGTTGAATTTTTGGGCAGAAGGATTGCTGCTGATGGAATCCGCCCAACAGAGTCCAAAACAGAAGCAATTTGCCTGGCACCCAGGCCCCGGAATGTCTCAGAACTGCGCGCCTTTCTCGGGCTACTCAATTACTTTGGGAACTTTATGCAGAACTTAAGCACCCTGCTGGAGCCTCTCCACATGCTACTCAGGAAAGGATGCGATTTGTTTTGGGGAGACGCCCAGGAACGCGTCTTCAATAAGGCACGCAACCTTCTGTGTTCCAACAGTGTTTTGACTTTCTTTGATCCAGGTAAAAAGCTAGTTCTCACATGCAATGCGTCAGCGTATGGGGTCGGGTGCGTTTTGCAACATGTCAATAGTGCGGGCAAATTACAACCCTTAGCTTATGCCTCCAGGTCACTTTCGCGGGCGGAGCGCGGGTACGGAATGGTAGAGAAGAAGGCGCTCGCGTGTGTGTACGGTGTCAAAAAGATGCACCAATACCTTTTTGGGGCCAAGTTCGCATTAGAAACCGACCATAAGCCCCTCATGTCCCTCCTATCTGAGAGCAAGGCAATAAACACCAACACCTCAGCGCGAATTCAACGGTGAGCACTCATGCTGGTGTCCTACGCCTATACCATAAGGCACAGACAACTGTGCCGTCGCGCGCAGCAGGCTACCGCTTGTTGACCACGGAAGGGTCTGACGAACAGGACTGTGAGATAGTCATGGCAATCAATGCCTTTGAGTGCACAGGTTCGCCCATGACGGCTTGCCAAATCAGAGCCTGGACGGCCAGCGACCCCACGTTATCCTAAGTAAAAAGATGTGTCCTAACCGGTGACTGGGCAGAGGCTCGCGATGCCTACCCTGAGGAATTAAAACCCTTTCACAGGTGCATGCATGAGCTATCACTACAAGCAGACTGCCTGATGTGGGGCAGCCGTGTAGTCAAGCCTCTGCGAGGCAGAGAGGCACTTGTCCTTGAGCTCCACTGTGAGCACCCCGGGATCATTCTCATGAAGGCCATAGCCAGATGCCACGTCTGGTGGCCTGGTATTGACGCGGACTTGGAGCTCTGCGTCTGAAGGTGCACCATTTGTGCCCAACTCAGCAATGACCCCAGGGAGGCTCCACTGAGCCCCTGGCCCTGGCCTACCAAACCGTGGTCGCGGGTGCACGTAGACTATGCGGGCCCATTCATGGGCAAAATGTTCCTCGTAGTTGTAGATGCATTTTCAAATGCACCATTTTAAACTCGAGCACAACCTCCACCACTCTGGAGAGCCTCGCAACCATGTTTGCAATGCACGGAATCCCTGACATATTGGTCAGTGACAATGGTCCGTGCTTCACCAGCGCAGAATTCCAAGACTTTACAATTGACCACGGTATAAATCACATCAAGACGGCACCGTTCAAGCCGGCCTCCAACGGCCAGGCGGAGAGAGCAGTGCAAATCATTAAACAATGCATGCTTAAAATCCAAGGTCCCACGCTGCAGGGTCGCCTGTCGCGACTGCTGCTGGCATACAGATCTTGTTCGAGCTCATTGACTGGGATCCCCCCTACGCAACTGTTGATGAAAAGGACTTTAAAAACAAGGCTCTCATTAATCCTCCCAGACATGCACGAAATCGTTGAGGCAAAGCCCCTTAAGCCGACTGAGTACCATGACAGAAACTTGAGGGGGAAATGGAATGAGATAGGGGACAAAGTGTTTGTACTAAACTATGGCAGGGGTCCCAAATGGCTTGCGGGGACAGTAACATGCAAGGAAGGAAATAGGATACTGGTCGTACAAATGGACAATAGCAAAACCTGCCAAAAGCAGATTGACCAACAACACTGTGGAACCAGAGGCAGACTACAATGTGGAACTCGCACCACACCTGGTGGACAGACAGAGGGAACAACCTGAGGAAAGGGCAATCCCAACAGACAGCCTAGGTGAGTCAACAACAATCACACCAATCGAAACGGACAGCCCAGGTGAGATACCAGCAACCACACCCAAAGAAAAAAAGACACCAAGGCAAACAACTGAACCACAACTCAGGCATTCCACGCGAGAGCGTAGACCACCTGTGAGACTGAACCTATAGAGACAATAAGACCTTGGGGGAGGGTGATGTCATGTATCTTACATTATTATATATAACTGTATCCTAATATGCTATACATGACTGTAATAAGATATGACCTGTAACTACCGGCACACCTTACCAACAGGGGTGCACTTGCAAGAGACAGGTATAAAAGGACAGGTCTCAGGCAAGTGCAGCATTCCAGAGCTGTGAAATAAAGGTGCAGTTCCAGAGTGACCTTGAATTCACTACATGCCTCATGTGAATCTGTACTGAGGGGACAGGACTTTACAAAAGGATTGGCCATTTAGGACTAAGATGAGGAGAAACTTCTTCACTCAGAGGGTGGTGAATCTTTGGAATTCTCTACCCCAAAGGGCTGTGGAGGCTCAGTCTTTGAGTATATATAAGATAGAGATCGATAGATTTTTGGATATTAAGGGAATCATTGGATATGGGGATCGGGTGGGAAAGTGGAGTTGAGGTCGAAGATCAGCCATGATCTCATTGAATGGTGGAGCAGGCTTGAGTGGCCAAATGGCCAACTCCTGCTCCTAATTCTTATATTCTTATGTTCTTAAATTTCCTCTGCCTTGCTTTCTCTCTCTTTCTGCTTGTCTGCCTCTCTTTTTGTATAGGACCAGGGTGAGAGGGAGCAGGGAGGTAGGGCTGGGCCACTGGCTGATCATTAAAGCAAGAGCAGGGGAGTTGCCCCCGGTAACCATGTGAGTGTGAATGATGACATGATTAAGTACAACCCAATCAGATCTGCAAGAGAAGATGGAGAAAGTATTTTTATTTATTGCGATAGGTACCAAAATAGATGAATTATTTTATTATAATAAATTGTTATATAAACAGCTATAAATGATTATATGGATCAATAACTAAATGACCAGCCCAGGAGCCGAGCAGAGGTCAGGAGAAGGCAGCGGCCAGGCTGGTTCAGTCACCAGCTATTACGCTATCTTACCCACAAGCTGTGGCTCAGTGGTCAGCACTCTCGCCTCTGAGTCAGAAGGTTGTGGGTTTAAGTCCCACTCCAGGGACTTGAGCACATAAATCGAGGCTGACACTTCAGTGCAGTGTTGAGGGAGTGCCGCACTGTCGGAGGTGACGTCTTTCGGATGAGACTTTAAACAGAGGCCCCATCTGCTATCTCAGGTGGACATAAAAGATCCCATGGCACTATTTTGATGAAGAGCAAGTGAGTTATCCCCGGCATCCTGACTAATATTTATCCCTCAATCAACATAACAAAAAACAGATTATCTCATTGTCACATTGCTGTTTGTGGGAGCTTGCTGTGAGCAAGTTTCCACATTGCAACAGTGACTACACTCCAAGAGCACTTCATTGACTCTAAAGTGCTTTGAGACGTCCGGTGGTGGTGAAAGATGCTATAGAAATGCAAGTCTTTCTTTCTTTCACATCGCAAGAATGAGAAACAAATTTGGACTTCTTGATGGTAAAAAATTGAAGGTTAAAAGTTGGATTTTGCCACAACATACTGGGTCATAGTTGTTCATTCAGAGGATTCTTTTATGATTACGCAATTAGCAATGGCTATTTTGTTATATTGAAGCACAAAGACATTTTTAAAAACTATTTAAATAGTGGCTTTCACATCCATAGTGCTTCACCGCCAATTCATGACACTTTTTTGATGTCGTCACTGTTGTTTGTTGACGAATGTAGCCGTCCAGTTGTGCGAGATCGCAGGCTCACTTGTCTTGATAAACTTCCAAAGGGTTGAATTTCCTCATCGAGAAGGATGCCCTGTTTATAGCAGAAGCTGTTCCCAGGCAGCCTTAACGGCAGCTTGCTGGGGAGGGTAGCCCTGACACCAGGACTGGGAAGCCCCCTTGCTATCACCTTGTTTAGCAAGCCTTCCAAAGCCCTCTCACTAATGATAGCTATCCTCCTTCCCCCACTTGGGAATTGGTTGACCTCACCTTAGAACAAAACACAGCAGAAGTAGCAGCTTTAGACAATGATTCTACAAAACTAAAACACTAAGAATAACCCAATAGAAAGTGTAAAAATTCCCCAAAAAATCAGAAAGAAAAGTAGAGGTAATGAAAAGAAGGGAGCAGAATTTATTTCAGGGCTTTTCAGCCAACAGGAAGTGTGGGTGTCACTTTAAGAAATCCCACAATTCCCCCGGCCTTTGTGTGCCCAGCACAAATCACACAGGGAGTGCAGTAAAGGGACAGCATAAACCTTGGGCAGGTCCCTCCTGCACACCGGAAAATGGCCCATCACAGAATATCAGCCCTCACTTCATATTGGAATACGGTTCCCCTTTCATATACATGTCCTATTAGAAAAAAGGTACTTCATCCCTAATATTCCTCCTGATAGGTTGGACCATTGCGAGTTTAGGTTCCTATTTAAAAGTTAAAATCTAATGAAACGCTGCACTTTATTTTCACTATCTTGTCAATGCTTGGGCATCAAGACATGAAATACAGCTCTATTTGATATTATCTGGGATTTTAATCCGATAAACACAAACATCTACCTGCCATGTTCTCACTTGCAATAAACGATAATTCTGATAGTCTGGGATTTAATCGCGAATGAATCATCCACTCCCCTACCCGAAATGTTTCTCTGTTTTAAAGCGAGCTATTCCAGTGAGGGCAAAGACCTGGTTTAAAAATGGACAGTGCACTTCACAGAAGACCACATTTGTACAATTACCTCAGAGTAATCTATGTGCATTAGATATCATTTACCGGAAATGGCATAAATTTAATATTATTCTAAAAAGTGTGCTAGGTGACAGAAAAGAACTGTCCTCAACAGAAGATTAAATACAAACACTAACTGGTCACGTCATATCATTCTTTGCATGTCATCTGAAGGGCCTTGAGGAAATGAAAGCTGCCCTTCCAGTTGCTGATGGATATCAGAAGGAAGTGTCTCAGAGGTAGTTTACTGCCAGCAGCATTAGCAGTGAAGGCACCTCGACAGGTATTTCCAGCAGATACAGGTCTGATGTCACAGCTTCCCTTTCATCCACTGACCAATTCGAGACCATCCAGCCATGCCCTCCCTGTCCTCACACTGCCATCACATAAATTACACTGTTGTTAAACTGCCATCAAATAAATTAATGCTTTCCTGGAACAACGGCACATTAAAAAATGATCAGTGTGCAGTCTAATTACAGGAACTCTGCAAGGGAAATATTCCATTATGAATTTCAATTAAAAACACAAATCCTGAAATGTTGATGGAGAAAATATGACTGTGAAATCACTAGAGATGTATTTTCAAATGACAATTTTCACAACCTTCAAAATAAAATTAAAAAACACTTATATAGGCTCACTGTAATATTCAAGCCCACATACCTCACACTGTAGTAGGAAGGTCCCTGGAATTGCTGATATCGTATCTGTCAGCACAGACTAAAATAACTGTTTCCTCATGCTTCACACACCTACTGTTCTCTGACCAAAAGGACCAACTTGCAATGTGACCAACTATATACATTGTTTTAAAGTGTCAGTTGTGGCTCAGTGGGTAGCACATGTACCTGTGAGTCATGAAGGTTGTGGGTTCCAATCCCACTCCAAGGACTTAAGCACAAAAACATCTAAACTGACACTCTAGTGCAGTGCTGAGGGAGTGCAGCACTGTTGGAGGTGCTGCCTTTTGGATAAGACATTAAACCGAGGTCCCGTCTGTCATGTATTTAACCATCTTGTAATGACATAGTCATGTATGCTGTACCTGTACCCGAGAAATGCACACCCTGACCACAAGGGGTGAACTTGCGGGAGACACTCCTCACCTGGGTTTCCAGGTATAAAAGGGGAGGTCCCACCCAGCGTCCACACTCCTTGGTCCTGGCAATAAACGTGAAGGTCACAATGACCATGTCTGATATATCCATGCCTCGTGTGAGTTTGTAGTAAGGTGCAGGGACACTACATTTGGCGATGAGAAACGGGAATCACCGAACCACGAGAATGGCCACCAGTGGCACAGAGGAACGTTACCGTGTGGGTGAGGACTGGGACGACTTCGTGGAAAGACTCTAGCAGAGCTTTGACACAAAGGACTGGCTGGAAGAGACAGCAGCTGACAAGCGGAGGGCGCATCTACTGACCAGCTGCGGACCACAGACGTATGCGCTGATGAAAGACCTGCTCGCACCCCAAAAGCCAGCGGACAAGTCTTTTGAAGAGCTCAGCCAGCTGATCAGTGAGCATCTCAAGCCGGCGAGTAGCGTACACATGGCCCAGCACTGGTTCTACTCTCACCAGCGTTGGGAGGGACAAAACGTTTCGGACTTCGTGGTGGAACTGCGGCGCTTGACCAGTCTCTGTAAGTTCTCCGATGCCTGCAGGGGGGAGATGTTAAGGGATATTTTCATCGAGGGCATTAATCATGCCGGCATTTTCAGGAAGCTCATAAAGACTAAGGACTTGACTTTAGAAGGGGCGACATTGATAGCTCAGACCTTTATTGCAGGGGAAGAGGATACCAAGCTAATTTACGCGCATAGCCCTGGTCCAAACGTGGCGATGGACCAGGGAGTTAACATGGTGAACGCAGCTCGGGACCCCGCAGGCAGGCAAGGGCATTTTGAAACTGCCCAGGCAGCAACAGACTCTAGGGTGGGCCCGCAACAAGGACAATGGAAAGGGGATCGGCAATTCACGCCATCTCGATGAACAATGCGTCCCGCGATGGGACCATTAACACCCACCATTAGAGTGCTTAGAAACAACCAAATGGGCAATCAGAGAGGAATGCCTGGTAACAGTCCTTTTGTTAACAGCAATCTCAATCTCAGCTCATGCTGGAGGTGCGGGGGTAGACACACTGCGAGAAGCTGCAGGTTCCAGCAATATACCTGCAGAATTTGTAATATCAGTGGACACTTGGCCAGGATGTGCAAAAAGGCAGTAGCGAGGCTAATCTGCGAGACAGAGGAACCAGACGAGGGGTCTGCAGGATGAGGCCTGGGGTAAAGCCATAGATACTGAAGTTCAGCGGGTTCATGTGGCTGATGTCCACAGTTCATACACTAAAACACCACCCATGATGATGAAAGTCTTACTGAATGGCATCCTGGTGCACATGGAGCTGGACACGGGAGCTAGCCAGTCACTCATGAGTGCCCAACAATTTGAGAAACTATGGCCACACAGAGCTAGCAGGCCCAAACTGGAATGCATTGAGACGCAGCTACGGACGTACACCAAAGAGATCATCCCAGTGCTGGTCAGTGCAAACTTGATGGTAACACATAATGGATTACAGAACCGGCTGCCACTCTGGATCGTTCTGGGAAATGGCCCCACACATTTGGGGAGGAGTTGGTTAGCTGAGGTGGATTGAAAATGGGGGGCTGTGCACGCCATTTCATCCGTGGAGTGGCGTTCATGCTCACAGGTCCTGCAAAAATTCGGATCGCTGTTTCAACCCGGTGTCGGAGCGTTCAAGGGCACTAAAGTAGTGATACGCATCACTCCAGACGCCAGATCAGTGCACCACAAAGTCAGAGCGGTGCCGTATGTGATGCGTGAAAAAATCGAATGTGAACTGGACAGGCTGCTCAGAGAGGGCATAATTTTGGCTGTTGAATTCAGCGACTGGGCAAGCCCCATCGTTCCTGTCCTTAAAGCAGATGGCTCGGTCAGGATTTGTGGCAACTACAAAGCCACTATCAACCGAGTACCGCTGCAAGACCAATACCCGCTCCCGAGAGCGGAGGACCTTTTTGTCACGCTGGCAGGTAGCAAGCTGTTCACGAAGTTGGACCTCACTTCGGCCTACATGACTCAGGAACTGGCTGAAGAATCCAAGCTTCTGACCACCATCACGACGCACAAGGGATTATTTGTCTACAACAGGTTCCATTTGCCATTCGTTGGGCAGCAGCCATCTTTCAGAGAAACATGGAAAGCTTGCTCAAATCCATTCCGGGAATGATCGCATTCCAAGACGACATCCTTATAACAGGTTGAGACACCAAAGAACACCTCCACAACCTGGAGGAGGTGCTACGCCGATTGGATCGGGTAGGCTTGCGGCTGAAAAAGGCCAAGTGAGTGTTTTTGGCCCCAGAGGTCGAGTTTTTGGGCAGGAGGGTTGCCGCAGATGGGATCCGGCCCACTGAATCAAAGACGGAGGTGATCCGTCGGGCGACCAGGCCCGGCAACACGTCGGAGTTGCAATCATTCCTGGGACTTTTGAACTATTTCGGGAACTTTCTGCCGAACTTAAGCACATTGTTGGAATGGAACTGTTACACATGCTCCTGCGTAAAGGTTGTGAATGGTTTTGGGGGGACTGTCATGAACGGGCTTTCAATAAGGTGAGGAACCTGCTGTGTTCGAACAGACTGTTGACTTTGTATGATCCCTGTAAGAAACTGCGTCATCCTATGGGGTTGGGTGTGTGTTGCAGCAGGGTAATGATGACGGCCGACTCCAACCGGTGGCTTACATCTCAAGGTCGCTCTCCCAGGCAGAGCGTGGATACAGCATGGTCGAGAAATAAGCACTCGCATGTGTTTACGGTGTAAAAAAGATGCACCAGTACCTTTTTGGTAGACAGTTCGAGCTGGAGACGGACCACAAGCCGTTAACATCCTTGTTGTCTGGCAGCAAAGCTGTCAACGCCAATGCGTCAGCTCGCATACATCGCTGGGCCCTCACGCTGGCTGCATATGACTACACCATACGGCACCGGCCAGGCACCGAAAATTGCGCTGAGGCACTCAGCAGGCTCCCACTGGCCACCACCGAGGGGTCGTCGGAGCAGAACGCCGAGATGGTCATGGCCGTTGAGGCTTTTGACACTGCAGGCTCCCCCATCACAGTCCGCAAGATCAAACTCTGGACCAACAGGGACCCCCTCCTATCCATGATAAAGAAATGTGTCTTGACTGGGATTTGGGCGCCCGCACACAGGGCATGCCCCGAGGAAGTCAGACCGTTTCAGAGACGGATGGATAAGCTCTCCATCCAAGCCGACTGCCTGCTATGGGGCAGCCGGGTAGTCATGCCCCAGAAAGGAAGGAAAGCATTCATCAGGGAATTCCACAGCGAGCACCCTGGCATTATGTTAATGAAGGCCATTGCCCGGTCACATGTATGGTGGCCGGGGATTGACTCAGACCTGGAACACTGGGTTCACAGGTGCACGACGTGTGCCCAGCTAGGAGGTCCCACTCAGCCCGTGGCCCTGGTCCATCAGACCATGGTCACGTATTCACATAGACTATGCGGGCCCGTTCATGGGGAAAATGTTCCTGATCGTTGTCAATGCATACTCGAAGTGGATCGAGTGCATCATATTGAACTCATGCACGACAACCATCACCGTGGAGAGTCTGCGTACGGTTTTCGCGATCCATGGCTTGCCGTACATCCTGGTCAGCGACAATGGCCCGTGTTTCACCAGCCATGTATTTCAGGAGTTTATATCGGGCAATGGCATCAAGCACGTCCGGACAGCGCCATTCAAGCCGGCTTCCAATGGCCAGGCGGAACGTGCGGTCCAAGTCATAAAACAGGGCATGCTACGCATCCAAGGACCCTCCCTTCAGTACTGCCTATCGCGCCTCCTGCTGGCCTACAGGTCCTGCCCGCACTCGCTCACGGGAGTCCCGCCAGCGGAACTCCTCATGGAACGCATGCTCAAGACGCGGCTGTCACTCATTCACCCAGCCCTGGCAGACATTGTTGAGGGCAAGTGCCGGTCCCAACCGAGCTCCATGATCAAAACTCAAGGGGGAGGTGTATAGAAATAGATGACCCGGTATTTGCTCTTAACCATGCTTTGGGACCCAAATGGCTTGAGGGCACAGTAATCGGCAAAGAAGGGCATAGGGTCATAGTGGTCAGACTAAACAATGGGCAGATATGCCGCAAATACTTGGACCAAGTAAAGAAAAGGTTCAGCATAGACACGGAGGAACCTGAAGAAGAGCATGAGATGTCACCCACACCACTGCCAGTGGATGAGCAACAAAGACAGTCCTCAGCATGCACAGTCCCTGCGGCCAGCCCGGACAGTACAAAATCACCTCAAGTGACAGAGACACGTGCCGAGGCTCAGCCACCAGAGCCACAACTGCGGCGTTCCACGAGAGAGCGTCGACCATCTGACAGACTTAACCACTGAAACAAAAAGACTGAAGGGGGGAGGTGATGTCATATATTTAACCATCTTGCAATGACATAGTCATGTAACTGTAACGCATGTACACTGTACCTGTACCCTAGAAATGCACACCCTGACCACAGGGGGTGAACTTGCGGGAGACACTCCTCACCTGGGTTTCCAGGTATAAAAGGGGAGGTCCCACCCAGGGTCCACACTCCTTGGTCCTGGCAATAAAGGTGAAGGTCACTGAGTGACCGTGTCTGATATATCCATGCCTCGTGTGAGTTTGTAGTAAGGTGCAAGGACACTACGCCGTCTGCCCTCCCACCGCACTATTTCGAAGAAGAGCAGGGAAGTTATCCCCAGTGACCCGGCCAATATTTATCCCTCAATCAGCATAACAAAAGAAACAGATTATCTGGTCATTATCACATTGCTGTTTGTGGGAGTTTGCTTGTGTGCAAATTGGCTGCCGCGTTTCCCACATTACAACAGTGACTACACTCCAAAAGTACTTCTTTGGCTGTAAAGCACTTTGAGGCATCCGGTGGTCATGAAAGGCGCTATATAAATGCAAGTCTTTCTTTCTTTACTTCACACCTGCAGCAATCAGAAAGTGAACATGACATTTTGTATGCAATGAAATTTGACTTGCCACAACTAAATGCAGGACCTGACTAAATGTTCTGAGCGGTTGAAGACATTTAGACAGCAGCAACTTTATGTTGAGTCACAGAGAGCAGGCTCAGCTTGAGTTTACAGCATTCCCAACACTGACTCCAGAATGAGTCGGCTTGTGCAGCCCGTGAGCCAGACCTGAAGCCGTCTCCTTCAGAACAAAGGTTTCGAACCTGGAGACAGATTGCAAGCTGTACCTGAACAGCTTCACACACTGTGAACATGTGATGAAGATCATTAATGCAGAGAGAGATGAAATGCTTTATGACTGGAGGCAGCATTTCCATTTATTTATGAGGCAGGCTTCACTGCTCTTAATGCAATAAATAGTGGAACATAGGTAGTTAGATTCACTGTAAGGGGTAATAATTTTACAGTAATAGAGATAACATACCATCCATTTACAGACCGTGAAATTGAGCACTTTAAAAAATAAAAATTCCACAGGCTATTAAACCTATTAACTGACTTTTTTGCAAGAATATTTCACAATTGACGCACTTACTTTATATGTTGTTTTCTCTGCCCTTCTTTGTTGCAGTTAATCAGAAAAGGAACAAAACAGAAAATGCTGGAAATACTCAGGGTCAGGCAGCATCTGTGGAGAGAGAAATAGAGTTAACTTTTCAGACTGATGACCGTTTGTGTGAAAAAGGATCTCAAAAGGGTCTTGGTGCCTTTTGTTTGGTTCTGGTGAAGATTCTCCACCCAAAACCTTAGCTTGTCTTCTCTCTCATCATATGTTGATGAATCAGCATAGAAACATAGAAGAAACATAGAAATTTATAGCGCAGAAGGAGGCCATTTCGGCCCATCGTGTCCACATCGGCCGACAAAGAGCCGCACGGCCCTTGGTCAGCAGTCCTAAACCTATGAACAATGACGGAAAGGCAAAGAGCACCCAGACCAACCCGTCTGCCTCACACAACTGCGACACCCCTTAACACTCCATCCCAACCGGAGCCATGTGATCTCCTGGGAGAGGCAAAAACCAGATAAAAACCCAGGCCAATTTTGGGAGAAAAAAATCTGGGAAAATTCCTCTCCGACCCATCCAGGCGATCCATTATATCTGCGCCGTCCAACAAAAGATCATCCAGTCTAATCCCAATTACCAGCTCTAGGTCCGTAACCCTGCAGGTTATGGCACTTTAAGTGCCCATTCAACCATCTCTTAAAACTGGTGAGGGTTTCTGCATCCACCACTCTTCCAGGCAGCGAGTTCCAGATCCCCACAACCCTCTGCATAAAGAAGCCCCCCCTCAAATCCCCTCTAAACCTTCCACCAACCACCCTAAAACTATGCCCCCTCGTAATAGGCCCTTCCACTAATGGAAATAGGCCCTTACTATCCACTATGTCCAGGCCCCTCAATATTTTGTACACCTCAATGAGGTCTCCTCTCAACCTCCTCTGTTCCAATGAGAACAAATCCAGCCTATCCAATCTGTCCTCATAACTAAGATTCCCCATTCCAGGCAGCATCCTAGTAAATCTCCTCTGCACCCTCTCCAGTGCAATCACGTCCTTCCTATAATACGGCAACCAGAAATGCACGCAGTACTCCAGGTGTGGCCTAACCAAAGTATTATACAATTTAAGCATAACCTCCCTGCTCTTATATTCGATGCCTCGGCCAATAAAAGCAAGCATTCCGTATGCCTTCTTATCCACCATATCCACCTGGCCTGCTACGTTCAGGGATCTGTGGACAAGCACTCCAAGGTCCCTTTGTTCATCTACACTATTAAGTGGCCTAAGGATGCTCAGAGGCTGCATGGTGACTTGGACAGGTTAGGTGAGTGGGTAAATGCATGGCAGATGCAGTATAATGTGGGTAAATGTGAGGTTATCCACTTTGGGGGCAAAAACGCGAAGACAGAATATTATCTGAATGGCGGCAGACTAGGAAAAGGGGAGGTGCAATGAGACCTGGGTGTCATGATTCATCAGTCATTGAAAGTTGGCATGCAGGTACAACAGGCAGTGAAGAAGGCAAATGGTATTTGGCCTTCATAGCTAGGGGATTTGAGTATAGGAGCAGGGCGGTCTTACTGCAGTTGTACAGGGCCTTGGTGAGGTCTCAGCTGGAATATTGTGTTCCGTTTTGGTCTCCGAATCTGAGGAAGGACGTTCTTGCAGCGAAGGTTCACCAGACTGATTCCCGGGATGGCTGGACTGACATATGAGGAGAGACTGGATCAACTGGGCCTTTATACATTGGAGTTCAGAAGGATGAGAGGGGATCTCATAGAAACATATAAGATTCTGATGGGATGGGACAGGTTAGATGCGGGTAGAATGTTCCCGATATTGGGGAAGTCCAGAACCAGGGGACATAGTCTTAGGATAAGGGGTAGGCCATTTAGAACTGAGATGAGGAGAAACTTCTTCACTCAGAGAGTTGTTAACCTGTGGAATTCCCTGCCGCAGAGAGTTGTTGATGCCAGTTCATTGGATATATTCAAGAGGGAGTTAAATATGGCCCTTATGGCTTAGGGGATCAAGGAGTATGGAGAGAAAGCAGGAACGGGGTACTGAGGGAATGATCAGCCATGATTTTATTGAATGGTGGTGCAGGCTCGAGGGACCGAATGGCCTGCTGCTGCACCTATTTTCTATGTTTCTATGTGTATATCCTTTCCTTATTAGCCCTCCCAAAGTGTATCACCTCACACTTCTCTGAATTAAATTCCATTTGTCACTGACCAGTAGATTGATATCCTCTTGCAGCCCATGACTTTCCTCTTCATTATCAACCACACAGCCAATTTTAATTTTGTTTGCAAACTTCTTAATCATACTCCATATATTTAAATGTAAATCATTGATATATACCACAAAAAGCAAGGACCCAGTACTGATCCCTGCGGAACCCCGCTGGAAACATCCTTCCAGTCAAAAAACATCCATCAATCATTACCCTTTGCTTCCTACCTCCAAGCCAATTTTCGATCCAACTTGCCACTTTGCCCTGGATCCTATGGGCTTTAACCTTCCTGACCAGTCTACCATGTGGGACCTTATCAAAAGCCTTGCTAAAGTCCATATATACTACATCATTCACACTAACCTCATCGACCCTCAAAAAATTCAATCAGGTTAGTCAAACACGATCTTCTCTTAACAAATCTGTGCTGACTGTCCCTAATTAATCCTTGCCTATCCAAATATCGATTTATCCTGTCTTTCAGGATTTTTTCCAATAATTTTCCCACCACTGAGGTTAGGGTGACAGGCCTGTAATTACTCGGCCTATCCCTTTCTGCCTTCTTAAACAAGGGTACTACATTAGCAGTCCTCCAATCCTCCGGCACCATGCCCAGATCCAAAGAGGAATGGAAAATGATGGTCAAAGCTTCTGCTATTTCCTCTTTTACTTCACTCACAACCTGGGGTGCATTTCATCCAGGCCTGGGGACTTATCTACTTTCAAAGCTGCTAAACCCCTTAATACTTCCTCTCTCACTATATTTATTTCATCCAGAATATCACACTCCTCCTCGATAGCAGTATCTGCATTGTCCCTTTCTTTTGTGACAAAAACAGATGCAAAGTATTCTTTAAGAACCCTACCAACATCTTCCGCCTCCATGCAAAGATTACCTCATGGTCTCTAAAAGGCCCTACCTTTCTTTACCCTCTTACTCTTAATATATTGATAGAACATCTTAGGGTTTTCCTTAATTTTACTGGCCAACAATTTCTCGTGCTCTCTCTTAGCATTCCTAATATCCTTTTTAATTTTGCCTCTTAACTTTCTATATTCCTCTAAAGATTCAATAGCCGTTGGTATATGACATAAGCGCCCCTTTTTTCTTAATCCTCCCCTGTAAGTCCCTAGCCATCCAGGGAGTTCTAGAATTATTTTTCCCAGCCTTTTTCATTAAGGGCACATGTTTGGCCTGAGCCTTCCGGATCTCCTCCTTAAATGCTTCCCACTGTTCCAACACTAATTTACCCACAAGTAGCTGTTTCCAGACCACTATGGTCAAATCACTCCTTAACTTAGCAAAATTAGCTTTTCACCAATTCGGAACTTTTATTCCAGGCCTATCCTTGTCCGTATGCATAACCAACTTGAATCTGACTGAATCATGGTCACTGGCACCCAAGTGCTCTCCCACTAATACCCCTTCAACCTGCCTAGCTTCATTCCCCAAAACTAAATCCAAGATTTCCCCCTGCTCTGCTTTTATTTCTGAGTTAGCACATGCTGCTGATGTGAGCAGAGGGAGCTTTATTGAATCTGGCCATGTTACACTTGACTCCATCATGCAGCAACACTCCCTGTCCCCTCACCAACTTTAAACAATTTTAGAAAGCTTCGACAATTGCAGAAACTTAGATGGAGCCGATAGAACTGAAAAACCATGTCACTTGCAAGTTGTTGCTGATGATCCCTTTAAATAGCGCTGCTCGGGGTCTCTTCCTGCTGCTGAACACTTGGTCAGCTGGTGGTGATTGGGAGAGGGTGGTAAGTGGAGCAGTGATAGCGAAAATGGCAGATCGTGCATCAAATCAGTATTGCACACTCACTGATGTCACGATCTCCCTCATTTCCATTTCTACAGCGAGCGCAGGCATCTGCAGTGCTGCCGACCTCCCCAAACTGACGGCCGCTGCGGGACCCACTGGAGATGGGCAGAAGTGAGCCGGTCGCAATTTTTTCATTAAAACTGAGAAATATGAAATTATCCACTTTGGTAAGAAAAATTGAAAAGCAGAGTATTTTTTAAATGGTGAGAGATTGCGAAATGTTGATGTCCAGAGGGACCTGGGTGTCCCTTCTACACGAATCATTGAAGGTTAACACGCAGGTACAGCAAGCAATTAAGAAAGCAAATGGTATGTTGGCCTTTATTACAAGAGGATTTGAGTATAAGAGTAAAGACATCTTACTGCAATTATATAGGGCCCTGGTGAGACCACACCTGGAGTATTGTGTACAGTTTTGGTCTCCTTACGTAAGGAAGGATATTCTTGCCATTGAAGGAGTGCAACAAAGATTCACCAGACTGATTCCTGGGATAGAGGGTTTGTTCCATGAGGAGAGGTTGAGTAGACTTGGCCTATATTCTCTAGAGTTTAGAAGAATGAAAGGTGATCTCATTGAAACATACAAAATTCTTACAGGGCATAACCGGATAGTTGCAGGGAGGATGTTTCCCCTGGCAGGGGAGTTTAGAATCAGAGGTCACAGTCTCAGAATAAGGGGTTGGCCATTTAGGAATGAGATGAGGAGAAACCTCTTCACTTAGAGGGTGGTGAATCTTTGGATCCTGACTGAGGACCAACTCACGCCCCGACTGTGGACCACCTCATGTCCTATCTTTTCTTTTATTCAATCACAGGATGTGGGCGCCCTGCTTAGGCCGGCATTTATTGCCCATCCCTAGTTGCCATTGAGAATGTGGTGGTGAGCCACCTTCTTGACAACTGAGTGGCTTGCTAGTCCATTTCAGAGAGCAGTTAAGAGTCAACCACATTGCTGTGGGTCTGGAGTCACATATCGCCCAGACCGGGTAAGGAGGGCAGATTTCCTTCCCTGAAGGACATTAGTGAACCAGATGGGTTTTTATGACAATCCGGTAGTTCCATGGTCACCATTATTGTACTAGCTTTCTACTCCAGATTGATTTAATTGACTGAATTTAAATTATCCGGCTGCCGGGACACCCGGGGGGAGCAGCACTGACCTTTCCTGCGGGGTATGGGGAGAGCAGCGATGACCTTTCCTGCGGAGTATGGGGAGAGCAGCGATGACCTTTCCTGCGGGGTATGGGGAGAGCAGCACAGACCTTTCCTGCGGGTTATGGCGGGGAGCGGCACTGACCTTTCCTGCGGGTTATGGCGGGGAGCGGCACTGACCTTTCCTGCGGGGTATGGGGGGGAGCGACGATGACCTTTCCTGCGGGGTATGGGGGGAGCGGCACTGACCTTTCCTGCCGGGTATGGGGGGAGCAGCGATGATCTTTCCTACGGGGTATGGCGAGAGCAGCGATGACCTTTCCTGCGGGGTATGGGGGGAGCAGCGATGACCTTTCCTGCAGGGTATGGGGGGAGCAGCAATGACTTTTCCTGCGGGGGACCCGGGGGGAGCGGTGATGACCTTTCCTGCGGGGTATGGGGGGAGTGACGATGACCTTTCCTGCGGGGTATGGCGGGAGCGACGATGACCTTTCCTGCGCGGAACCAGGTGGGAGCGGCACTGGGGGTATGGGGGTGATGGGGAGGTTTAGGGCGTATGGGGGGTTGTGGGTATTATGGGTGGTATGGGAGTCATGGGAGGGGTATGGGGGGTATGTGGGGTGTGATGGTGAGTATTGGGAGTATGAGTACTCCCCCTCCCTAGTTCTTGAACTTGAGCACCATCCTGTTTTGTTACATCTGCTCCCCTCCGCCCCCCCCCCAAGTAGACCTAATACAGTGGGATCCCAGAGGTGCCCCATAGAGAAATGGTGAGACTGCTGACAACAATGGCCTCACTAAGATCACTGCTCAAACCCCTTTCACACACACACCTGTAATTATCAGAAAAGCAGTTTCTGATTTATCAAAAAGAAATCCTTTCCAACAGGAATTTCTAACAGCTGCTGAGCCCTTTATACCTTTTCCATTCTTGCTCTCCCTCAATTGACCTTTTGCCCGTGGGCTGTGGATGGGATCAGGAAGTGCTGTAAGGGGAAACATCAAATTGGCTCTGCGTCCTAATGATGTCATTTCCATCTAATTTGAATGATGAATGAAGCTCCCAGCCAATGGGCGGGGCCTACCGACACATGAACCAAAGGCCAGCAGGACATTGGACAGAGTGCAGAATGGGACTGTTCCCTCCATACTTCCTGGTCCATACTGTGTGTGCCCAAAATCAGGGTGTAATGGGCTGCAAAACCACCCCATCAAGTATATATTCTGGGAAGAAGATGAGTGAAGGACTATATTCTAAATGGTAGGATTTGAATTAGAGTTTGGGAACAGGAAAAGTGAAAGGTGAAAGTGAAGGCCATAAAAAGGCAAATTGGGATTCCGGGTTATACACATGAGGGCTGAAATTCAGGGTCTCAAAGAAACCCCTTAATGCCTGTTTGCGGTGGCCAATCTTAAAAATCGAATGGCCGCCACTTTGGGGTCAACTGGCCAACCGGACCTAAATTCAGGTTGGGTATTTTTTGGCCTGGACCCCATCCCGTCCGAGTGGTTGCACCGCCAATTTTAACAATAAAACTACTTACCTCCCGATATTCAGCTGAATCCCTTGATCCCGCGCTGCATGGTGCTCCCAGCAGGTTTTTCTGCCGGTACACTATCTCCGCACTGAGTGAGCCTGGCAGCACGGCAACCCTTAAAGGGGAGGGCCCACTGCTGTGGCAGCCCTTAAAGGGAGGGCCCATTGCCGCAGCTGCCCTTAAAGGGGAGGGCCCACTGCCGTGGCCGCCCTTAAAGGGGAGGGCTCACTGCCGTGGCCAAAGTTTTTGCCAGTCAACTTGCCGATTGGCCGGCAAATTACTGTCCCCGGGTTCGGCCGGGCAGCCTGGCACCCCCTCTTCAGAGCCACAGTGACCAAAAGATTAAAAATGATCAAATGTCTCCCCTTTAATGGAGGGGAGAGAGCGTGGTGACGCACATGCGCTGTGACATCACCACGACTCCACCGCTGATTGAAAGCGGCAGAGGCACCATCCGACCCTTTTTCAGCCAATCAGCCTTGTTTTCTGTCTAAGCCCCACCCACATTACGAGTCATTTCCTGTGGGACTTTCAAAGTCCTGAAAATGGCTCGACCGACCGTACCAAGGATTCCAGCGGTAAGGACCACTCTAAAAACCATAGGTGCGTCAGCTTTTTGGCGCACCTGAATTTCGACCCCATGGATTACTAAGTGTTGAAGTAAGGAAGTAATGTTGTATTTGTAGAAGACATTGGCTAAAGTCACAGTTGGAGTATTGTGAGCAGATGGTGGGACTTCAATCAAAGAAAGACTTAGATTTATATAGCGCTTTCATAGTCATCAGGCGTCCAAAGCGCTTTACAGCCAGTGAAATACTTTTGGAATGTGGTCACAATTTGCGCACAGCAAGCTCCCACAAACAGCAATGTGATAATGAGCAGATAATCTGTTTTTGTTATGTTCATTGGGGGATAAATATTGGCCCCAGGACACTGGGGATAACCCCCTGCTCTTCTTCAAAATAGTGCCATGGGATCTTTTTCACGCAGAGGATTATTCGAAAATAGAATTTGCTTTACAACAAATGGCTATTGATGCAGAGATAATAACACCATGTGTAAGGGAAGTGGACAGGGTTTTTGAAAAGGAAGAAGGAGACAAGAAAGGGCAGGAAAATCGGGTTCGAGACAGCTCCCGCTGAAGAGATAATACTGGCTCGGGTGTGATGGACTGAATTGCTTTTCTCTGTGTTGTAATTTCAGTGGTTCTATGAAACAATTAATATCAGATTACCCGCAATTGTTTAGCTGAAAGGTTTACACTTTAGGTAATGACTGTATTCTGTAATTAAAGAACGTGAGTAGAATTGATTGAATATTTCCCTCAATTGCAGCCAACACTCCCCATTACATGATCTAAGCTTGTATCAGACCTGCAGGTGAGAGGCACGTTCAGTGACAATCGTGTACAATGGATGCACTAATGCAAGGCACTGCCTGTAAATGTGCCCTGGCAAGAAGATCATTGAAAGAATTAACATTTCTCAGTCCAACCGATAGAAAACCCGAACTAACAATGAAACAGAATGTGAGCCAGAGTTGTACAGGTCAAGAGTAGAAATGATGACTGAAGTAAAGATGAAACACAGACAGAACTGTGTGCAATTTGAAGTGCAGATGAAATGGAAGGGCGGTTATTGGCAGCTCAATAAGCGAAATGCCAACAGAGTGCCTGCAGGTGTAGTCTCTGTCCCAATTGCCTCCACCATCACCCAACTGAGCGAGACAAAATACACGTGTTGTGCTCCACTCAAATACAACAGATCGATAATGGTTCATATTTATGATTAATCAACCTCATATCAAGGAAACAAACACACTGCAGTCGTAAATTGAATTGGATAGTTGATGCCCAAGAAATAAAGTGTCCAGTGTATGGAGTGGCAAATGGGATAAGATTGAAACATAGAAACATAGAAAATAGCTGCAGGAGTAGGCCATTCGGCCCTTCGAGCCTGCACCACCATTCAATATGATCATGGCTGATCATGCAACTTCAGTATCCCACTCCTGCCTTCTCTCCATACCCCCGATCCCTTTAGCCGTAAGGGTCACATCTAATTTCCTTTTGAATATATCCAACGAACTGGACTCAACAACTTTCTGTGGTATAGAATTTCATAGGTTCACAATTCTCTGGGTGATAAAGTTTCTCCTCATCTCGATCCTATATGGCTTACCCCTTATCCTTAGACTGTGACCCCTGGTTCTGAACTTCCCCAACATCGGGAACATTCTTCCTTCATCTATCCTGTCCAATCCCATCAGAATTTTATTTGCTTCTATGAGATCCCCTCTCATTCTTCTAAATTCCATTGAATATAAGTCTCGTCGATCCAGTCTTTCTTCATATGTCAGTCCTGCACTCCCGGGAATCAGTCTGGTGAACCTTCGCTGCACTCCCTCAATAGCAAGAATGTCCTTCCTCAGATTAGGAGACCAAAACTGTACACAATATTCAAGGTGTGGCCTCACCAAGGCCCTGTGCAACTACAGTAAGACCTCCCTGCTCCTGCACTCAACTCCTCTTGCTATGAAGGCCAACATGCCATTTGCCTTCTTCACTGCCTGTTGTACCTGCAGGCCAACTTTCAATGACTGATGTACCATGACACCCATGAGAGGAAGGTTTACATCCCCAGGGCAGGCAGAGAGGATGGAGGTGAAGCCTGCTCTTTAGTCTTTCTCCACACAGGATGTTGGCTAACTCAGAAGCTGCAAGTGCACCTTATCCAGCTGCCATTACAGAATGGATGGAGGGGCAGAAATGGGAAATCTCACTCCATCGATTCTGCACCATGAACAAACGACTGGCCCTTCTTGCTTTCTGACATCTCTGCTGTAATGTGAGTGGGGTGGGGTAGGCGGGGGTCAGCTGATCCATGGATGGTATTGTCCTGAGAGGCAGTAACCTGAGCTGTCCCTACTCCATCCATGCCCCAACTGTTGGGCATTTCCTCAGCAAGTTTCCCAGCTTTACCATGGCTCATTCCTGCTGTGGAGTGTGTTTCAGGGGGTGGAGGCAGGGCGAGTGCAAAACTCACTCACTGGCCTAAATTTCAGGCCCACTTGGAGAGGCAAACAACCGTCAACACAGTTCTGCCCGTGAAACTTTAAAGTAACCGCAGTCCTTCGTTTTTACGGTACTGGGTCCTTTCAAACTTCTGCAGGGTTTAACTGGAGTGAGCTCTTTCTCAGCGCAGGGACTTGAGCACAAAAACATCTAGGCTGACATCCAGTGCAGTGCTGAGGGAGCGCTGCACTGTCGAAGGGACCATCTTTCGGATGAGATGTTAAACCGAGGCCCCCTCTGCTCTCTCAGGTGGATGTAAAAGATCCCATGGCACTATTTCGAAGAAGAGCAGGAGAGTTATCCCAGGTGTCCTTGCCAATATTTATCCCTCAATCAACATAAAAACAGATTATCTGTTCATTATCACATTGCTGTTTGTGGGAGCTTGCTGTGCGCAAATTGGCGGTCGCGTTTCCCACACTACAACAGTGACTACACTCCGAAAGTTCCTCTGTAAAGCACTTTGGGATGTCCGATGGTGGTGAAAGGCGCTGTAGAAATGCAAGTCTTTTTCATTTGCAGCATTGTATCCACAATGTCACCGAGGCTCTCCTGGTGCATCTGCCCCACTGTATGCATTATGGTAGATTGGGATTTTTGTCATATATCAGATCATAAAGACTCTACTTGGAGAGTTTTGTAAGGCTCCACTCTTGGTGCAGTCACTCTAGTGCTGAGTACAGTAGTGGACCTGGGACAATAACACTGTGGTTCTGATCTTCATACTCACACTCCCTGCTAATGAGGCTTGGTGAACAGCTTGCCGCCTGCCAGCGTGGCGAAGAGGTCCTCCGCTCTCGGGAGCGGGTATTGATCTTGTAGGGACACCCGATTGATGGTGGCCTTGTAGTCGCCACAGATCCTGACAGAGCCATCCGCTTTTAGGACGGGAACGATGGGGCTCGCCCAGTCGCTGAATTCAACAGGCAAGATGATGCCCTCTCTCAACAGCCGGTCCAATTCGCTTTCGATCTTTTCCCGCCTCACATATGGCACCGCTCTGGCTTTGTGGTGCACTGGCCTGGCGCCCGGGGTGATGTGTATCACTACCTTAGTGCCTTTGAAAGTCCCGATGCCAGGTTGAATTGAATTGTTGTAGGACTTGTGAGCATGAACTTTGCTCCACAGATGACATTGCGTGAACATCCCCCCATTTCCAGTTCATCTCGGCTAACCAGCTCCTGCCCAACAGTGTGGGACCATTGCCCGGGACAATCCAGAGCGGCAGCCAATTCACTAACCCATTGTGTGTGACAGCAAACATGCACTGCCGAGCACCGGAATGATTTCTTTAGTGTAAGTCCGTAATTGTGTCTCAATACGTGCTAATTTGGGTCTACTGGCTTTAAGTGGCCATAGCCTCTCAAAGTGCTGAACACCCATGAGTGACTGGCTGGCCCCAGTGTCCAGCTCCATGCGTACTGGGATACCGTTTAATAAAACCCTCATCATCATTGGTGATATTCTGGTGTATGAACTGTGAATATTCTCCACATGGACCCGCTGAACCTCGGTGTCCATCGGTTTGCCCCAAAAGTCATCCTGCCTCAAAGAACCCTCTTCTGGTCCAACCACCTCATATATTAGTCTGGTTGCAGACTTCCTGCACATTTGAGCTATGTGGCCACTGAGATTACAGTTCCTGCAGATAAACTGTTGGAATCTGCAAGATCTAGCTGAGTGTTTTCCCCCACACCTCCAGCATGAGTTAAAGTTTCCATTGTTGGGAACAAAGGAACTATGGCCAGGCATTCCGCGCTGACTGTCCCTTTGACTGCTCTTAAGTACCCTATTAGTGGGTCAATGGCCCCATCCCGGGCTGCATTGTCCACTGTGATGGCGTGAATGTCCGTTCAGCCTGCCATTGTCTCTGTTGAAGTCCTACTCTGGGGTCTATTGCTGCCTGGGGAGTGTCGGACTGCCCCTGTCTGCCTGCGGGGCTCTGAGTCGTATTGATAATGTTGACTCCCTTATCCATCGCCGCGTTAGAGGCAGAATTGCGCGCGTATATTATTTTTGTCTCTTCCTCCCCCGCCATGAAAGTTTGAGCCATCAATGCCGCCGCTTCCAAGGTCAAATCCTTGGTCTCAATTAATTTGCGGAAAATTCCCGCATGACCGATGCCCTCGATAAAGAAGTCCCTTAGCATCTCCCCCCTGCAAGCGTCTGTGAACTTACAGAGGCTGGCCAAACGCCGGAGGTCTGCTACGAAGTCCGGTATGCTCTGTCCTTCCTGACGTCGGTGGGTGTAGAATCTGTGTCGGGCCATATTTATGCTACACTTTGGTTTGAGGTGCTCCCCGATCAATTTGCTAAGTTCTTCAAAGGTTTTGTCCGCCGGCTTTTTGGGTGCTAGTAAGTCCTTCATGAGCGCGTAAGTCTTTGGTCCGCAGCTGGTCAAAAGATGAGCCCTTCGCTTGTCGGCCGCTGCATCCCCCAGCCATTCTTTCATAACAAAGCTTTGCTGAAGCCTCTCGACATAATCGTCCCAGTCTTCCCCAACACAGTACCGTTCCTCTGTGCTACCGGTGGCCATTCTCGTGGGTCGTGAATTCCCATTTCTCATCGCCAATGTAAAGTCCTTACTCTACAGTATGAAACCACACAAGGCACATTCTGGAGACAAGGTCACTCAGCACTGCACTGGAGTGTCAGCCTAGCTTTACGTGCTCAAGTCCTTGGAGTGGGATTTGAACCCACAACCTTCTGACTCAGAGGCAAGTGGGCTACACATTGAGCCACAGCTGACACTGTATGACATTATTGAGAGCCGGCTGTAATGTAACTCGGGCCTGAGGGGGACCCCACCTGCAGTATGACTTTGTGAACTGAGAAGTTGGAAGTTAAATGTTGAAATATAATAGAATCTCCTGTTCTGATCTTTTGTTTCATTTCTACTTTTAATAAACATGATTCATAGATTGCAGCCTAAGCAACACAGACGATACAAGGGACGCCATTTCATTTCCAGTGAGCACATTACAGAACAAGAGCTCCTGTTTGATCTGGGCAATGTTACATTACCAGAAATTGTGTATATAAGGTCACATTTCACTGTGTGGGAGCAAGGACTTGTTATGGAGATAGGCCTTCGAGCTGAGCATAAGAGAAACATCTGGCTCCACCTAAAAATCAGAGGAGCACACTTTGGCAACGAGCCGCCCCCGCGGCAGAGCCCCCGGCAGCTGAGCCCCTTCCACACTGACAGGATCCCCGGTGTGCTGGGTATCATTGGGTTTACAAAACACCAGTCCAGTTCTATTAGGGCAAGTCATGTCATACAGAAACTGAACATGATATTACTCAGCCTGGAGATAGTACGTGATGTCACTCTGAACACCATCCCTGCATTAACAGCAGGGACCCTGAAAGCTGCCATTATTCTTTATCCTGTGATTCTCCAACATTCAGAATCTGTGCCAGAGCGGTTGCACGCAAGGTGGTTCCTGGGGAAATCTGGGCATCCTTGGTTGATGACACCAGTCATTGCAACAATCAGCAGTGCTGAGAAGCACAACAATGATGTCCATGTCAAAACCAGTGTATTCATTGAGCAACGTTTCGAACTCTTGTAGCAACAATTCCATTGCTCAGATCGCTGTGGGACAGGGCACCTTGCAGTATGAAAGAAAGCAATATTGCATTTATGTAGCGCCTTTCATGACCTCCAGACGTCTCAAACCGCTTTACAGCCAATGAAGTACTTTTGGAGTGTAGTCACTGTTGTAATATAGGAAATACGGCAGCCAATTTGCACACAAACAGCTCCCACAAACAGCAATGTGATAATGATCAGATCATAAGAACATAAGAAATAGGAGCAGGAGTAGGCCATTTGGCCCCTCGAGCCTGCTCCGCCATTCAATAAGATCATGGCTGATCTGATCATGGACTCAGCTCCATTTCCCTGCCTGCTCCTCATAACGCTTGACTCCCTTATTGCTCAAAAATCTGTCTATCTCCACCTTGAATATATTCAATGACTGAGCCTCCACAGCTCTCTGGGGTAGTGATCTCCATAGATTTACAACCCTCTGAGAGAAGAAATTTCTCCTCATCTCAGTTTTAAATGGGCGGCCCCTTATTCTGAAACTATGCCCCCCCAGTTCTAGATTCCCCATGAATGGAAACATCCTCTCTGCATCTACCTTGTCGAGCCCCCTCATTATCTTATATGTTTCAATAAGATCACCTCTCATTCTTCTAAACTCCAATAAATATGAGAACATAAGAAATAGGAGCAGGCATAGGCTATTTTGACCTTGAGCCTGCACTGCCATTTAATAAGATCATAGCTGATCTGATCATGGACTCAGCTCCACTTCCCCGCACGCTCCCCATAACCCTTTACTCCCTTATCGCTTAAAAATGTCTGTCTCCACTTTAAATATATTCAATGACCCAGCCTCCACAGCTCTGTGGGGCAGAGAATTCCACAGATTTACAACCCCCTGAGAGAAGAAATTCCTCCTTAGCTCAGTTTTAAATGAGCGGCCCCTGATTCTGAGACTCGGCCCCTTAGTTCTAGTTTCCCCTATGAGTGAAAATATCCTCACTGCATCCAACTTGTTGAGCCCCCTCATTATCTTATACATTTCAATAAGATCACCTCTCATTCTTCTGAATTCCAATGAGTACAGGCCCAACCTACTCAACCTATTTTCATAAGTCAACCCCCTCACCTCCGGAATCAACCAAGTGAACCTTCTCTGAACAGTCTCCAATGCAAATAAAGCTTTTCCTAAGTACGGAGAAAACGTTAATTAATAACATAGTAAATGGCCCCTAGGGAAGAGTGACCACAATATGGTAGAGTTTTACAATAAGTTTGAAAGTGATACAGCTAAATCTGAAACTAGGGTCTTAAATCTAAACGAAGGATACTACGTAGGTATGAGGGGAGAGTTGGCTAAGGTAGATTGGGAAACTACATTAAAAAGAAGACACAAAAAACCTTCTGGAAATAGTGGAGTACCAAGGGTCTAATGAGAATGAGGAACTGAAAGAAATTAGTATTAGTTTAAAAAAAAGTATTGGAGAAATTAATGGGATTGAAAACTGATAAATCTCCTGAACCCGATGGCCTACATCCTAGGGTTTTGAAAGAGGTGGCTATAGAGATAGTGGATGTATTGGTTGTCATCTTCCAAAATTCCATAGATTCTGGAACGGTACCCACAGATTGGAAGGTAGCAAATGTAACCCTGCTATTTAACAACGGAGGGCGAGAGAAAGCAGGGAACTACAGAGCAGTTAGCCTGACATCAGTAATAGGGAAATTGCTAGAATCTATTATAAAGGACGTGGTAACAGGGAACTTTGAAAAAAGTAATAGGATTGGATAGAATCAACATGGATTTATGAAAGGGAAACCATGTTTGACAAATCTGTGAGAGTTCTTTGAGGTTGTAACTAGCAGAATAGATAAGGGGGAACCAGTGGATGTGGTGAATTTGGATTTTCAGAAGGCTCTCTAAGGTGCCACACAAGAGGTTATAAACAAAGTTAGAGATCATGGGATTGGGGGTAATATACTAGCATGCATTGAGGGTTGGTTAACGAACAGAAGACGAAGAGTAGGAATAATTGGGTAATTTTCGGGTTAGCAGGCTGCACCTAGTGGGGTGCTGCAAGGATAAGTGCTTGGGCCTCAGCTATTCACAATCTATGGCAATGATTTGGATGAGGGGACCAAATGTAATATATCCAAGTTTGTTGATGATACAAAGCTAGGTGGGAATGTAAGTTGTGAGAAGGATGCAAAGAGACTTCAAGGGGATATAGACAGGCTAAGTGAGTGGGCAAGAACATGGTAAATATAATGTAATGTGAATTTATCCACTTTGGTTGGAAAAATAGAAAAATAGTATTTTTTAAATGGTGAGAGATTGGGAAGCGTTGGTGTTCAGAGGGACCTGGGTGACCTTGTACATGAATCATTGAAGGTTAACATGCAGGTACAGCAAGCAATTAAGAAAGCAAATGGTATGTTGGCCTTTATTACAAGAGGATTTAAGTACAAGAGTAAAGACGCTTTAAAGCAATTGTATAGGACCCTGGTGAGATCACATCTGGAGTATTGTGTATAGTTTTCATCTCCTTACCTAAGGAAGGATATACTTGCCACTGAGGGAGTGCAACAAAGGTTCACCAGACTGATTCCTGGGATGGGGGATTGTCCTATGAGGAGAGAATGAGTAGACTAGGCCTATATTCTCTAGAATTTGGAAGAATGCGAGGCGATCTCATTGAAACATCCTTATAGGGCTTGACAGGGTAGATACATGGAGGATGTTTCCTATGGTTGAGGCGTCTAGAACCAGCGGTCACAGTCTCAGAATAAGGTGTCGGCCATTTAGGACTGAGATGAGGTGAAATTTCTTCACTCAGAGGGTGGTAAATCTTTGGAATTCTCTACACCAGAGGGCTGTGGAGGCTCAGTCTTTGAGTATATTAAAGACAGAGATTGATAGATTTTTAGACATCAGGGGAATCAAGGGATATGAGGATAGCGGAGGAAAGTTGAGCTGAGGTGGAAGATTAGCCATGATCTTATTGAATGGCAGAGCAGGCTCGAGGGGCCAAATGGCCTATTCCTGCTCTTAATTCTTATGTTCTTATGTTCTAACTATTTCAGTGCCTGGATCACTGTGGGACAGGTCACCTTGCAGTATGAAAGAAAGACTTGCATTTATATAGCGCCTTTCACAGTAACCGGATGTCTCAAAGCGCTTTACAGCCAATGAAGTATTTTTGGAGTGTAGTCACTGTTGCAATGTTGGAAATGCAGCAGCCAATTTGCACACAGCAAGCGCCCACAAACAGCAATGTGATAATGACCAGATCATCTGTTTTTGTTATGTTGATTGAGGGATAAATATTGGCCAGGACACCGGCGATAACTCCCCTGCCTTAGAGAACATGTTGCAAATTGTGATGGCATGCTGAATGCACCATAATGTCACAGTTCACAGTTGTGAAAGGCATCAGGATACAGTGGACCAATGAGCTTGCAGCTTGCAGAGGATCAGCAGACCAAGACGGTTCTCAAACTCTATGGAGCAACAATCAAAGCAAATACTCATAATAAATGGTCAGACTGAGTACTGTGTGTAATGAGCAAGTGTGACCTTCCCTCCTTTATTAAGATTTCAGAGTGCAGGTACCTCGTGGGTGGCCTGCTTATATACTGTGTTCCCAAGGGATGCTGGGATCCCTTGTGACTCCAACAGGTAGGCCCTCTGGTGGACAGGTATGATGCCGGTTACAAGGGGTTAAATACAGAACAAATAGAATGCTGAATTATTTGGCCAAAACAAATCAGAGGAAGTCCTTCCCAAACTGTACAGTGCTGTGGTCAGACCCCACCTTGGGCACTGCGTCCCGTTCTGGTCATTATTCAAGCTCTGGAGACAATTCAGAGAAGAGTCATGAGGTCGCTACCTAACGACAGAGGACTGAAATATAAAGATAGACCAAAGAAGCTTGGCCTTTCCAACCTTGACAGGAGGTCCTTGGAGCTAACCCTCTGCAGGTACATGAGGTACAACACGGCAAGGAAAAGGCAGAACTGGAAAATCACTGCAAACTGAACTGTGAGAGGACGCAGGTTCAAACTATTAAACTATAAACTTAGAACTAATGCCGGAAAGTTCATCTCAAAATGAGTGACTGATACGTGGAGTAGATTTCTGGGTAAGGCAATGGAGGGAACAGCCTCAGAATTATTGAGGAACTAATTGGGAGAATTGTAGGGCTATTTTGAATGGCCTTGATCATCCATATTTCCCGTGTGATCTCACCGACATGGATGAGGCATTACCGCCAGGCAGCCGGCAGTGTTCGATAGCTGCCACATTCTGCAGCTGAGCTCCAACACGGATTGTCCGTCCTGCTTGTGGTTTTCATTGCTGGTGCAGCGATGCAGCCCACAGGAGAACGAGGATCCCTCGGTGACGTTAATGGTGGACAAATGTTTCCCAGCAACCAAAGGCAGCATTCCTGTGGCACACTACTGATTCTGTTGTCTCCTGGTTGTTGCAAGAAGCTTTTATTGAAGGTCAACAATTGCCTATCTATCTCACCCACAAACCAGCAGATAGTGTATCATACGTGGTGACAACAGAGAATGCTGGTGTGTTAAGGTTAAGGTCAGGGACAAAGTGCTAAAGGTACAATGCTTGCAATGTGAGGGGTCACTCTGCCTCACCTTCTAAGATGCATGCCCCTCTGCTACCTCTATCTCGAAGAGCTTTCCTGCTTGAAGGTCTATTTACTGCAGCCTGTGGGTTGCCAGATCAAGAATACATCTTTGCCCCAGCACCAGTTCCAGCAGCTGCCGAGGTTGTTGCTTCCCGTTCTTGCCAGGATTCAGAGCTGTGCAAACCACACACTGAACACTTGGTGGCTGCACAGAAGATTCCCCAGCATGAGTGCAAACTGTGGCATCATGTGTGCAAGTTACAGGACAGGGCCTCAGACAGTGCAAGGGTTTGTGTCAGCAGGAATGAAGTCCTGCATTCACTAAGGCTCTTCGCACTTTCTCCTAAAGAATTAAAGGTGCCTTCGACAGCATCTCACAGCCTCGCACCTAAAGAATCCAGAGCAGCTGTGAGTGTGAAAATTGTGGGTTCAAGGCCCACTACAAACACCTGAGCACAAAAGTCTCGGCTGACACCCCAGTGCAGTGCTGAGGGAGTGCTGCACTGTCGGAGGTGCCGTCTTTCAGCTGAGACATTAAACCGAGGTCTCGTCTGCTCTCTCAGGTTGATGTAAAAGATCCCATGGCACTATTTCGAAGAAGAGCAGGGGAGTTATCCCTGGTGTTGCAGTTAATATTTATTCCTCAATTAACTTCACTAAAAACAGGTTATCTAGTCATTATCACATTGCTGTTTGTGGGAGCTTGTTGTACACAAATTGGCTGCCGCATTTTCAACATTACAACAGTGACTACACTTCAAAAGTACTTCATTGGCTGCAAGGCACTTTGGGACATTCTGAGGTTGTGAAAGGCGTTATATAAATGTACGTCTTTCTTTCCTCCGCCCCACCCCCACACTCCTGCCATTGGTCCAACCGCCCCACCCCCACACTCCTGCTATTGGTCAAACTGTCCCACCCCCACACTCCTGCTATTGGTCTAACTGTCCCGCCCTCACGCTACTGCCATTGGTCCAACTGCCCCACCCCCACACTCCTGCTATTGGTCCAACCGCTCTACCCCCCCCACACTCCTGCCATTGGTCCAACTGCCCCGCCCCCCACACTCCTGCTATTGGTCCAACTGCTCCACCCCCCACTCTCCTGCTATTGGTCCAACCAACCTGTCCCACATTCCTGCTATTGGTCCAACTGCCCCATCCCCACATTCCTGCTATTGATCCAACTGCCCTGCCCCCACACTCCTGCTATTGGTCCAACCACCCTGCCATTGGTTGCCTTGCAGCATTTCATGTTCCCACACCAATTGGAAAGCGAACAAACTCTTCATCAGCCAATTAGATGGTTCTTGACTCTCAGTCACACAGCCTTTTTTCCCATGAACAACAATTTTTATAACTAATAAACAAAGATGTTGAACAAAATAAAAAAACAGTTTTTTAAGGTCCCTGTGATATTTCTCCTGGGTTGCTTGCAGTAATGTCCAGGAGATCCCTGGAGTCTCCAGGCCAACCCTGGAGGATTGGCAACCCTCCCCCAGCCCCATGCTAATGAGGGGCTCTCGCATTGGCCCTCACACTCTGGCAGGGTCAGTGCTGGAGGGCACCAGAGGGCAAATTTACACCGATATTGCCAAGCTTGCAGATTGTGCAAATTTGGGGAATAAAGCAAACTTTCCAGCTTTCTACTAACCTCAGAGTGAGGAGGTTAGGTCACAGCAGTGTGTGTTGGGGATGATTATATTAGATCACAGATAGCGGTAATTAAAAGAGCAAATCTGTAACCAGTGGCTGGAACAAAACAATTAAGACCCTGTCGGAACAATCCGGGCGATGACAGAGCGGCACAGCATGTTTAAATATTCGCAGCAAACAGCAATCAGTTACCTAGCAACGGTACGCCTCACCTCTCAGCTCATGGCAGGAGTTCGATGCAGTGCCAGTAAACTGCATTCTGGGTTATTTATCATTGCTCTGAAATCTGTCTAACCTCGTCCTTGGACAGCGAGAAGACATTGAACTGTGTGGGATTCGGACACCTCCAACTCAATCAGTTTGAGTGTTTGTGAATAACCTGAGCTTTTTGTCAGCCATCTGACATGTTAGGATTCATTTTTTTCAGGACAAGATTTTGAATCTGTTGCAGCAAATATTTATAATGAAGGGATGGGGGGAAAGGGGAAGTCTGAAAGTGAGATGTGGTGCTGGGGTCTCTGGCTGCCATTTTTCCAATCTCGGTGAGTGATATCGATGGCAGGTCCCGACCCTGCTCCTGTCTCCATCCGGCCTCTGAAATGCATTTCCCTGATTGGGCTTGTTAATCCCCGCCCAGCGTGTTTCCCAGCCAATTGACTTCATTTGATGACATGTCATCATCCAATTTCCTTAAAGGGACCATATCTACATTGATTTTGACAGTTGTGCTGTCAGTGTTCTACAACATTGAGGTGCTGAAAACACTGACAAACACTGCACAGAGGTGCAGGGCTGCACCCTGGATCTCCCATGGCTCCCTCCATATCCTTCTGGAGGAAGTCACAGCACGCAGGGAGGCCCTCTTCCCATCCAATGGGCAGAAGAGACCTCTGCAGGAGACCAACACAGCCTGGTTGTACATTGCACAGGAGGACACAAGCAGGAATGCCGTCAGGAGGGCTTGGGTGCAGTGCCACAAATATTTCAATGATCTCGGTGGATCATGAAATGTTAGTACAAAGCCACACTCAGCCTCATCCTGCTGTGTCTCTCATCACATCCCCATCATTCGGCCTTCCTCAGCCTACTCCTGCACATCCTTACTCACACCAACTTATGTTTCACCTCCACCCATCCCTCTCTCTATCTACATTATCAAATGCCCATCTCACTAGTCATCCCTCACACTCAACCTCATCCTAGTCCAATCATCCCAACGAACAACACACAAGAGTAGGCACTTGGCTGTTTTCACCGATGTTCATGTAAAGTTTCTATTAATGTGGCGTCAAAACATTGAAACCTTTATTTTCAACACTTTGTGTTCTTGGACAGATCTGTGTGCACCTTTGGAAGTGGCTCAGTGAGTTGCAGTGACTGGTGAGACATATGGCTACCCTGCACAATGGTGATGGCTTGTGCATTGTAGTGATGCATTATGGTGCTGGTGTGGGATGGTTCCAACCTGGCACATCATGTGGCAGTCGGACTTGGTGGGCTCACGCCTGGCCTCCCGGGTAGCAATGTGGTCAGGTGCTGATGCCCTGTGTCTTGTGCAGCATCAGGTGATTGCGCAGAAGGTTGGTGTTGGTGTTGGTGCTGCTAGTGTGCCTGGTGATGCTGGTTTTGGGGCTGATCGTGGTGGGATTCTGAGGAGCAAGGTGAGAGAGTTTCAAGGGTACCGATGCTGATGGAATAGATGCAAGTGAAGTGGAGATGACAGAAGCGATCTGTCAATGGTGGGTTAGGTAATGAGGTCAGCCGGGATGGAGACTTGTCCAAAGCTTTGCAGCTTTCTGACTCTGTAATGGAAATGAAGTTTAGAGAAGCTCGTGGTTAAGGGAACATTTCTCAATCAGCTGGAAGCTTTGACTTGACATTTGAAGCTGCCAACTCATCAGCTGATTCAATGGCCACTGTCCTCCTGCCTCAGCTTCACAGACGAGGTCGAGGCACATGGGAAACCAGTGGAAACCTGTCAAATCCAAAAAGCTGGGATAAAACCATTGCTAAGTGTCTGTAAACAAGCCACTAATGATTGGGATTGCCTCCCCCGCCACTGCCTGTCGGGTCTGCTCAGCATTGACTGACCTGACATCGGGAAAGTCCAGTGTGCGCGTTTTCACAGCGGGTTCCCGACCCACTGTCAATCATTTTAAACAGTAGTGGACCAAAAAGCTAAGTTTTTAAATGATTATGTTCCTTTCCTGGTAGGGTCGTGAGGATCAGAAACACTTCTCTGACCCAACAAGGAAAGCATGCGATGTGGGCCCACTCTCCCAATCATGGGACCCCCGCAGGACATCCCAGCAGCCAATCCTGCCACTTACCTGCTGCCAGTGGGTGCCCTTCAGGGTGGGGAGTCGGCCGACGGGATTCTCACGGCCAGGACCCATTATCCAGCAAATGGTCAGGAAGTTAACTCGCCAGCGCTATTTCCCAACAGGAACCCACCGCCAGTTAAAACCCAGGCCAGTGTTTGTTGACAGGCTTCGGTTATTTTAGCACGGTTACGGTTAAGAGTAAGAAATGACCAGTTGCTCACAATAGAAAGCCACTTGAGCAAGTTTTGTCACTTCTTCCTCCAGTTACCATGTCAACCATCCAACCAATCAGAGACAGCGCTCCCCTGAAGTGACCACAACCACACAGCAGAGAGACTGAGCCCAATGGGTCTATTCACCAGTCACCATGACAAAGGTTACAGAGGATGGGCTGAGTTTGGGTTATTGAGTCTGTAAGCTGCTGGGTGAAGTTGGACACAAGAATAGAGGGAAAAGTCCTTGCTGCACCTCACATTGTATCCGAGGCTCGCTGGCGGCAGTCCCTGAATCCTCAACTTATTTGGCCACGACCCTTCAACCTGCTCCTATTCTAAGACTGTCCTTGGGTTGGAAGCTGTGCTAAAGGTAAATGCGAATGGAGTAAGTGCTGGTGAATAAAACACATCACTAGCTGGTTATATTTCCTTCTCGGTCAGTATAAAAAGATTCCCCCTTTCAGAACACCTGGGCCACAGCTGATGGGCTGCCTCATTCCTTTGGTAGCAGCCTTCCCTCACATCAAACATGCCATGTTGCCATGGATACGGGATAGAATATTTAATTTCTGAAGAAACAATTTGTGAAAATGTCTGTAATTATATAATGTATAAATGTAAGAGCCTTCGCCTTTAACATGGTAATGAAGTGAAGGGTCATGTAACACTTTTGACCAAACAAACCGTAAAGACCCAAACCTCGGCGGCTAAAATGCCTAAAAATGTGACTCATTAGTGGCATCTGACAGATTGATAGTGACAGCGTGTTGGCACGGCAGCACCAACTGCAACATGGGCTGGCTTCAGCTTCCAATCAATCTCACTGCGTTAGTCGTGATGCTGAAAAGCAGATCATTAGGGGCCGATGCTTCACAACCCTCAAGGTGCGCTGTGTAAAAGTGTTTCAGTATTCTAGGTCAATAGCTTGGGACATTTGAATCTTTTTTTTTGCTTTCATGTAATATGTATTTTTTATTTAATAATTTAGCAATCTAAATAATGGGGCTCTTTCTTCTGACACATTCCTCGGCTTCTGTCAGAGAGCAGCTTTGATGCAGAGAGAGGCACCAAATACATTGGAATTAGTTACAGGAAGTTTAAAGACCTTCTTCAAAACAATGAGTTACTTTGAAAAATAACCTTTGATGTTCCCCAGAGTCTTCCGCTTCTGGCGGCAATCGTTTCAAAAGTGGGAAATTGTGTTTTAAATGTACATTGTTCTCTCAGTCACTCCCTTTTATCTTCTCAGTGACTTCTCCATTTGCTGGGGCTGGCAGAAATGAAAAGTCTCGGCAGGGGTGTCTATGGTGCGGATCTTTGTAATCCATAACTCTGGGCTATATAACTTTTCCTGTGTTTCCCAATTTGAGCTGACAATGGATGAGATTTCTCACTGCGAGCACATACTTGGAAGGTTACTCTCACAAAGTCTAAATCCATGTTTCTATTCACTTGTCATATCTTGGTCTTCCACGTCAGCATGTGTCCACTAATGAGGCAGTAGCGCTCAAAGCAACCCCACAATCTTAAAACAGGGCGAACCAGAAAATAAGGAATAAAAGTGCAAATAAGCCAGACCTCTCTTCAGTTCTTAACAGGGGCATCGGAAGCCCTGGGTCAGGAGATAGAAGACCAGGAAGAGTATAAAAACATAAAAAATAGGAGCAGGAGTAGGCCATTCAACCCCTCGAGCCTGCTCCGCCATTCAATGGCTGATCTTCTACCTCAACTCCACTTTCCTGCACTAACCCCATAACCCTTGATTCCCTTAATATCCAAAAAATCTATCGATCTCTGCCTTGAATATACTCAACAACTGAGCCTCCACAGCCCTCTGGGGTAGAGAATTCCAAAGATTCACCACCTTCTGAGTGAAGAAATTTCTCCTCATGTCAGTCCTAAATGGCCGACCCCTTATTCTGAGACTGTGACCATTGGTTCTCGACTCCTCAGCCAGGGGGGAACATCCTCCCTGCATCTACCCTGTCAAGCCCTGTAAGAATGCTACATGTTTCAATGAGATCAGCTCTCATTCTTCTTACCTCTAAAGAATATAGGCCTAGTCGGCTCAATCTCTCCTTGAAGGACAATCTTCCCATCCCAGGAATCAGTCTGGTGAACCTTCGTTGCACTCCCTCTATGGCAAGTATATCCTTCCTTAGGTAACGAGATCAAAACTGTACACAATACTTCAGGTGCGGTCTCACCAGGCCCTATATAATTGCAGGACGACGTCTTTACTCTTATACTCAAATCCTCTTGTAATAAAGGCCAACATACCATTTGCTTTCTTACTTCGTTGCTGTACCTGCATGTTAACTTTCAGTGATTCATGTACAAGGACACCCAGGTGCCTCTAAATACCAATCTCGCAACTTTAAAAAAATACTCTGCTTTTCTATTTTTTCTACCTCTTCTCCTCAGGCAGTCCCCCAGAGTCCCAAAGTGAATAACTTCACATTTCTCCTTGTTATATTCCATTTGCCATGTTCTTGCCCATTCACTTAGCCTGTCTATATCTCCTTGAAGCCTCTTTGCATTCTCTTCACAACTTATATTCCCACTTAGCTTTGTATCATCAGCAATCTTGGATCTATTACGTTTGGTCCTCGCATCCAAATCATTGACATAGATTGTGAATAGCTGAGGCTCAAGCACCAATCCTTGCGGCACCCCACTAGTTACAGACTGCCGACCCGAAATTGACCCATTTATTCCTGGGGCCGAAACGGGGTGCACCCTCCGTTTTATAATGTTTTGCGTGGGTTGCGGCGGAGATGCCGTTGTTATTCGGCACTTTGAAGTGTTTTTTCGGTTGGGGCGGATGTTGTGGCGCCTGAGGGGCGGAAGTTCCCTTGCAGCGGGTCCGCCGCCCCGACCAGTCATCAGCGCGTCGCCGATGATGTCAGCACGTCGTGGATGATGTCAGCGCGTTGCTGATGATGACAGCACGACGCTGATGATGTCAGCGCGAAGTGGACGTGCTATGTCGAGCTGACGTGTAACAACATCCCTCCCCTTCAGTTAAAGGGCAGGGCCGCTGTGAACTCTGCATCTTTCTCAGAGGTTCACTGGGCCACCAGGGAGGGTTTTGGCCGGGCCAACAGCCTGGCACCCAAGAGGGGTCAGTAAATTTCAAAAACATGTCTTATTGTTAGAAGTAGGTCCATGGTGTGGTTTTATTGAGTGCAGTGGGCGCCAGCACCGTCTGCCTCAGGGCAAAGCAATCTCGAAGTGGGGCCATCAAACAGGAGTTCGGGCCCTTGTTTACATACGTAAGGGGAATATCACCTGTTTCAGGCATGGGCACCATCCAATGTTCGTTTCTCCTTTCCCAACATGGTGGCCGGAAATGTGAGTCTGGGTCTCAGCAATGGACTACTCCATAGTCACAGTTAAACTGCTCCGTGAGCAGTGTGCAATTGGCCAACTGTCGAAATCTCGACCTCCGAAAAGAATGACTCCGACACTTACAGCTCCGGTAGAAGTTTCCTTTTTAATTTACTTGCTCGCAAGGGGTAGGTTTCACTCAGTCAAGGGCTAAATGAACACCTCCGAAATGGTTCAGTTTAACAAGATATTTATACAGTAAAACCAAAGTTCTGGCCTCTCCCTGTGTATTGCTCTGTCTCACAGTCAGTGAATACAGATAAAGAGTTAATTACTATATCCTGGTCCTGACATGGTGTCCAGATATTTCCTTTTGTCAGGGTTATCAGAAAGCCAAATGGCCATTACTCCATGAGTCATAGGTAATGGGCTATCACCTGTCTTGTATTGTGTCAGGATTGTTTCAATTTCCTGGTCAGTTTATCTGTTTGCATCAAATGGATGAGGTCTCGGAAAAAGATAATGGCTAGAAGGTAAGGGTGGGGTGACATGGAACTCCTGTAGTGTAGACAATAGGAGAGCACCATGGGGGGTTACTTGTCTCAGCATGACTTGTCTCCTAGCTGTCTGATGGCCATCAGCCATCTAACAGCAGGTTTAGCTGTTTATGCAAGCTGACTGCTAAAATGCAGAAAGTTCTGGAAGGGCCAGGACTCCATTTTAATCAAAAGGCACACAAATACCGTATGGTATCAGCTTAGATAAAAATACTTTCCACATTCCCCCATTTTGTCCTTCACAAGGACAACTCAATCCATTCTGATCTTGTACAGTCTCTCCATTTCCATTTTCTTTAGTTTCATTACTCACTAGGCATATTATACCTTCAGGATTTCTTATTCTGGGAGTAATGCTTAGGAAGGGAGGCTGATGGTTATTATCATAATTGGGCTGGTATCAGCCCTGGAAGGCTGTAAGTTTATACCCTGCCGACCTCCATTCTGTTTGCTCCTTCGTTTCTGGCCCCTTAGTTAGTTTTGTCCTATTGTGCACTGTCAACCATTCTACCATTTCTGATTCGTTAAAGGGGACAGATCTCAGGGGAATACCCCCCTGGAGTGGACAGGTACATGGGAACATATCCAACAACTCGACAAGTTTCTTTCTTGAGCATACCTATGACTCAGTGCCATAAATACGTTTACGTGCAATTCCCTTCTGTAGTGGGTCTGTACCCCTGGTGTAATCAATAATGTGAAGTAAAACCCTGTCAAGCCCAGCACCATCAGTCCCCATAGTCCATACAGTTCCTTATTCAGTCTTCCTTTTTCTGTTCCTCTGATTCCTTCGTCCCTTCCTCCTGGTCGGGTGCCCGTTTGCAATGGGATGCGTGGATCCATGTTGGTCTTTCCTTTACCTTGATTGCAGTATTGGTCGCCAGCAAGATCTGGTATGGTCCTTCGAATCTTGGCTGTAGACTGCTTTTCCTTTTAAAAATCTTGATGTAAACGAATTCCCCTGGCTCCAGGTTATGACACTTCCCTTCCGCTGGCTTGACTTGGGCTTCCTTTACCTGTGAATGAAAGCTGGAAATACATTTGGTTAGTGCAATACAATAATTCAACATATTTTCCTCCATTTTGTGGATGTCCATCTGTTTTGCAGTAAATGGTGCTGTAAAAGGTAGTCGTTGGGGACGTCCCATAACTATCTCATGCGGTGACAGGCCTGTTGTTCTGTTGGTTGCAGATCGCATTACCATCAAAGCTAAGGGCAGCAGTTCTGTCCATTTCAGTCCAGTGTCATTGCATAGTTTTGCCAGCTTATTTTTAAGCATTCCATTATATCTTTCAACAAGTCCAGCTGATTGTGGATGATAACTGCAATGAAAACATTGATTAATCTGTAAAGCTTTACACATTTCTCTTATAACAGTTCCCGTGAAATGTGACCCGTTAGCACTAGAAAGCTTAGCAGGGATTCCGAAGCGCGGTACGATTTCCTTTAACAAACATTTAGCAACAGTAGTGGCATCGGCCTTTTTACATGGAAAGGCTTCAATCCATCTAGAGAACACATCTACAATAACTAATACATACTTGAATCCCATACACATAGGTAATTCAATAAAATCCATTTGTAAATGTACAAAAGGCCCGACTGGATTTGGGTGGGAGGCAGATTCTACTTTTTCCGTCTTACCCGGATTCATTGTCTGACAGGTAACACAATTTTCACAGATTTGTTTTGCAATTGCCGAAATACCTGGTGCATACCAAGTTGCCAAAATATAATCTGCCAATCCCCCTTTGCCTGCATGTGTGAATGTATGAACACATCGGGCAATCCATGGAAGTAAGGATCTAGGGGCCACCACGCGGCCGTCATGGTGAACCCATATTCCTTCTGGATTTTATAACATTGATCCTTCGTCCAGGTCACCACCTCCTCCGTACTGGCCTGTGTCTGAAAGGCCAGCATGTCATTAATAGTGGGTGGCGGGTCTGAGCAATTATTTTTCCTTAGTGGGAACAATGACACCTGCATCCCCCCTTTCGACAGAGCTGCTGACTTAGCTGCATTATCAGCTCTGGCATTCCCAAGTGCCACCTCATTCGACTGGCCTGTATGTGCTTGGCATTTGATAATGGCAAGTTTCAAAGGGCATTGAATGGCTCGCAGGAGATTTTCCACTTGTTCTGCATTTTTGATAGAGGTTCCTGAAGAAGTCAGGTACCCGCGAATCTTCCAAATTTGTCCATAGTCATGTGATACCCCAAAAGCATACCTGGAGTCAGTGTAGATATTAACTGTGTGTCCTTCAGCCAGAATACAGGCTCGAGTTAACGCAAACAATTCGGCTTGTTGGGCTGAAAAGGAGTCTGGAAGAGAGGCTGTTTCGACAACATTAAACTGAGTTACAATTGCATAAGCCGCTCTAGGTTGGCCCCTATCATTTCGTAAGGCTGATCCGTCAACATAGTACACTAGCTCAGGGTTACACATTGGTACATCTGTTAGATTGATACGTGGTTTAGTCACTAATTCGGTTACTATTTCACATGAATGGGGTTCGCCGTCGTCTTCCGTGGGGAGTAGAGTGGCTGGATTTAAGGTAGTGCATCTTTTGATGATAAGATTCGGATTTGATAACAGTTCGACCTCGTATTTAGTGGTTCTTGCGGAGGTTAGGTGTTGGGTGGCACATTTAGTAAGTAAAATCTCGACAGAGTGTGGGATATACAAAATGGTCTGATGATTTAGAGTTATTGTCTGAGCCTGTTGCATAGCATAATAAGCTGCTGCCAACGAAGGAAGACATCCCGATAGTCCGCGTCCCACTGGGTCTAGTTGGGTACTGAAATATGCTACCGGTCGCTGCCTGTCCCCATGTAACTGAGTCAAAACAGATTGTGCAAAACCCGACTTGTGATGCACAAATAAGTTGAATAGCTTAGTGTAATCTGGTAATCCCAAGGCTGGTGCTGAAGTGAGGGACTGCTTAAGGTTCTGGAAAGCATTCCGGGATACTTCATTCCACATCCTTTAAGCATTGTGAGAATATTTGTGTGGGCTTCTGAACTGGACGAATCTGTGTGTTACACGGACTTCTCATTTATGCTTATGGTGATTCACAGATCACAGAATGTAAAGTACTTGTTTTCTAATTTTATTAAAAGGCTTCCAAACCCAAGATTTTTCCAATACACCCAAAATGTTGATCAAGAGATCACCTGAAATATCTCAAAATCCCAATTCAACTATTGTACTGTCACTCTTTATCAAAAAAAATCCTCTTACTGAGCTAGAAGCTTTTGTACCAAGAATTTACACCAAGGACAATGAGAGTGTACTCCCCCAGCCAGCACCTCGAGAGACCCACAAAGGCTTTTTAAAAAAAAAAGGCATTACAACTTTTAACCACCGGGACCATGTCTCAACAAACCTATCCTTTGTGCATTTCCTAGCTCCGTAACCTCTCATCCGAATAAATCCACACCTGCGCTTCTAACTTAAAATGTCTTAAACTTCCCACATACAGGACAACACTATGAAGGGTTAAAAAAACTTCACTTTGTTTGAAAAAGTGGGTGGAGCTAAAACAAACAGGCAGTTCCACAACCTTTCCAAACAGGTTTCCAGACACAAGGAAAAAAGACAGAAGCACTCTCATTCAAAGACAAGACATTCACGCACTCTCATTGAAAGACAAGACATTCACAAGTCTCTCTCCATTCAATAAAGCTTTTTCTTTTGCTAGCTTCATTTTTTTTTTGAATCCATAAGTCACTATCAGGTTCTCTTTTTTTTTTCATTTGATTTACTTCCTCTGTTAATTTTACATGGACTTGAAGAATCGGAACCCAGGCCTTTTCTATTACTTTCCTTTTTTTTTCTACCTGGATCTCTGTTTATAAGACACTCCTGGAGACAAGTTGTTCTCTCTAAATTAAATGAACCATCGGGTGGAAATGGCCTGTTTTCACCCTTAGTCCACTTTACCGTTTTTGTTTCTTTGGTCAATTGAAGACTGACCACAATTCTGGAGCATGACATAGGCTGGTGTGCCTTTTGTGGTGTTTTAACTTGCTCCGGCACCCATTCTGGATGATTAAGATTTTCCCACAGTTTCTGATCTCACAATCCTTTCGGCCAACCGAGTTCTCTACGCCCACTTCTCCTGGCCGTTACGTGGCCTGAAAAGGCTCTTAATTCGGGCTCAGTCTGGGTGTGTGAGATATGTTGGCACGAACCAATCGTAGTTGATCAATCAGTTACTGTTTCTTTTCTTAATCAATCCTTGTGTTTTTTTTTCGAATCACAACTTTCCCTAGTGACTCTTCCCGTTTCTCTAATGGCAATGACTCACAAAGGTATTGCACACAACAGTAATACAAGGACAACAAACAATATTCCCGTGAGTACACAAATCATAACCTCTAAACAAATTCTCAGTCTGCGTTGTACGCCACTACAGACTGAGTCCTTAACTTATCCTAATAACAGCTGATAAAACTTAAGGTTCCGTACCCAAACTCTTTGATCGATTGCGCTCTTTTTTTTTAATAGTCTTATCACATAAGAACCCCTTCCGAATTAAAAACAATAAAAATCTTATCACATAAGAACCTTCGATCGATTAGCGCTTTCTTTTTTCTTTTTTTTTAATAGTCTTATCACATAAGAACCCCTTCCGAATTAAAAACAATAAAAATCTTATCACATAAGAACCTGGAACCCTTTTCGATCGACTAGCGCTCTCTTACCTACTGAAACCTTCCCCGGGCTGTCTCGAGGTTTTTTCCAGAACCTGTTCTCTTCTGCTGGCGAGCTGAGAAAGAAATGGTTATAAAAAAAATACCTTTAACTTTTAAATGCCGAGTCTTGTAGATGCAGTACCTCCCCTGTGGACAACAGATTACATATGCGATTCAACAGTGAAGAAACCTCTTGTGAGCAAAGGCTCACCTTGTTTGGCCACCGAAGCCTTTCACTGGAGAGGCACTATGCCTGTATCCGTTTTACTCACAGAACAGAGAGTATGCATCTCGGTGGAACCTCCAATAACTGTCGAAATCTCGACCTCCGAAAAGAATGACTCCGACACTTACAGCTCCGGTAGAAGTTTCCTTTTTAATTTACTTGCTCGCAAGGGGTAGGTTTCACTCAGTCAAGGGCTAAATGAACACCTCCGAAATGGTTCAGTTTAACAAGATATTTATACAGTAAAACCAAAGTTCTGGCCTCTCCCTGTGTATTGCTCTGTCTCACAGTCAGTGAATACAGATAAAGAGTTAATTACTATATCCTGGTCCTGACATGGTGTCCAGATATTTCCTTTTGTCAGGGTTATCAGAAAGCCAAATGGCCATTACTCCATGAGTCATAGGTAATGGGCTATCACCTATCTTGTATTGTGTCAGGATTGTTTCAATTTCCTGGTCAGTTTATCTGTTTGCATCAAATGGATGAGGTCTCGGAAAGAAATAATGGCTAGAAGATAAGGGTGGGGTGACATGGAACTCCTGTAGTGTAGACAATAGGAGAGCACCATGGGGGGTTACTTGTCTCAGCATGACTTGTCTCCTAGCTGTCTGATGGCCATCAGCCATCTAACAGCAGGTTTAGCTGTTTATGCAAGCTGACTGCTAAAATGCAGAAAGTTCTGGAAGGGCCAGGACTCCATTTTAATCAAAAGGCACACAAATACCGTATGGTATCAGCTTAGATAAAAATACTTTCCACACAACCTCAATTCTCCTTCCTGTGCTGTAAAACACTTCCTATCGAGTCACAGCCGGAGGGACTTCCCAGTGTGGGCAGGGGGAGTCACAGCCAGAGGAGGTGCCCAGTATGGGCAGGGGGAGTCACAGCCAGAGGAGGCTCCCAGTGTGGGCAGGGCCAGTCACAGCCGGAGGAGGTGCACAGTGTGGGCAGGGGGAGTCACAGCCGGAGGGGCTTCCCAGTGTGGGCAGGGGGGGTCGCAGCCGGAGGAGATGCACAGTGTGGGCAGAGGGAGTCACAGCCGGAGGAGGTGCACAGTGTGGGCAGGGGGGGTCACAGCCGGAGGAGGTGCACAGTGTGGGCAGGGGGAGTCATAGGCGGAGGGGCTTCCCAGTATGGGCAGGGGGAGTCACAGCCGGAGGAGGTGCACAGTGTGGACAGGGGGAGTCACAGGCGGAGGGGCTTCCCAGTGTGGGCAGGGGGAGTCACAGCCGGAAGAAGCTCCCAGTGCGGGCAGGGCAACCTTTCTGATAACTGAGGCTGGGACGCTATCTCCCAAAAATACATCACAGACCAATAAAAACTTTTTATTTGCGTTTTGTTTCCAAGGTGAAGCGGTCTGTATATTTTAAAACGTGTTAAGTAACAAGCGAGGAGGCTGAGGAGAGATTTAATTGATATGTATAAAATTATGAGCGGCCGAGATAGAGTAGATAGGAAAGACCTGTTTCCCTTAGCAGAGAGGTCAATAACCAGGGGTCATAGATTTAAACTAATTGGTAGAAGGATTAGAGGGGAGATGAGGAAAATTCACCCAGAGGGTGGTGGGGGTCTGGAACTCATTACCTGAAAGGATGATCGAGGCAGAAACCCTCATCACATTTAAAAAGTACTTGGATGTGCATCATCATCATCATCGGCAGTCCCTCGAAATCGAGGAAGATTTGCTTCCACTCTAAAAGTGAGTTCTCAGGTGGCTATACAGTCCAATACGGGAATTACAGTCTCTGTCACAGGTGGGACAGACAGTGGTTGAAGGAAAGGGTGGGTGTGTAATCTACATTGCCGCATGCTCCTTCCGCTGCCTGCGTTTGGTTTCTGCATGCTCTCAGCAACGAGACTCGAGGTGCTCAGCGCCCTCCCGGATGCACTTCCTCCAATTAGGGCGGTCTTGGACCAAGGATTCCCAGGTGCCGATGGGGATGTAGCATTTTATCAAGGAGGATGTGAGGGTGTCCTTGAAGTTTTCCGCTGCCCACCTTTGGCTCGTTTGCCGTGTAGGAGTTCCGAGTAGAGCGCTTGCTTTGGGAGTCTCGTGTTGAGCATGCGGACGATATGGCCCGCCCAACGGAGCTGGTCGAGTGTGGTCAGTGCTTCGATGCTGGAGATGTTGGCCTGGTCGAGATCCTCTCAGTGGATTTGTAGGATCTTGCGGAGGCAGCGTTGGTGATACTTCGCCATCGCTTTGAGGTGTCTATTGTATATGGTCCACATCTCTGAGGCATATAGAAGGGCGGGTAGCACTACTGCCCTGTAGACCAGAAGCTTGGTCCCAGATTTGAGGTCCAGGTTGACAAACACTCTCTTCATCAAGCTCCCCACTGGAGTGGAACTGAACTACAGAACCAATGGGAACCTGTTCAACCTTCGTCACCTCCAGGTTAGATCCAAGATCGCCCCATCCTCTGTCATTGAACTACAGTACACGGACAACGCTTGCGTCTGTGCACAGTCAGAGGCTGCACTCCAAGCCATCGTCAACATCTTCACCGAGGCGTATGAAAGCATGGGCCTTACACTAAATATCCATAAGACAAAGGTCCTCCACCAACCTGACTCCGCCTCACAGCACTGTCCCCCGGTCTTGGCTGTGCTCTTAAAGAGCCGTAACCTATCGGGCTACGGACCTCATGCTGGAAGGTAGGATTAGGTTAAATTGCTCTTTTTCAACCTCCTTCTGTGTCGTAAATGTTTCTATGATTTTATTTGTATGAATCTAACATTTCCCCCTCACAGTATAGATGGAATTCTAGTATACTGGCACCAATACATGTAAAGCAGATGTTTCACGTTTGTAAGGTACCACAAAATAGCATTTCCTGCTTTTAAATGGAACCGACTTAACAGTGTTCCCAGATAATGTGGTGCACAGTTCATCATTATTGAGACATTTGAATTTCCATTGGGTGCGAGAGAATAGCACTGTCCGAGGTCCATTTTTCAGATGAGACATTTAACTGAGTCCCCATCTCAAGTGGATGTAAAAGATCCCACGCCACTATTTTGAATAGGGCCACAGGAATTCTCCCGGTGTCCTGGCCAATATTTATCACTCAACCCTAAAACAGATTATCTGGTCAATTATCACATTGCAGTTTGTGGGAGCTTGCTCTGCGCAAATTGTCTTTCCCCGTTTCCTACATTACCACAGTGACTAAACTTCAAGTGTACATCATGGGCTGTAAAGAACTTTAGGATGTCCTGAGGTTGTGAAATGCGCTATAGAAATGCAAGTTCTTTCTTTCTTTCAATACTCTGTCACACTGCAGAATATAATGAAGCCACAGTCAGGACTGGATCTTACCGACCTCGATGGCTCCGGGGCATGCGGCGTCCTTGGTGAGTCCCAACGCCGCAGCTGTGTTGATCCGGGCCTCCGACATGATTTTACCATGACTGGGCTTGTTAAGCCCGCCCTCTGAGGATCCCGGCCAATTAAAAGGAAGCGGGTCTGATGCTGTCATCTAATGATGTGTCATCAGCCGGTTTCCTTAAAGGGACCATGTCCACATACATTTTACAGTTGTACTGTCAGTGTTCTACAGCATTGAGGTGCTGCAAACACTGACAAACACTGCACAGAGGGGCACAGCTGCACCCAGGCTCTCCCATCACTCCCTCCAAATGCTTATGGAGGGAGTCAGAGCACACAGGGAGGTTCTCTTCCCTTCCAATGGGCGGAAGAGACATCCCTAGGTCACCAACGCAGCCTGGTTGCACATTTTACAGGAGGACACAAACAGGGATGTCGTCAGGAGGAGCTGGCTGCCGTGGCACAAACCTTTCAATGATCTCAGTGGATCATGAAATGTTACTGCAAATCCACACTCAATCTCGCCCTACTGTGCCACTCATCACATCCCCATCACTCTGCCTTCCCTACCCTACCCCTGCACATCCTTACTCACACCAACTGACCTTGCACCTCCACCCATCCTCCTCTCTCGATCTACATTGTAACATCACCATCTCACTAGCCACCCCTCTCACTTACCCTCATCCTTGTCCGATCATATCATCTAACAGCACACAAAGGTAGGCACCAGAGTGTTATTGCCAATGCTGATGTAAAGTTTCTGCTAATGTGTTGTCAAACATTGAAATCTTTATTTTCAACACTTTGTCTTCTTGGACAGATCTGTGTGCACCTTTGGAAGTGGGTTAGTGAGTTGCAGTGAATGGTGAGACTTAACATAGCTGCACATTTAGTGAGTTATAACCTTTGCTTTTACGGAACATCTCAAGGCAACGTGTCTGCAGTCGAAGGCACCCCACACCATGGGGATGCCCGATATCCTGGCACAGTCGCATACGTGCTCCTCCTGCTTCTCTCTGTTCAGAGAGAAGACAATGAAGTCCCTTCTTCTGGAGTACAGAGGCTCTGTGACCTCCGGGATGCAGTAATGTACGACGAACTGTGAGATGTTATCTATGACTCCTGCTCTGGACTGGAAGGATCCACTGGCAAAATAATTGAGGATCACTGGGAGAGCCGACGTCACCCTGCTCTGATTCCAGGAGGTGGCAGAGTACTGTGACCATCACCTTAGTGAAGCAGAGCCTTCTAATATACTGCTCCTGGCTCTCGGAAGACCTTAAGTGGGTAAGGCTCCCTGCTGGGATCCCTCCAGCCCCTCTTCTGCTTCCCTTTGCAAATAGCTTGTCCTCTTCTTCGCTGCTTCAGCGCCGGAGGCGGGGAGAGCCGTAGGCGGGGAGGGCCGGAGGGGGAGTTCGGAGGCTGGGGGCCAACAATCGAAGGTGACAGGGGGAGGGTGTCAGAGGTATTGAAGGGTGCAGGGGGTGGTGGGATGGGGGAGAATTGTGGCCGGAGGTGAGGGCAGGTATGGAAAGGGATCGGGGCCGGAGGGGGATCAGGGCCGGAGACAGGGGGGAGGGGGGGGTGCTGTGGGGTGCGAAGGGGGCTGATGATCGAAGGTCACAGGGGGAGGGTGTTAGGGGCCGCAGGAGGAAGGGGAGGTGCTGGTGGTGGTCACGGGGAAATCGTCGGCCTCGTGGTGGGGAGGGTCAAAGGCTTTGGGGGAATGTCGGGGGGAAATTGGAAGGGTCGGGGGGGGTCTGACCACGGGGGGTGGTGAGGCAGGAATACTGGCTCCAGCAGCTCAGTGGAAAGACCCTTCCCTCCTGGATCCACAGTCCTTGTTATGTATGCATGTCAATGATGTACTGTAACACTAGACCTGAATGTACCTTCACCCTGTATATGCCATACCTGTACACCAGAGGGTGCTGCTGCTGGAGACCTAAGGGTCACCTGTACACTGCAGGTAACCAAGTATAAAAGGGAGCTCACCTCTTGGTGTCCTCACTCCAGGAGCTGCAATAATAGACTACAGTCTGTACAGTTCAAGTGCCATACCCCTGCCTTGTGGAGTCATTAAGAGGGTGCTTGCATACACAATAACTGGCGACGAGGTTACGAATGAGCACGCACACCATGTCTAACCTAAGCAACTTCCAACAATTCGCTGATGGGGAAACATAGAAACATAGAAACATAGAAAATAGGTGCAGGAGTAGGCCATTCGGCCCTTCTAGCCTGCACCGCCATTCAATGAGTTCATGGCTGAACATGCAACTTCAGTACCCCATTCCTGCTTTCTCACCATACCCCTTGTTTCCCCTAGTAGTAAGGACTTCATCTAACTCCTTTTTGAATATATTTAGTGAATTGGCCTCAACACTTTCTGTGGTAGAGAATTCCACAGGTTCACCACTCTCTGGATGAAGAAATTCCTCCTCATCTCGGTCCTAAATGGCTTCCCCCTTATACTTAGACTGTGTCGCCTGGTTCTGGACTTCCCCAACATTGGGAACATTCTTCCTGCATCTAACCTGTCTAACCCCGTCAGAATTTTAAACATTTCTATGAGGTCCCCTCTCATTCTTCTGAACTCCAGTGAATACAAGCCCAGTTGATCCAATCTTTCTTGATAGGTCAGTCCCGCCATCCCGGGAATCAGTCTGGTGAACCTTCGCTGCACTCCCTCAATAGCAAGAATGTCCTTCCTCAGGTTAGGAGACCAAAACTGTACACAATACTCCAGGTGTGGCCTCACCCAGGCCCTGTACAATTGTAGCAACACCTCCCTGCCCCTGTACTCAAATCCCCTCGCTATGAAGGCCAACATGCCATTTGCTTTCCTAACCGCCTGCTGTACCTGCATGCCAACCTTCAATGACTGATGTACCATGACACCCAGGTCTCTTTGCACCTCCCCTTTTCCTAATCTGTCACCATTCAGATAATAGTCTGTCTCTCTGTTTTTACCACCAAAGTGGATAACCTCACATTTATCCACATTATACTTCATCTGCCATGCATTTGCCCACTCACCTAACCTATCCAAGTCGCTCTGCAGCCTCATAGCATCCTCCTCGCAGCTCACACTGCCACCCAACTTAGTGTCATCCGCAAATTTGGAGATACTACATTTAATCCCCTCGTCTAAATCATTAATGTACAGTGTAAACAGCTGGGGCCCCAGCACAGAACCTTGCGGTACCCCACTAGTCACTGCCTGCCATTTTGAAAAGTCCCCATTTACTCCTACTCTTTGCTTCCTGTCTGACAACCAGTTCTCAATCCATGTCAGCACACTACCCCCAATCCCATGTGCTTTAACTTTGCACATTAATCTCTTGTGTGGGACCTTGTCGAAAGCCTTCTGAAAGTCCAAATATACCACATCAACTGGTTCTCCCTTGTCCACTCTACTGGAAACATCTTCAAAAAATTCCAGAAGATTTGTCAAGCATGATTTCCCTTTCACAAATCCATGCTGACTTGGACCTATCATATTATCTCTTTCCAAATGCACTGCTATGACATCCTTAATAATTGATTCCATCATTTTACCCACCACCGATGTCAGGCAGACCGGTCTATAATTCCCTGTTTTCTCTCTCCCTCCTTTTTTAAAAAGTGGGGTTACATTGGCTACCCTCCACTCCATAGGAACTGATTCAGAGTCAATGGAATGTTGGAAAATGACTGTCAATGCATCCACTATTTCCAAGGCCACCTCCTTAAGTACTCTGGGATGCAGTCCATCAGGCCCTGGGGATTTATCGGCCTTCAATCCCATCAATTTCCCCAACACAATTTCCTGAGTAATAAGGATTTCCCTCAGTTCCTCCTCCTTACTCGACCCTCTGACCCCTTTTATATCCGGAAGGTTGTTTGTGTCCTCCTTAGTGAATACCGAACCAAAGTACTTGTTCAATTGGTCCGCCATTTCTTTGTTCCCCGTTATGACTTCCCCTGATTCTGACTGCAGGGGACCTACGTTTGTCTTTACTAACCTTTTTCTCTTTACATATCTATAGAAACTTTTGCAATCCGTCTTAATGTTCCTTGCAAGCTTCTTCTCGTACTCCATTTTCCCTGCCCTAATCAAACCCTTTGTCCTCCTCTGCTGAGTTCTAAATTTCTCCCAGTCCCCGGGTTCGCTGCTATTTCTGGCCAATTTGTATGCCACTTCCTTGGCTTTAATGCTATCCCTGATTTCCCTTGATAGCCACGGTTGAGCCACCTTCCCTTTTTTATTTTTACGCCAGACAGGAATGTACAATTGTTGTAGTTCATCCATGCGGTCTCTAAATGTCCATTGCCCATCCACAGTCAACCCCTTAAGTATCATTCGCCAATCTATCCTAGCTAATTCACGCCTCATACCTTCAAAGTTACCCTTCTTTAAGTTCTGGACCATGGTCTCTGAATTAACTGTTTCATTCTCCATCCTAATGCAGAATTCCACCATATTATGGTCACTCTTCCCCAAGGGGCCTCGCACAACGAGATTGCTAATTAATCCTCTCTCATTACACAACACCCAGTCTAAGATGGCCTCCCCCCTCGTTGGTTCCTCGACATATTGGTCTAAAAAACCATCCCTTATGCACTCCAGGAAATCCTCTTCCACCGTATTGCTTCCAGTTTGGTTAACCCAATCTATGTGCATATTAAAGTCACCCATTATAACTGCTGCACCTTTATTGCACGCACCCCTAATTTCATGTTTGATGCCCTCCCCAACATCACTACTACTGTTTGGAGGTCTGTACACAACTCCCACTAACGTTTTTTGCCCTTTGGTATTCTGCAGCTCTACCCATATAGATTCCACATCATCCAAGCTAATGTCTTTCCGAACTGTTGCCTTAATTTGCTCCTTAACCAGCAATGCTACCCCACCTCCTTTTCCTTTTATTCTATCTTTCCTGAATGTTGAATACCCCTGGATGTTGAGTTCCCAGCCCTGATCATCCTGGAGCCACGTCTCCGTAATCCCAATCACATCATATTTGTTAACATCTATTTGCACAGTTAATTCATCCACCTTATTGCGGATTGTGATGTCTTTGTCGAAAGTTTAGAACACTTTTTCATCACGAGCGACCTGGCTGGGGACTCACCAATCTCGCTGGTGAACAAGCATAGAGCCATCCTGCTCTGCAGTTGTGGGCCCACTATCCACGGCCTCATCAGGGACCTATTAGCCCCAGCGAAGACGACAACCAACAGCTGTGCGGAGCTCGTAACTTTAATACAAGAGCAATTTAAACCCAAAGAGAGCATCCTCACAGCCAGGCACCGGTTTTACACTCACCAGTGGCCCGAAGGCCAAAAAATTGCTAAGTATGTAGCAGATCTAAGAAGGTTGTCAGCACCGTGTGATTTTTGGCGACCACCTCAACGAAGCACTAAGGGACATCTTCGTTATTGGAATTGGCCACGAGGCCTCCTCCATAAACTGCTCTCTGCGGTCACCCTGCAGAAGGCAATCAAAGTGAGCCAGGCCTTCATGATTTTGGTCTGCGACTCCAAAGAATGATGACCCACACCTAAGACTCTAACCCGACGAGCGCAGTGAACAGAATGGCGACGTTCAGAGGCAAGAATGCTGCTCCGAGTCCCATAACTCTGAGTCCGCCACATGGGGCCAACCGGTGAGCCCCGTGTTGACGCTGTGGAGGAAGCTGCAGGGCCCACCAGTGCCGATACAAAGAGTACACCTGCAAAGGCTGCAACGCGAAAGGTCATCTTCAGCGAATGTGTAGAAAAAGCTTTACTCACCGAGTCGCTGAAGAGTTGGCCGATCACCCGGGCTCCGACACTGATGAAGATGAAGCTGCTCAGCCCCTGGAAGAGGAGTACGGAATATATACCTGCTCCACTGAGAGTTCCCTGAGGAAAATGGAAGTGGAAATTAACGGGGTTCCAGTCTCGATGGAGATTGACACAGGGGCGAGCCAGTCATTGATGAATCAGACGGCCTTTGAGAAACTCTGGGACAGTCCCTCCGAATGACCAAACCTGTCCCCAATCCAGGCAAAGCTGCTCACCTACACAAAAGGCACCATCCCAGTCGTTGGCAGTGTCGATGTCCAGGTGTCCCATGGCGACGCGATGTACAAGCTCCCCTTGTGAATCATTGTCGGTGATGGTCCTACGCTGCTGGGAAGAAGTTGGATGAAGCAAGTCCAAATCGGTCGGAGCGACGACGGCCTTCAAGGCCCCAGCGATCGACATCATACGTGGCCCCAAACTTGGATCCATCGCAGCACCTAGAAATTCTACCGTCCAGCTCGACTGCGTGGCAACGACACAGCCTGCACAACACTGCGACGAGATGATCCAACCCGAACGACCAGATCTCACCTTCCGGGTCATGGCAGGACTCTGAGGCATAGAAGGTAGATTCCTGGCATCTGTGGCAGAACCTGAGGAGAAAAGGATCACCGCAGCCTACGTCGCGGAGAGCGAGAAGATGGTGCCCGTACCACGAAGCGAAGAACTTGGAATCAAGATGACCAGACCACAAGGGGCAGCTTTGAAGGAGCAACACGTGGTACCGAGTGGCGAACCGGATTGGGGTAAAGATTGCAAGGCCCTCTTAAAGGAGACCGGCAACACAAGACAATTAAAGGGACAGTTCAATTCTCGGCATAGTGATGCCAGTGATATTAAAGTTAAAAGTGCAGTAAATGAATGCAGGTATACAAATGTGCTGTTAAATGGTGATGCCAGAAAAACTATTGGGAAAAATGCAATGAATACTTCGAAAAGTGATGTAAGTACCAAGTTTGTACCGTTGAATAGTGATTCCAGAAATGCTAATGTGATAAATGTGACCCTGTATAGAGACACCGATACCCAATAAAGTGTTGTAAGTGCAAAATGTGAAAATGTGAATGTTGAGTCGACTAGTTACAATCGGAGACAATGTGTCATGCATGCTAAAGGTAGAATGATCAATTACACCGGGTTCTACAGGTATAATGCTAGTGCCAGAGGAAACCCCCCGTGGGAGAATCCCACGTCCAGCCTGTGCTTTTGGGACCAATGTGATGCCCCAGGAAGGGCTCACACACACCCGGTGGGAGCAGACCCACTGCAGGAACAGTGGTCAATGGGCAGCACAGCCACCACCACTGGCAACATGCCCCAGATCGGCCCTACACCCACTGGCCACCAGGGCCAGCACCGGAGGCAAGAGGCCAGTATCCTCCAGCTTTTCCGGCAGAACCTAGAATGACCAGACTTCCACCACCAATGGAGAACAAGGAGCCCACACAGCCCTGTGGCCTTGCCCACCACAAACATAGAAACATAGAAAATAGGTGCAGGAGTAGGCCATTCGACCCGTTGAGCCTGCACCACCATTCAATAAGATCATGGCTGATCATTCCTTCAGTATCCCTTTCCTGCTTTCTCTACATACCCCTTGATCCCCTTAACCGCAAGGGCCATATCTAACTCCCTCTTGAATGTATCCAGTGAATTGGCATCAACAACTCTCTGCGGCAGGGAATTCCACAGGTTAACTACTTTCTGAGTGAAGCAGTTTCTCCTCATCTCGGTCCTAAATGGTCTACTCCTTATCCTAAAACTATGTCCCCTAGTTCTGGACTTCCCAAACATCGGGAACATTCTTCCCGCATCTAACCTGTCCAGTCCCATCAGAATCTTATATGTTTCTATGAGATCCCCTCTCATCCTTCTAAACTCCAGTGAATAAAGGCCCAATTGATCCAGTCTATCCTCATATGACAGCCCAGCCATCCCTGGAATCAGTCTGGTGAACCTTCGCTGCACTTCCTCAATAGCAAGAACGTCCTTCCTCAGACGAGGAGACCAAAACTGAACACAATATTCCAGGTGAGGCTGCCGCCATTCAGATAATATTCTGCCTTCCTGTTTTTGCCCCCAAATGGATAACCTCACATTTATCCACATTATACTGCATCTGCCATGCATTTGCCCACTCACCTAACCTGTCCAAGTCACCCTCCAGCCTCTTAGCGTCCTCCTCACAGCTCACACCGCCATCCAGTTTAGTGTCATCTGCAAACTTGGAGATATTATACTCGATTCCTTCATCCAAATCGTTAATGTATATTGAAAAGAGCTGGGGTCCCAGCACTGAGCCCTGCGGCACTCCACTAGTCGCTGCCTGCCATTCTGAAAAGGACCCATTTATTCCGACTCTCTGCTTCCTGTCTGCCAACTAGTTCCCTATCCATGTCAGTATATTACCCCCAATACCATGTGCTTTGATTTTGCACAACAATCTCTTGTGTGGGACCTTATCAAAAGCCTTTTGAAAGTCCAAATATACCACATCCACTGGTTCTCCCTTGTCCACTCTGCTAGTTACATCCTCAAAAAATTCCAGAAGATTTGTCAAGCATGATTTCCATTTCATAAATCAATGCTGACTTGGTCCGATCCTGTCACTGCTTTCCAAATGGGCTGCTATTTCATCCTTCATGATTGATTCCAACATTTTCCCCACTACTGATGTCAAGCTAACCGGTCTATAATTGCCCATTTTCTCTCTCCCTCCTTTTTTAAAAAGTGGTGTTACATTAGCTACCCTCCAGTCCATAGGAACTGATCCAGAGTCGATAGACTGTTGGAAAATGATCACCAATGCATCCACTATTTCTCGGGCCACTTCCTTGAGCACTCTGGGATGCAGACTATCAGGCCCGGGGATTTATCGGCCTTCAATCCCATTAATTTCCATAACACAATTTCCCACCTAATAAGGATATCCTTCAGTTCCTCCTTCTCACTCGACCCACTGTCCCCTAGTACCTTCGGAAGGTTATTTGTATCTTCCTTCGTGAAGACAGAACCAAAGAATTGGTTCAAGTGCTCTGCCATTTCTTTGTTCTCCATTATATATTCACCTGAATCTGACTGCAAGGGACCGACATTTGTCTTTACTAATCTTTTTCTCTTCGCATATTTATCGAAGCTTTTGCAGTCAGTTTTTATATTCCCTGCAAGCTTCCTCTCGTACTCTATTTTCCCCCTCTTAATTAAACCCTTAAGCCTCCTCTGTTGAATTCTAAATTTCTCCCAGTCCTCAGGTTTGTTGCTTTTTCTAGCCAATTTATATGCCTCTTCCTTGGCTTTAACACTATCCTTAATTTCCTTTGTTAGCCATGGTTGAGCCACCTTCCCAGTTTTATTTTTACTCCAGACAGGGATGTACATTTGCTGATGTTCATCCATGTGATCGTTAAATGTTTGCCATTGCTTATCCACCGTCAACCCTTTGAGTATCATTTGCCAGTCTATTCTAGCCAATTCACGCCTCATACTGTCGAAGTTACCTTTCCTTAAGTTCAGGACCCGAGTTTCCGAATTAACTTTGTCACTCTCCATCTGAATAAAGAATTCTACCATATTATGGTCACTCTTCCCCAAGGGGCCTCGCACAACAAGATTGCTAATTAGTCCCTTCTCATTACACATCACCCAGTCTAGGATGGCCAGCTCCCTGCTTGGTTCCTCGACATATTGGTCTGGAAAACCATCCCTAATACGCTCCAGGAAATCCTCCTCCACCGCATTGCTACCAGTTAGGTTAGCCCAGTCAATGTGTAGATTAAAGTCGCCATGATTACTGCTGTACCTTTATTGCACACATCTCTTATTTCTTGTTTGATGCTGTCCCCAACCTCACTACTACTTGCTGATCTATACACCACTCCCACTAGCGTTTTCTGCCCTTTGGAATTCCGCAGCTCCACCCATACCGATTCCACATCATCCAGGCTAATGTCCTTCCTTACAATTGTATTGATTTCATCTTTAACCAGCAACGCCACCCCGCCTCCTTTTTCTTTCTGTCTATCCTTCCTAAATGCTGAATACCCTTGGATGTTGAGTTCCCAGCCTTCGTCACCCTGGAGCTATGTCTCCGTGATACCAATCACATCCTAATCTTTAACTGTTATCTGCGCAGTTAATTCATCCACCTTATTCTGAATACTCCTCGCATTGAGGCACAGAGCCTTCAGGCTTGCCTTTTTAACACACTTTGCCCCTTTAGAATTTTGTTGTCATGTGGCCCTTTTTGTTTTTTGCCTTGGGTTTCTCTGTCCTCCACTTTTACTATTCTCCTTTCTATATTTTGCTTCTGACTCCATTTTATTTCCCTCTGTCTCCCTGCATAGGTTCCCATTCCCCTGCCATATTAGTTTAACTCCTCCCCAACAGCACTAGCAAACACTCCCCCTAGGACATTGGTTCCGGGTCTTGCCCAGGTACAGACCATCCGGTTTGTACTGGTCCCACCTCCCCGAGAACCGGTTCCAATGTCCCAGGAATTTGAATCCCTCCCTTCTGCACCACTCCTCAAGCCACGTATTCATCTGAGCTATCCTGCGATTCCTACTCTGACTAGCATGTGGCACTGGTAGCAATCCTGAGATTACTACTTTTGAGGTCCTACTTTTTAATTTAACTCCTAGCCCTCTAAATTCGTCTCGGAGGACCTCATCCCATTTTTTTACCTACCACCACCTACCCATTCTACAATGTATGTACCTTACCTATTGCACTGGCTCCACCACTGAGGAATCTACCAACAGTGACACCCACATGGTCTTTGTATGAGGGGGTGGGGTAAATTGATGAGTGCAGCCACGAGTACAAGGATCACACCTGGCACCCACACAACCCTCACCACAACCTCCCACAGCCCACTATTGATCACCTCCCCATATCATGGCAATAAGGACATGGGAAAGGTTTAGGGGGGAGTGTTGTTATGTATACATGTCAATGATGTACTGTAACACTAGACCTGAATGTACCTTCACCCTGTATATACCATACCATTACACCAGAGGGTGCTGCTGCTGGAGACCTAAGGGTTACCCGTATACTGCAGGTAATCAAGTATAAATGGGAGCTCACCTTTTGGTGTCCTCACTCTAGGAGCTGCAATAAAGTTCCACAGCCTGTACAGTTCAAGTGCCATACCCCTGCCTCACAGAGTCATTAAGAGAGTGCTTGCATGTACAATAATCCTCACCTCCCTTTAGCTGGTGGGTTCCTCAAAGTCTGGGAGTCCCGCCCAGCCAGTGTAAATTTAAAATGGTGAATCGCCATGAGGCACGGAGCCTCATTATAATATTTAAATGGGAGTCCCGCCTCCTGGGAGCGGGTTGGCTGCCTGCTCTCTATCCCGCCTCCGTCAAAACTGGAAGTGGGCGGCTTGGAGGTGGGCTGGGATCGGGATTCAGTTGTTTTACTTTTTAACTTCCCACCTGACCCCAACCCACCCATTATGTGGGTTAAAATTCCCCCCAGTATCTCTGTAACCTCCTGCAGCCCTACAACCCCCTGAGATATCTGTGCTTCTCCAATTCCGGCCTCCTGTGCATCCCCCTCTCCCTCACCCCACCACTGGCAGTCGTGCCTTCAGCCATCTAGGCCCCAAGCTCTGTAATTCCCTCCCTAAACCTCGCTACCTCTCTCTCCTCCCTTAAGTCACTCCTTAAAACCTACCTCAGTGACCAAGCTTTTGGTCACCTGTCCTAATATCTCTTTATGTGGCTCAGTTTCAACCTCTGTCTGGATATTTCCTGTGAAACGCCTTGGGATGTTTTATACTTTAAGGGCGCCATATAATTGCAAGTTGTTGTTGCCGGGCTCAGCCACTCATTGGATGAACCTGCTGAGCTTTGGGGAAGCTCTCACCTAATGCAGCCTTTGGGCAGCATCTTCCCGCTCCATTGAAACAAGTTCAGAAACGCTTCCATTTTACACGTGGGCGATATTCTGTTAACATGGCCACATTTTACTGATCCAGTTTATTTTTGCCACCATGCTGCACCAGGAACTTAGAGAGAGAAGCAACAGTGAAAAGGAAAGCTACAACTACTCACATGTTCATCAGTCTCAGCTGATCAGAAACACTGTGCTCAGTTTAATCCTTTTGCTGTCCTGCAGTGACCATCATCAGGAGGAGCCCTGCGGGTGTATTTTAGATATCGCTGTACTAAAGGTGCTGCCCTGGCAGTCCCACAACACAGCACACAAACTGTGGGCTGCAGGTTTGCAAAGACACGCCATTCACCTTACAGCTTTATATATACTTCACAAAATTTTAGCATTCTAATTAAGGAAATCACAAATCCCACACATACACTGCTGTTTTTGATGTGCAAAAATAATTTCAGTCCTTTCTCACCCAATAAAAACTCTAAACTCACAGACGATTGCTGTGTAATCATTTTCTGGGATTGTCTGTAGCCAGTTTTAGACAAGCGCTGGGGACTCATCGTCACAAACAGCAGCAGCATTAGGCTCATCCGTTGCCGTGCCAATGACCTGATTCACAGCTCAGTCCATGGGACTGTCACAGGCTAAAGCCAGAACACCCTGCCCCAATGACCTGATTCACAGCTCAGTCCATGGGACTGTCACAGCCTAAAGCCAGAACACCCTGCCCCAATGATCCGATTCACAGCTCAGTCCATGGGACTGTCACAGGCTAAAGCCAGAACACCCTGCCCCAATGACCTGATTCACAGCTCAGTCCATGGGACTGTCACAGGTTAAAGCCAGAACACTCTGCCCCAATGACCTGATTCACAGCTCAGTCCATGGGACTGTCACAGGCTAAAGCCAAAACACTCTGCCCCAATGATCCGATTCACAGCTCAGTCCATGGGACTGTCACAGGCTAAAGCCAAAACACTCTGCCCCAATGACCTGATTCACAGCTCAGTCCATGGGACTGTCACAGGTTAAAGCCAGAACACTCTGCCCCAATGACCTGATTCACAGCTCAGTCCATGGGACTGTCACGAGCTAAAGCCAGAACACCCTGCCCCAATGATGTGATTCACAGCTCGGCCCATGGGACTGTCACAGGCTAAAGCCAGAACACCCTGACCCGTACCTCTGGGACACAATTCTGCACTCAACAACTGCTGCAAGTTTAAAAAGAAAGACTTGCATTTATATAGCACCGGACATCTCAAAGCACTTTACAGCCAATTAAATACTTTTGGAGTGGAGTCACTGTTGTAACGTGGGAAATGGGCAACCAATTTGCGCATAACAAGCTCCCACAAACTATAACGTGATAATGATAATGACCGGATAATCTTATTTTGTTATGTTGATTGAGAGATAAATATTGGCCAGGACATCGGGGATAACTCCTCTGCTCTTCTTCGAAATAGTGCCATGGGATCTTTTATGTCCACCTGAGATGCCAGACAGCACCTCGGTTTAACGTCTCATCAGAAAGACGGCACCTCCGACTGTGCAGCACTCCCTCAGCACTGCACTGGAGTGCCAGCCTTGATTTAATGTGCTCAAGTCCCTGGAGTGGGACTTGAACCCACAACCTTCTGACCCACTGAGCCAGAGCTGACACGAAGCTGACACTGTTTAAGACAAAACAGGAGCTTTCGCTGTTAAAGCCACAGAGCAGTGGGCCAAGTGGCCACTGAGAGATATACAGCTGCCTTCAGTCACCTCCCGAACACTCCAATGAAATATTGAAGAGAGACAAGGAATATTGTAAAATGATTCAGAAATATTCAGCATCTATAGAAATGAAGGAAATATAAATTGTACTGAAAGCAGGGTGGGGATGAAATAATTTCGCTTGGATTGTGCAGGCGATCTTTCAAGACCAAAGGCCTATTTTTGAATGGCTGTCATGGAATGGAGGATGGGCAGGTCACTCTGAAAGGCAATGGGTGCAATTTTAACCTAACCCGTCCATCCGTGCAACGCTAGTTTTACACCCCACCTGATTTTAATCTCCATTGAAGTCAAGGGTGAGTAATATTGGGTGGGTGCATAACCAGCACTGCACCCGAGCCTCTGGGTTTTTCACCAATCGTCCGTCTAAGTTACTGCGGGAGAGCGGCAGAACTCCTGTGGAAATTCCGAGATGTACCAGAGTGAGTCAATAGAAAATCTGAGATAATAAAAGATTGACAAAAGTGAGCCCTTAAAACATGATCGTCTTTTTACTCAATTTTAAACAAAGTGAAATCTGTTGATGCCCGGTTTCAGGTGTGAAGGCGGCCAGGGACCCTGAAAATTAGCTTGACCAATATCACCAAGGACATCGCTCAGGTGTCCTTGGGTGCAGATCAATGGCCCCCAGAAATGGACCTTGTCGCGCCTGTTTGTAAAAGATCCAATTTCAACCCCAAAGGTTTCTCGTTTGACGGTGTCCAACTGAACTTGTTCCTTTTTTGCCTGAACAATGAGGGTAGATTTTTCCAGTCCTCATCTGTGAAGTGTCTGCACATCAGAAAATTACAGGCGTACTGGTCACATAATTCTCTGTCTGTCGCAATCACAGGCAAGGGCATGGACAGTTCCCCTAGTCAACGCTCACTGGTATATGATTGAACGGATGCAGGCACTCTTTGGTGTATGATTGGATGGGTGCTGGCACTCTCTGGTGTATGATTGAATGGGTGCAGGCACTCCCTGGTGTATGATTGGATGGGTGCTGGCACTCGCTGGTGCATGATTGGATGGGTGCTGGCACTCTCTGGTGTATGATTGGATGGATGCTGGCACTCCCTGGTGTATGATTGAATGGGTGCAGGCACTCCCTGGTGTATGATTGGATGGGTGCATGCACTCCCTGGTGTATGATTGGATGGGTGCTGGCATTCCCTGGTGTATGACTGGATGGGTGCAGGCACTCCCTGGGGTATGATTGGATGGGTGCTGGCATTCCCTGGTGTATGACTGGATGGGTGCAGGCACTCCCTGGGGTATGATTGGATGGGTGCTGGCATTCCCTGGTGTATGATTGCATGGGTGCAGGCCATCCCTGGTGTATGATTGGATGGGTGCTGGCACTCTCTGGTGTATGATTGGATGGGTGCTGCCACACCCTGGTGTATGATTGGAAGGGTGCTGGCACTCACTGGTGTATGATTGGATGGATGCTGGCACTCGCTGGTGTATGATTGGATGGGTGCTGGCACTCCCTGGTGTATGATTGGATGGGTGTTGGCACTCCTTAGTGTATGATTGGATGGGTGCTGGCACTCCCTGGTGTATGATTGGATGGGTGCTGGCACTCATTGGTGTATGATTGGATGGGTGCTGGCACTCCCTGGTGTATGATTGGATGGTGCAGGCACTCCCTGGTGTATGTTTCGATTGATGCAGGCACTCCCTGGTGTATGATTGGATGGGTGCTGGCACTCGTTGGTGTATGATTGGATGGGTTCTGGCACTCCCTGGTGTATGATTGGATGGGTGCTGGCACTCGTTGGTGTATGATTGGATGGTGCTGACACTCATTGGTGTATGATTGGATGGGTGCTGGCACTCCCTGGTGTATGATTGGATGGGTGCAGCCACTCCCTGGTGTATGATTGGATGGGTGCTGGCATTCCCTGGCGTATGATTGGATGGGTGCAGGCACTCCCTGGTGATCGCTATTTGTATGTGTTTAGCAGTGAGTGTCAGCAGCCTCTCCTCCTGTATGGGATATGAGAGGAGGGGCTGAGCGCAGTGGGGACAATACAGCCTCTTGTTTTATTGATCAGTGTGCATTAATTCAAAGCCTAAATGGACTGAAGTGGTAAAATTCCCAAATTTGCACTTGTATATAATGTTTGATTTTAGAGTTTTTGTTCATAAAAGTTGTTGAGTTTGAGTGTAGTGATTTAAATAAAATGATTATTTAACATGTTTAATGTTCTTAAAATAACTACTGGCTGAGCTGACAGCTTGGTCGGATGGTCAAGGGTGTTGCTGGAGGGCCCCAAGGGATAATTAACATCGAGAGACTCTCATTAAATACAAGCTAATGGAAAAGGATCATTAATATTTGCAAATGTTCTCCAGTCTCTATCCCCCAAATAAACCGTGTGCTGGCCAGTGGTGACAGTGTGTTTTTGAGCCTGAAAATTGCTGAAGGTTTGTGACAATTACTGCAGCTACGGATTACATTTTGGAGTGGTTTTCTGGCATTGAGTCAAGTGCCATTTCAATTAGCCTGTGGGAGTGGGAGACAACCCAGCCCACCCGGCAGAAACCAGGCGGGAAGACAGTTAAACATGCTGCTGGCACCTACTCTCTGAGCACCCACTCTCTTCCCATTGTAACCTGTTCCTCTGAGCAGCTGGGAAAGGCACCCACCAAAATACTAGCCGGCAAGTCTCCTCACTGGGCACTGGAGTTACTTTGTTTTGGGAACATTCATTCTAACCTTGTCTACAACAATATGTACAACATTCATCCTCAAACATTAGGAGTGCTTTACATCTGGTGATCATTTTATAAATAATGTTGGCTTTGGTCGACTTCAGTTCTCTTGCGTTCTCCATAGTGAGATACAATGGGGGTTATTGTCAGGAAAAGGTGAAAACAGGTGCTTAGTGGGTGTTGTGCGAATAAGATATGCCTGTGTAGAAGTCTGGTGTGAGCCTGCAATTTTAGGGCTAAATGGTGATTACTATAATTTAAGCACTAAAATGGGCACCTACAGGTTTAGCGCTCACGCGCTGATTAGGAGCAATTTTGTGGAGTGGTATATGTAGCCTCCACACACCCACTGAAGGTGTGGAGTGCACTGGCTGGCACACAGTGGGACATTTCAGGATGGCTCAGGAATCGAGGGAGAGGGTGCGCAGGTTCTCGGTGCAACATCGGAGGTCCTGCTGGAGGAGGTTCGGAGGAGAAGGGATGTCCTGTACCCACAGGGAGGGAGGACACCACCTCGCCCTCCTGTCCCTCGCTCCTGCAGCAACTGGTGCTGCTCTGCCTGGCCTCATGTCCTCCTCCGATTCCTCGTCCAGGCCAAGGGGGACCTCTAGCAAGATCCCCATTACCAAGCACTCACTCCCTCCTGGTGACTTCAATAATGTCTCCAATAAGGTAGAGTAGCACAGCACTCACTCTCTAGGTGAAGCTCTCAGAGAATTTGTGGGGAAATATTGATCGAGTGTTGATGAAGTCTTGACAAAATGTCACAGAAAGTCTCCCGATGTGTCTCAAAGTCCTCTTCAAATGCAGTGTATTCAGTCCACCTCCAGCAGCAAGTGAACAGTGAACGCCGAACATGGCTTTAAGTTGCGCTGGAAATCCTCGGCTACAACTCTTTTAGGAGACAAAAACAAACATTAGTTCAAGTGCCCTCGATCTGGGGAACACTCCAGACACTTTTCAACTGCCCTTTACTTTCAAAAAAAATTTTTTTTTTTTGATTTTTGTGTGGGTTTTTTTGTGGTTTTTTTGGGGGGCTTTAAAATCATACATTTTACAAGTGCCCCCTATAAAAGGGGAGGGGGACACTAAAACCGTCAATTAAAACAAATTAAACTTTAAAACATATAAAATCAAATTAAAATTTGGTTGCCGGAGGTAACGAAGCACTCCAGTCCCTCGGGCGCCCACCTCTCACGGATGGCCGCGAGCATACCTCGTCCTTGCTGCTGGAGGTGGACTGAATACACTGCATTTGAAGAGGACTTTGAGACACATCGGGAGATTTTCTGTGACATTTTGTCAAGACTTCATCAACACTCGATCAATATTTCCCCACAAATTCTCTGAGGGCTTCACCTAGCGAGTGAGTGCTGTGCTACTCTACCTTATTGGAGACATTATAGGAGTCACCAGGAAGGAGGGAGTGCTTGGTGATGGGGATCTTGCTAGAGGTCCCCCTTGGTCTGGACGAGGAACAACTTCTTTACTCTTGTTCAGCTGGTCGCTGTGAGGAGAGCTCATTAATTGCAGCACTAGCCAGCAAACTGGTGAGCAGCCTCTTCAATGAGCACGAGCAGGGAATTTAATTGTCAATCAGAGCGTTAACAATCCTCAGGACCGCTGTTTCTAGCAAGCGCTTCAAACCTTTTACAAAGATGGCGTCCTGCGCTCGAGGCGGGCTGACCCGGCATTACAGCTCAAGGTCCAGCTTGGCCCCCTCGGAGGCACTTTACCCCTAAAGTATACGAAGAAACGCCCCTTAATTCTGTGCTATACCACTCCTATTCACACTTCCTGCGTGACTTTCTCCAACGCTGGTCGTTTTGTCAGCATTCCTTAACACTCAGGGTACATGTAAATCATTGAAACATTTGTATATTCTCTGCCTCGGTTTGCCTTCTGATGATTCCAAAAGTCCACAAGATGTTCATTTATTTTTCTGGTTTTGTGGGTTGTTTGAATTCCTCCTCTATTTAGTCCTTTAGAACATTAATTGTTTCTAATTACCAGGCTAAGAGCTTTCCTGGTTCACCGCCGAGCTTGCCTTATTAAGATGAGTTGGGACTCTGTCCACTTCACACTAATTGTGTTTCATTGGTACTTGGTGGATGCGTTTTTATTCATAAAAGCTGCAGTGAGTGGTTTACCTGTGTGATATATTCACAGAGCACAGCACACACAGCTCCTAACATGGCAGGCAGCTCTGTCGGAAGCCTATGGAACAGCCTGGTTCTGTTTATTATTAACTCTGCAGTTGCAGTACACAATATGTCCACATCCACAGTGTGGAGCTACAAAAGCAGAATCCCTGCCAAAACAGAAGAAGACCGATTCGGCAAAGACTGAAGCTGCAGTAGCAAAATCACCAGGAGCAGCCAAAAAGTCCAAGCCCCAGCACCAAAAGGTTAAGTGCTCCACTCCGGAGAAGGGCATTTTCGTCTCCGCAAAGCAGAAAGGCAGTGAAAAAGAAACGTCTGTTTCTGAAGCTGGAGGTTCCAAAGGAGCAAAGGGTGCTGGGATCAAATCAGAAAGTGGCGCCTCAACAGAGAAAGCTGAACAGAATAAGAATGAGAAAAATGGAGCAGAGACAGTCCAACCATCCGACATCAACAGGAGTGCAACAGAAAGTGGTACCAAGGCAGAAAATGAACTAACAGATAGTAACAAGTGGAAACCTTTAAAAGTATTGCCGAGTGCACCAACAGCTAGCCCCGTAGTTAATACGGAAGTTAAAGTAGAGGCTGCCGAATCTGATAACAAACTCCAGGGACTGAAAATAGAAATTAAAAGCAAAAATAAAGTCAAACCGGGCTCTCTCTTTGACGAAGTTCGGCGGACAGCGCGGTTGAACCAAAGGTAGAGAAACCAAGAAACCTCGAGTGAAGAAGACTCGCTATCGAGAGATAGCAATAGCAGGTCTCGCAGTTGCAGTACCTCGTGTAGCCATTACAGATCTAGTTCAAGAGTCAGAACACATTCCCGAACAAGATCTCGGTCAAGCAGTAGATCGAGGAGTCGGTCAAGAAGTTACAGCTCTGCTCACAGATTGAAGTCAGAGTCACATCAGTGGAGTAACAGGTCTGCTTCGCCATGGTCACGGTCCTGGTCACATGATGGATATTACTCAGATCGCAGCAGGCGGAAATCTAGCCGCTATAAGAGACCTAAAAAGGAGAGGAGGAAAATCAAAGCTAAGAAGAAAATCTAAGAAGCCGAAGCATTCCAGAAGGCATAAAGTCCACAAACATAAACAAAGGAGATCTCTGTACCTCCAGAATCTGCGTGCTCATCAAGCTTTAAGATAAAGTCTTCCCTTGAGCATAAAAATAAATCTCCATTGTCAGCTTCTTCAAGACACTCATCAAAAAAATTATGGTCAGGATCTTCTAGTCATCAATCTTCTTCAGCCAGTATGGCTGCTCAGTCCTATTCAAGATCAAAATCAAGGTCTCGATCCAAAGAAAGATCCAAGTCCCGATCCAGGTTTTGCTCCAGATCCAGGTCTCGGTCTAGGACTAGGTCCGGATCTAGATCCAGCTCCCGGTCCAGGTCTAGGTCCGATCTAGATCCAGCTCCCGGTCCAGGTCTAGGTCTAGGTCCAGGTGTAGTTCAAGCTCTATCATTGAGAAGTAGATCCACATCTAGATCTAGTTCCAAATCCAAGCATGGAAGGAGAAGTATCAGAACTCACTTTGAAAATCTAAACCAAAAGAAACTTGATACTTCTCGGGTAGCTGCAAAGGAAAATGAAAAAATTGTAACACTCACTGCTGCAGTTGAACTTGTTCCTGCAGTTCCTTCAAGTGAGAGTCCTCCACCTTCAAGGTGGAGACCAGGCCAGAAGCCTTGGAAGCCGCCTTATGTTCGGGTCCAGGAAGCCAGGCAAAACTAAGTGAAACAACACCTACATTGAGCAGTAGAGATTCAAAATGTTCTAGGGAGGATGACTTGTCTCTATCTTTACAAAAACACCACTGAAATTCAGATACTAGAAGACATTACAACTCTGACCATGAAAATGATCGAAGTTCAACCGCAGGCTATCAGAAGAGTTCAAGGAGCAGAGGGTTTAGTTCCAGGTCAAGGAGTCGGTCCTATTCCAGGGCAAGGAGTCGGTCTCGTTCAAGGTCATCGTCGCCAACTAAATCCCCCTACCATGAATCATCCTACTCCAAATCATCCAGTCATTCATATGAATCTGAGGAAGTGTGTGTAGCTAGTATTGAAGAGAAGTACAGAAACATTCGAAAGAAGAATTCTGTTTCTAATAAACAGGATAAAGATCAGCAAGCAATCTCTACCAGCAACCATGCAAACAAAGAATGTGACACTAGAAAGAAACATGAAAGCATGGAGCACAGTGTGTCGTCTTCACACTGTTCCAGCGAGAGTGACTCCGATGAGTACAAGATGGAAAAGGAAAAAACAGAATCAAAGAAAAACGATGCTTCAAACTCTCAGTCAGAATCTCCCAAAAAAAGCCACAGTAACAAAGAAACTGAAGGAAAATGTGACCGTTCCAGCAAAGGAAATCCTCCTCAGGGACTTACAGTAAAGACGAGGAAACTACAAAGAAAGTTCACAAGAAAGCAAGGTTGAAATCTGAGATCAAGTCTGAAACGGAACAGAGTAAAAGCAGTAAAGAGCAGTCTGGGTCCACCTCTGAAGAGGGAGAAGTAGTACAGAAATTTGATGTCGGTGAGACTGAAGGGAAGACAACGAGTAGAGGAGCTAACTCGAGATCTGAGGTGTGCAGCGCCAAGTCTTCTGCATCGCCTGGCTCAGGAGCAGGTGGCAGACAACCGTCGGCCAGAAGGTCCTCGGGTTCCAGCAGTTCTTCAGGTTCAGCAAGTGAGAATGAGAAGAGGTGAAAGAAGAAATGTGATATATTCACAGAGCACAGCACACACAGCTCCTAACATGGCAGGCAGCTCTGTCGGAAGCCCCCAGAACAGCCTGGTTCTGTGTATTATTAACTCTGCAGTTGCAGTACACAATACGTCCACAACCACAGTGTGGAGCTATAAACATTACAAGTTCACAGACATTACAACCTGCATATTCCCTGGGCTAGTTTCCGTGCTCTGTATCCAATAGTTTCCTTGCTTGTGGGCATTGTCAAGGCAAATAAATAATTCTCCTAAAGTCCCTTCCGTACTGCGGCAGGCAAATCAACGGACCCAGCATCACTGTGAAAATAAGATTTAGGCCGCAGATTCCCTCAGAGATGCTCCCACTCCATCACTGTAACTTCGGCGGTAGTGAGGGAAATCCTGATTACATGCGAAAAAAAGGGATTGAGCTGCACTTCCCGCACAGTTAGGGCAGCAAAGCAGGAGCAATTCTGAGGGAATCCTGTGACTAAATTACTTACAATCACATGTAAGTGAACTATTTGAGCCTTCATTATTTGGTTCATGTCATTAAGCCCACGTTGGTGCATTTTCAGAAATATTCCAGTTTCGGAGCTTTTTGTAACGCCAACTAAATGTTGTGCTGTCTGGTTGTAATCATTGTGATGTTCCGCAAAGCAACAATTTGTCTTTAGAAACATACAAAGATAGAAAATAGGTGCAGGAGTAGGCCATTCGGCCTTTCGAGCCTGCATCGCCATTCAATGAGTTCATGCAACTTCAGTACCCCATTCCTGCTTTCTCGCTATACCCCTTGATTCCCCCTAGTAGTAAGGACTACATCTAACTACTTTTTGAATATATTTAGTGAATTGGCCTCAACAACTTTCTGTGGTAGAGAATTCCACAGATTCACTACTCTCTGTCCTAAATGGTTTACCCCTTATCCTTAGACTGTGAACCCTGGTTCTGGACTTCCCCAACATTGGGAACATTCTTCCTGCATCTAACCTGTCTAAACCCGTCAGAATTTTAAATGTTTCTATGAAATCCCCTCTCATTCTTCTGAACTCCAGTGAATACAAGCCCAGTTTGATCCAGTCTTTCTTGATATGTCAGTCCCGCCATCCCGGGAATCAGTCTGGTGAACCTACGCTGCACTCCCTCAATAGCAAGAATGTCCTTCCTCAAGTTAGGAGACCAAAACTGTACACAATACTCCAGGTGTGGCCTCACCAAGGCCTCATACTCTTACAACGTCCCAAAGTGCTTCACAGTCAATGATAGCGGAGCCGAGCTCGCGAGTGCTGACGACAAGGCTGAAGCGTTTGCAACCATCTTCAACCAGAAGTGCCGAGTGGATGGTCCATCTTGGCCTCCTCCTGAGATCCCCACCATTGCAGAAGCCAGTCTTCTGCCAATCCGATTCATTCCATGTGATGTCAAGAAGCAGCTGAGCAGCAAAGACTATGGGCCCCGACAATATCCTGGCTGTAGTTCTCCCTCCGCTCTGAGTTCAAGCAACGCAATCCAGTCACAACATTGTGGGCCTTGCTCTCTAACTGTGTCACAGCTCTAAGACTTACAAGCAGGAGTTGCTAGTGTTCTGCTCCCCTCCACCACCACTAGTGGATTATACACACTGGCACTAGCCTTGCATTATTGCATACCTCAAATCGCTGGAGAAATACCACCAACGATGTCTCCGCAAGATCCTGCAAACCCCTTGGGAGGACAGACGCACCAACGTTAATGTTCTCTATCAGGCCAACATTCCCAGCATCGAAGCACTGACCACACTCAATCAGCACCATTGGGTGGGCCACATTGTTCACATGCCCGATATAAGACTCCCAAAGCAAGCGCTCTACTCAGAACTCCTACACGGCAAGCGAGCCCCAGTTGGGCAGAGGAAATGTTTCAAGGACACTCTGAAAGCCTCCTTGATAAAGTGCAACATCCCCACCCCGACACCTGGGAGTCCCTGGCCAAAGACCGCCCTAAGTGGAGGAAGTGCATCCGGGAGGGTGCTGAGCACCTCAAGTCTCATCGCCAAATGCATGCAGCAAACAAGCACAGGCAGCGGAAGGAGCATGCGGCAAACCAGACTCCCCACCCACCCTTTCCTCCAACGACTGTCCCACCTGTGACAGAGACTGCAATTCCCGCAATGGACTGTTCAGTCACCTGAGAACTCACTGTTAGAGTGGAAGCAAGTCTTCCTCGATTTCAAAGGACTGCCTATTATAATGCATTATTGTTCATTGGCTCCAATAGATAGTTGCCGAAAGCAAGTGGGTGCTAAAATGCTGGGGCTAAAACTGTCCAAAGTTAATTAAAATTTGGAAAACTCGCATTGATGCCAAAGATTGCAGAAAGCACCTCAGTAAACTCAGAAGAGGCAAAGGGTGATACCGGCTCACAGTAAATGCCTGTGAAGCACAAGCAAGGAAAGAGCCTTGTCACCCGAGACAAATTGCTGATTGGTGGATAAAGAAAACCAGCCAATATCTCAACCCCATGAGCGAGGAGACGAGATTCAGCATTTCATGGCATTGATTCTGTAGAAAGATCTGTTTTGTAATTTCTAGCAAGGCGACACATTATACAACATAAATCCCTGCCTGTGGTGTTATTGTCCACCTTTGTGTGTTTTCCAGATAGTGAGACAGCAGGTGACAAGGGTCAGGCTGAGAGTTCAGGTGTGTTTTAGATGCTGTGGAGACCGGTTTCAACCAGCGACACAGCAGGTTGGCTCTCTTGTCAGTCCATTGATCAACTGATACATCACCGGCCACCCTTCTCTCTGCAATTCTGGGCTGTCACTAGACAGGCCTCCTCAAGTTCTCTGTGACTAGTTGGTGGGGTTACCGAGGGAGGTTAGAGCGCCATCGTGGCTGATGGCCACTCCTCGACATCACTGAGCCTTTGAAGAGTTATTTTTCATAATTTGAGGCAACAGTTTAGAATGATCATGGTGAAGTTAATAGCTAACTTTTTTCTGTTTACTCTGAGAAATAGTAACATAATGTACTTAGGGCTGGATTTTCGGTTTATTCCTGCCTCTGTTTTTGCCCCGGAGGGGGGAGGGTAATGGCGGCGGAAGGCATTTCCGGGCGGGTTTGCGAGGGCGTGGAGCAGTACTGCCCGGGAAGGCGAGCCAGTGTGCAACGTCCCTGGTTACGACACCGTCTCGATATTAGGCTCGCGCCCGACCCGTAGTGCCATGTAGCGCCCCCTAGTGGGACCGCCTGTGAAAGCTGGCGGTCCGAGCTGTACTGGCCGCAGTCAGTGAAGTGCTTGTCCACCTCAGGTAAGTGTGAATGGATTTTATTTTTGAGATTAATGTTGATGTGGGGTCAGTAATGTATTGGGAATGTTTTGAGTGTTTCTTTTCAGATTTTATTTTTCCACGGAAGCCTCTCTTAGGGCGCTCTGAGGCCGGCTGTTTAGCTCAGGATTTTCAGTTGCTCAGCCGGCCGAACACCCTGAGAGAGGTGAGGAACACCTCCCTTAGCACTCCGCCCCACACTCAGGGCCCAGCTGGTGAACTTTGTGGCTGGAGACGCAAACCATTTCCCGGCACAAAGTTCACCGCTCCGCCTGGATTAACGCCGCAACAGAGGCGCGACCAAACTTCCAGCCCTCAGCCTTTGAGAAAATTCAAGATTTGTTCAATAAAAATGTTTTTGTAACGCTTTTCCCTCAAGGTCAGGAAACAGGTTAGAATTCTCAAACTGTGGAGTGAATCCTACAACTTGACCCTGTGTCTATAATTTCACTTTCTCAGTGAATGAACTTCACTTATTTCCCCTGGGTTCCCAGCCCCTTGCTCTGCAGCCAGCAGAGTTTTTCACATAACCAGACAATGCTGGGGAAATACAGCCAATCGGTCAGCATCTGAAAGGTTCACCGATTGGCTGGGAGCAACATTACGGCTGACTTTTCTCTCTCAGGTGCTGATAGACTCACTGCACATTTCCAGCACTTTCTGTTTTAATTTCAGTTTTCTAACATTTGAAGTTTTTCTTTTTATACTTACAGATGAACATAATTGCATAATATGATATCCACCTGTTATATTTAAACTACATGGGATAATGATGGTGGTTAGTTTATTAAAAAAATCCTAAAACAATGTCATTGTTGCATCCTGATCAATGATAATGAATTTCAACAATTCTGGCCATCACAGCAGCTTCCTATTGGGGCAGAAGTTATTGATTTTGCAGGTTTGTGATGAAGCTTTTGTATAAGAGGGGCAGCTGTCATCGCCAACTTCAAATGGATCATTTCATGTATGTTGCTCCCCCTTAAAGGCAGGGTTTGAATACAGATTGCCTTGTTTTCAGTTGCCCCTGTATGGGGGGTTTATTCGTGTTTTTGTTTAAGAACATATGTAAACAGGAAATGAGGCAGGACTATTTTGCCGCTCAAACCTGTTCTTCCGACATCATTTGGTCTGAGATCTTCATCTTTATTCACGGTAATGAATTATGCCTGAGGTTAATTGAGGAAAGATTGTAGTAATTAGGCAAAAAGCAGTTATTCCCAAAATAATCATTGCATTATTGCAAGCAGTATAATTATTTCTCAAATTCTGCTATATATGATTAAGATTTCAAAGTGTGAACGCTTTTAGAGCCTATTAATAGTAATCACCATAAAATCTTCACATTGATAAATATTGTAATCCATGAAATGGGACTTGATGTGGAGTCATAGAATTATAGAAATTTACAGCACAGAAGGAGGCCATTCAGCCCATCATGTCCGTACCGGCCAACAAAGAGCTATCCATCCGAATCCCACTTTCCAGCGTGCGTGCGTTCTTATTAAAATGTTCTTCTTAAAATACAATTAGTGTATATGTGTACAAGATGCATAACTGTCATGTGTAAGATTTTGAATAACAAATAATTTAACCAGATTTTTATCAAGATCTTTTACTGAGATGCACGAGTGACAAAGGTAATAAATGTCTCCCCTTCTTACTATGAGATGAAAGAAGGCCTTCCCTGCAGGTGCCCAGACACTGGAGCTGCACTTCCCGCCCCTGTTATTATCAGACCTGTTGTCCTTAGCACAACTACCTGAGAATGACTCAGGAAAAGGCTGGTGTGGAGCTTAAACACCAGCATGGAACTGTTGGGCCGAATGGCCTGTTTCTGTGCTGTAAAATTCGATGTAATTCTATGAAACCTGCGTTTTCAGGTTCTGGGTCAGCAGGGAAAGGATTGCAAAACTGATCAATCTGCTTCAAAACATCTGCAGCCAAACCTGAAGGAAGGCACGTCACTGAGAGTGAAGTCAAGGTTACCAACACTCTCAACGGTGGTGCCTCTGTCTCATTCCACTCTCACTCCACTTTGGATATTTCCTTTCCCATTAACGGTGAATAGGAGCATGAAACTATTCACCAATTTCACTGCAGAAGGAGGCACTGATGGCATCCGTGTGAGCAAGACACACCAGTAGATTTCTACTCCCTCTCTGCAACCACCAGTTAGTCCTCCCAGTGTCAGTGTCAGCCGTGGCTCAGGGGGTAGCATGCTCACCTCTGAGTCAGAAGATCGTGAGTTCAAGTCCCCCTCCAGAGACTTGAGCACAAAATCTAGGCTGACACTCCAGTGCAGTGCTGAGGGAGCGCTGCACTGTCAGAGGTGCCATTAAACCGAGGCCCCGTCTGCTCTCTCAGGTGGCTTCATTTCGAAGAAGAGCAGGGGAGTTATACCTGGTGTCCTAGCCAATATTAATACCTCAATCAACATAACAGAAACAAATTGGGAACCGAAATTGCCCTCTACCCCAAACGGGGCACACTTACTGATTTAATTGTTGATTTACTGCCCAATCGATGAGGCAGTGATTCGTGCAATTTTCACAGAATCATAGGAATTTAGAGCATGGAAGAAAGCCATTTCAGCCCATCATGTCTGCGCCGGCCAACAAAGAGCTACCTAGCCTAATCCCACGTTCCAGTTCTTGATCCATAATCCTGTAGGTTACTGCACTTCAAGTGCATATCCAAGTAGCTTTTAAAAGTGATAAGGGTTTCTACCTCTACCGTCCTTTCAGGCAGTGAGTTCCAGACCCCCGCCACCCTCTGGGTAAAAACATTTCTCCTCAAATCCCCTCTAAATCTTCGACCAATTACTTTAAATCTATGACCTCTGATTGTTGACCCCTCTACTCAAGGAAATAGGTCCTTCCTATCCATTCTATCTAGGCCCCTCATAATTTTATACACCTCAATAAGGTCCCACCTCAGCCTCCTTTGTTCCAAAGAAAACAAACCCAGTCTATTCAATCCTTCCTCATCGCTAAAATTATCCAGTTCAGGCATCGTCCTCGTACATCACCTCTGTATTCTCTCCAGTGCAATCACATCTTTCCTGTTATGCGGTGACCAGAACTGCATGCAGTACTCTAGCTTGTGGCCTAACCAGTGTTTTATACAGTTCAAGCATATCCTCCCTGCACTTATATTCTATGCCTCAGCTAATAAAGGCTAATATTCCATATGCCTTCTTAACCACCTTATCTACCTGGCCTGCTACCTTCAGGGATATGTGGGCATGCACTCCAAGATCCCTTTGTTCCTCTACACTTCTCAAGGTCCTACCATTTAATGTGTATTCCCTTGCCTTGTTAGCCCTCCCCAAATGCAATAACTCACATTTCTCCGGATTGAATCCCATTTGCCACTGTTCTGCCCACCTGACCAGTCCATTAATATCTTCTTGCAGTCCGCAGCTTTCTTCGTCATTATCAACCACACAGTCGATTTTCGTATCATCTGCAAACTTCTTAATCATGCCCCTACATTTTGCCCTCTTTATTTGAACAGTTCCATTGGGGCGGTGTTTTGGGCAGCAGTGGGGCAGAAGTGGGTCGGGAGCGAGGCGGAAGGCGGGCGGTGTCAGCAGCGCAATGCGGATGTGCCGCGTTAGGCTGACGTGTAGCAATGTCCCTCTCGCAAACTCTGTAACCACTTTAGTGGCATCAACTGGGCCACCAGATGGGGTTCAGCTGGGTCAGTGGTCCAGCTCCCAACTGGGGGTGTCGGGCTGCCTGTTGGCCCATGGCCGAACCCGCGGCCGCCATTGTCGGGCGGACTTCACAATCGGCCGACAATTAAAATGGTGTCCGCGATGGAGCGCCCTCCCCTTTAAGGGCGGACGCACTGCTCAGCCACTGGCAGCTTCCCGCCGCGTGAAGCTGTCGAGGGCACCGACTGGTGGCCGCTCCACTCCCGTGGAGCAATTTCCCTCACGGGGTGGAACAGGGTTGCCGCCGGGCGGTAAGGGGTCGGCGTGTGGCTGACGGAGGGAAACACAGGCGGGCGGCTACCCTCTCAGACAGAAAAAGGGGACAAGGGCAATGTCCCGATTGTCGGCCCCTCCGCATCTGACTGACCAGTAACTCCTTTCCGGCCCATTATCACCTCTTAACAAAAGGGGCAATTGCGGCCCATTACCTGGTCATTATCACATTGCTGGTTGTGGGAGCTTGCTGTGCACAAATTGGCTGTCATGTTTCCTATATTAAACTCGTGACTACACTTCAAAAAGTACTTCATTAGCTGTATAATGTTGGAAAGTGTGAGGTCATGCACTTTGGCAGAAAAAAATCAAAGAGCAAGTTATTATTTAAATGGAGAAAGTTTGCAAACTGCTGCAGTATGGCGGTACCTGGGGGTACTTGTGCATGCAACACAACAGGTTAGTATGCAGGTACAGCAAGTTATCAGGAAGGCCAATAGAATCTTGGCCTTTATTGCAAAGGGGATGGAGCATAAAAGCAGGGAAGTCTTGCTACAGTTATACAGGATATTGGTGAGGTCACACCTGGAATACTGCATGTAGTTTTGGTTTCATATTTACGAAAGGATATACTTACTTTGGAGACAGTTCAGTGAAGGTTCACTAGGTTGATTCCGGGGATGAGGGGGTTGACTTATGAGGAAAGATTGAGTAGGTTGGGCCTCTACTCATTGGAATTCAGAAGAATGAGAGGTGATCTTATTGAAACATATAAGATTATGAGGGGGCTTGACAAGGTGGATGCAGAGAGGATGTTTCCACTGATAGGGGAGACCAGAACTAGAGGGCATAATCTTCGAATAAGGAGCCTCCCATTTAAAACGGAGATGAGGAAAAATTTCTTCTCTCAGAGGGTTGTAAACCTGCCTCAGAGAGCTGTGAAAGCTGGAACATTGAATAAATTTAAGACAGAAATCGACAGTTTATTAAACGATAAGGGGTTAAGGTGTTATGGAGAGCGGGCAGGGAAGTGGACCTGAGTACATGATCAGATCAGCCATGATCGTATTAAATGGCGGAGCAGGCTCGAGGGCCGTATAGCCTACTTCTGCTCTTATTATGATCTTATGTTCTTATATTTATAGAAATCATTCTGTCTCCTCAAATGACAGCAATAAAAGGTTGCAATCTAATGCTAAACTTAACTTCCGTAGAATAGTTTCATATCTGTGTAATATTTCTTAGATTTCTTACACCGAAGGAGCTAATACAAGTTCAGACAATTTTCTAGAGAATAACAAATCGAATCTTTCAACTTCACTGAGCTCAACTCTAATCTCAGCTCTGCTCCTCTCTTTAAATATTCCCATAAACATTTATCAGGACATCAAGTACTTTTCAATAACTTCAAACCACATTTGGATATAAATGGTTGTCACTGAAGTATAACTGAATAAATTGTGCAATTTGTGTTTGTTCAGAAATAGCTTGGCTTCCCGTCAGCATTACAGACAACGGAACTCAACTTGAAACAAGCTTGAGTCAAGGTTCTGGCTGCAGCTAGTTTTATTTTTAAACTTCTTAGTCTGGAATTTCTTTTAGAAAACCACCATTTCCTGGTAGCTTAGAGGCAGCAAAAAGAGTAAAAAGGGTCCTTGTGATGTCCCACTAAGGCCCAGAAATTGATTGATGCCACACCTGTTGTACAGGTGTAAAGAGGGCGCTGCGCACATTCCGCGCTGAAAGTGCACCGTCCACCATATTGGTAAAGGCTGAAGTATAGGAGTCCAGGGCCTATGTCTGAAACCTGTGTTAGGCCATTTGCATATGCAAATAGAGGATCTAAGGCCTGTTTCAAGGCCCCTTCTCGAAATTGCACAAATGGCTACCACCCAAAAAAGCTACTTTTGTTTTTAAATGTTCACCGGAGTCTGGAGCCTCGAAGACTGTTACCGGCTCCACTTGACCCCCTCCTGATCGCCTGTGCCCTGCCCCCGCTTGACCCCCTCCTGATCGCCTGTGCCCTGCCCCCGCTTGACCCCCCTCCTGATCGCCTGTGCCCTGTAATTTTCTATCATTTTTGCAGCACAATGATTTTTGCTACTTTGTTCCCTAAAGCTTCACTGAAGAGTTTTTTTTATTCATTCACAGGATGTGGGCGTCGCTAACAAGGCCAGCATTTATTGCCCACCCCGAATCGCCCTTGAGAAGCTGGTGATGAGCCACTTTCTTGAACTGCTGCAGTCGGTGAGATGATGGTACCCCCACAGTGCTGGTAGGGAGGGAGTTCCAGGATTATGAACCTGTGACAATAAAAGAACACGATATATTTCCAGGTCAGTTCGGCAGGCATTAAATTAAATGCTGGACCAATTTACATTTGGACTGCGGAAATGGATTCTATGGAAATCCCTCTCTTCCTGTGTAATGAAGAGCAATGGTGGATGGGGGAAATGCAGCGGATGTGGTGTATATGGACTTTCAAAAAGCCTTTGACAAGATACCACACAGGAGACTATTGAAGAAGATTAAAGGGTCTGAAATTAGGGGGAGTGTAGCAAATTAGAGTTAAAAACTGGCTAGAAGGGAGGAAACGGATTCGGAGCGAAGGACAGTTGGTCAGAATTGTTGGTAGTGCGTAGTGGTGTTCCACAGGTTTCTGTCCTGAGTCTGTATCCATTCACCGTGTACATCAATGATTTGGATATAAGAATCGAGAGAGTGATGTCCAAATTTGCAGATGATATTTGTTACACTCATAATAAATGGTCAGACCGACTACTGTGTGTAATGAGCAAGTGTGACCTTAGCTCCTTTATTGTAGTTCCAGAGTGCTGGTACCTCGTGGGTGGCCTGCTTATATACTGTACATAGTTATATGCCGACAGCGTGAGTGCCCATCTTTGGATGCGGGCAGAGGCATTGGTATTGATCCCTTTGCTCTCCGAGAATAGCAATATGAGCGGCTTGTGGTTTGGTTTAAGCTCGAACTTGAGGCCAAACAAGTACTGGTGCATTTTTTTTACCCTGTAAACGCAGGCCAGAGCCTCTTTTTTAACCATGCTGCAGGCCCTTTCAGCCTTGGACAAACTCCTGGCTGCATACACAACTGGTTGCAAAATTCCCGATTCATTAGCCTGTTGTAACACACACCCAACCCCGTATGATGACACATTGCAAGCTAACACTAGTCGTTTACATGGGTGACACAGGACAAGCAGTTAGTTAGAACACAGTAAATTTCTGGCTTTCTTAAAGGCAGCATCTTGTGAATTCCCCCATACCCAGTCATCTCCCTTGTGCAGTAGCGCATGCAGGGGTTCTAGCAGTGTGCTTAACCCAGGAAAGAAATTACCAAAGTAGTTAAGGAGTCCCAGAAACGACCGCAACTCCGTCACGTTCCGTGGTCATGGCGCGTTCTTGATGGCCTCCGTCTTGGCGTTGGTGGGTCTGATGCCAACTGCTGCGATCCTCCTTCCAAAGAATTCGACGTCCTGTGCCAGGAAAACACACTTCGAGCGTTTCAACCTGAGCCCCATGCAATCCAACTGACTAAGAACCTCCTCCAGGTTCTTCAAGTGCTCCACGGTGTCCCGACCTGTAACCAATATGTTGTCCTGGAAGACCACTGTACAGGGAGCCGACTTTATCAGGCTTTCCATGTTCTGCTGAAAGATCGTTGCAGCCGACCGAATCCCGAACGGGCACCGGTTGTAAATAAACAGACATTTGTGCGTGTTGATGCAGGTGAGGCCTTTCGAAGACTCCTCCAGCTCTTGCGTCATGTAGGCCGAGGTCAGATCCAGCTTGGTGAATATCTTCCCTCCAGCCAGGATCGCAAATAGATCATCTGCCTTGGGTAGCGGGTACTGGTCCTGCAGCGAATAACGATTAATCGTTACTTTACAGTCCCCGCAAATTCTAACCGTACCATCCTCCTTGAGTACCAGAACAATCGGACTGGCCCAGCTGTTGAACTCCACCGGCGCGATGATGCTTTCACGTTGCGGCCTGTCTAGCTCGATTTCCACTTTTTCACGCATCATGTACAGTACCACCTGAGCCTTGTGGTGGATGGGTCGCGTACCCCGGGAACCAAATGGATCTGCACTTTCACCCCCGAGAAACTTCCAATGCCTGGCTCGAATAACGATGGGAACTTGCTTAGAACCTGGGTACATGCAGTGTCGTCAACTGACTGAAAGCGCTCGGATGTCGTCCCAGTTCCAGCGGATTTTCCCCAGCCAGCTTCTGCCAAATAACGTTGGGTCATCCCTTGGCACAATCCACAGCAGGAGTTGGTGTACTGCTCCATCATAGGGGACTTTGAGTTCAGCACTGCCAATTACCGGGATTAGTTCCTTTGTATAAGTCCTTAGCTTCGTGTGAATGGGGCTGAGTTTGGGCCTTTGTGCCTTTTTCCCCCACAGCCTGTTGAAAGCCATTTTACTCATTATTTGCCTCCGTGTCCAGCTCTATAGACACTGGAATACCGTTCAATTCAACTTTCAACATTATTGGTTGGCATTTCGTCATGAACGTGTGTACCCCGTACACCTCTGCCTCCTCCGTACGAGTTTCCAATTCTGTCTGATCCACTGTGGACCAACCTTTCTCTGCAACGTGGTGGTTTGCAGGGTTTGCAGCTTGCCTGCACATTCGCTTGAGGTGTCCAATTGTTCTGCAGCCATTGCACGCATAGTGCTTAAAGCGGCATTGATGGGGCCGATGATCACCCCCGGAACGCCAACAGGGTATTAACTGCCTCGCATTTACAGATGATGGCGGACTCTGGGTCAATTGAGGTCGGACCACAGCAGCCGGTGTGTACGTTCTTCCATGTACATTTCTGCTCAAAACCGATGTTACTTTATGCACAGTACTGGCCGAAACTTCTTTGTTCTGTGGAATCTGGTGTTGTTGCCGGTGGACATAAATGGCTGGGCTATCGTTATGGCTTTACTCAGATTCGGAGTTTCTACAGTCAACAGTTTGCGAAGGATTATCTCATGTCTGATGCCCAGTACAAAAAAGTCTCTCAGCATTTGTTCTAGGAATCCCTCAAACTCACAATGTCCTGCAAGGCGCCTAAGTTCAGCGACGTAGCTCGCCACTTCCTGGCCCTCCGATCGTTGACATGTGTAGAACCGATATCTTTCCTTAGGATTTTGGTGCTCCCGGACCAGCGTACACAGTTCTTCATAGGATTTCTCTGTTGGTTTAGCTGGGGCCAGGAGATTGTTCATGAGGCCAAAGGTTGTGGCCCCACAGACAGTTAGGAGGATCGCCCCTCGCTTGGTCACGTTCTCGTCCCCTTCCAGCTCGTTGCACATGAAGTATTGGTCGAGTCTCTCCACGAAGGCCTCCCAATCGTCCCCCCCCTGAGAACTTCTCCAGGATGCCGACTGTTCTTTGCATTTTCGCGTGGTTCGTTATCTCGTCGCCAATTGTTATACTCATAATAAATGGTCAGACCGAGTACTGTGTGTAATGAGCAAGTGTGACCTTAGCTCCTTTATTGTAGTTCCAGGATGCCAGTACCTCGTGGGTGGCCTGCTTATATACTGTACTCCCAAAGGATGCTGGGATCCTTTGGGACTCCAACAGGTAGGCCCTCTGGTGAACAGGTGTGATGCCGATTACAAGATTACATAACAATACTAAAGTAAATAAGCAGAGTAAATAATCCCGAGGATCTAAGGAAGTTACAAGGGGATATTGATAAAATAGTAGAATGGGCAAAATGTCAGTAAATATGAAATGGGACATTTTGGTAAAAAGAAAAGTAATAATTATTCTATGAATGGGAGAACGTGGGGTGATGTGCAAGGGGGAATTATGGGGGTCCAGATTCACAAAACATCAAAATGAACAACTCAAATGGAAAAGGTCAAGATAAAGTAATGGAATACTGGTGTTTGTGCCCAGAGAATATAAGATGGTGAATCTATATAAAACCTAGTCGGAACACAGTAAGAATATGAGGATATGCAGTTTTAGACTCCACACTATAGGAAGGATGTTCAAGCAATCGAGAAGGTTCAGAGCAGATTCACTGGGATGCTGCCTGGAATGAGGAAATACAAATACAGTGACTTGAAAAATTGAGTTTGGTTTGTTGGAATAAAGGAGATTAAGGGGTGACTTGTGTGATGCTAGTCACTTTATCCTGCAATTCAGGAAAATGCCATGATGTTTTTATTGTGCAACCATCCATTCTAACAGTCCATGGATCAGAGTGGTTGATTGATGATCCTGGATATCCCCAGAAGCCATGACTAATGTCTCCAGAATGGCATGTACTGGCAGAGGGAGACAACAATTATAAAAAGGCCCCTGGAATTACACACAGTGCGATAATGCTGACTGTTGGCATTTTGAAGGCTCCTTTTAGGTGCCAGGACAGATCTGGGTGAGCGCTATAGTACAGCTTAGCAAGCATGTCCAGAATTATGGTGGTTTTCTGTGTGCTGTATAATATTGCTGAAGACGACGAAGATGGGAAGAGGGTGATGGCCCTCCATCTGCACAGGAGGGAGAAGAGGAAAGAAAACAAAATAAAGGCTTGCATTTATATAGTGTCTTTCACATCCACCAGATATCTCAAAGCGCTTTACAGCCTATGAAGTACTTTTGGAGTGTAGTCACTGTTGTAATATGGGAAAGAGGAGGAGTCAGAGCTTGGAAGTAGCAACATTGCTTTCAATAAAGCAAAGTTGGTAAGACCAATAAAAATCCTTTCCACATGGCTGGTTCCCCACCCAACTCTCATCACCCACCCCCACCCCCACCAACCCCCATCCCACACACACCACACATACCCCCCCACGCCCACCCCACACACACCACACATACCCCCACACACACCTCATACCCACATCCCACCCACCCCCCACCCCCACCCACACACACCCCACACACACCCCACACACACCCCACACACATCCCACCCACCCCACACACATCACACCCCGCCACACACCCCACCCATCCCCACCTCCCCACATCTCGATAGGAATAGTACAATCAAGCAGACGGAACATGGATTCATGAAGGGGAAATCGTGTTTAACTAATTTATTGGAATTCTTTGAGGATATAACGAGCATGGTGGATAGAGGTGTACCGATGGATGTGGTGTATTTAGATTTCCAAAAGGCATTCGATAAGGTGCCACACAAAAGGTTACTGCAGAAGTTAAAGGTTCGCGGAGTCAGAGGAAATGTATTAGCATGGATAGAGAATTGGCTGGCTAACAGAAAGCAGGGAGTCGGGATAAATGGGTCCTTTTCAGGTTGGAAATCGGTGGTTAGTGGTGTGCCACAGGGATCAGTGCTGGGACTACAACTGTTTACAATATACGTAGATGACCTGGAAGAGGGGACAGAGTGTAGTGTAACAAAATTTGCAGATGACACAAAGATTAGTGGGAAAGCGGGTTGTGTAGAGGACACAGAGAGGCGGCAAAGAGATTTAGATATGTTAAGCGAATGGGCTAAGGTTTGGCAGATGGAATACAATGTCGGAAAATGTGAGGTCATCCACCTTGGGGAAAAAAAAAGTAAAAGGGGATATTATTTGAATGGGGAGAAATTACAACATGCTGCGGTGCAGAGGGACCTGGGGGTCCTTGTGCATGAAACTCTTTTGGAGTCCTTGTGCATGAATCCCAAAAAGTTAGTTTGCAGGTGCAGCAGGTAATCAGGAAGGGGAATGGAATGTTGGCCTTCATTGCGAGAGGGATGGAGTACAAAAGCAGGGAGGTCCTGCTGCAACTGTATAGGGTATTGGTGAGGCCGCACCTGGAGTACTGTGTGCAGTTTTGGTCACCTTACTTAAGGAAGGATATACTAGCTTTGTAGGGGGTACGGAGATGATTCACTCAGCTGATTCCAGAGATGAGGTACCTTATGATGATAGATTGAGTAGACTGGGTCTTTACTCGTTGGAGTTCAGAAGGATGAGGGGTGATCTTATAGAAACATTTAAAATAATGAACGGGATAGACAAGCTGGAGGCAGAGAGGTTGTTTCCACTGGTAGGGGAGACTAGAACTAGGGGGCACAGCCTCAAAATACGGGGGAGCCAATTTAAAACTGAGATGAGAAGGAATTTCTTCTCCCAGGGGGTTGTGAATCTGTGGAATTCTCTGCCCAAGGAAGCAGTTGAGGCTAGCTCATTGAATGTATTCAAATCACAGCTAGATAGATTTTTAACCAATAAGGGAATTAAGGGTTATGGGGAGCGGGCGGGTAAGTGGAGCTGAGTCCAAGGCCAGATCAGCCGTGATCTTGTTGAATGGCGGAGCAGGCTCGAGGGGCTAGATGGCCTACTCCTGTTCCTAATTCTTATGTTATGTTCAATGGGGAACATTTCTCGAAATGTTGGATGCACACATATTATTTGTTGAACTTTACACAATAATGATCAGTCAGTTCAAACAGAGACTTTGCCGAACTCGGGGCAGCAGCCAGGAATGCAGGAATACCACCACTCTCAAGGTGCTAACACTGACCGTGCTGTACCACCACTCATATGTTAGTATCGCTGGGGGAAATCAAGTTCAAATGTCTGTGTCCCAGATTTCACAACAATATGCCCAGTGTCAATCAATGGCTCAGTGGCGTCTGTTTACATCATCCCTTATTTCTGTCCATTCTCAACATCACAAGCTTTCTTTTTACAATTGTCCAATTTTCTTCTGGATGAAACTTTGGGGTAGAAATTCACCCCCGCTGGAAACGGAGCGCACCGACCATTTTTCCTGTGTTTTCGCCACCGCGGTAGATGTGGTGGCCTCTTGCGCAAAACTCAGCTCTTGGTCCTTATTTTCGAGCGGAGTGGAAGTCAGTCATAACGGGGGTGGAATGGGGGCAGGCGGAGTGTTCGTCGCTGTCAGTCATCAGCATAGCGCTGATGACATCATCACGCTTCACGTAAAAGGGAGGGCTGCTGCGAGCTCTGCCATTGGTTTAGTTCGGTCCACTGGGCCACCAGAGAGGGTTTCGGCCTGGCCGAACCAGGGGGCATAATTGTCGGACTGACCTGGCAGTCAGCCGATAAAAGAAATAAGATGGCGGCCGCGGCAGTGCACCCTCCCCTTTAATGGCGGCTACACCGCCATTTTGCACACACTGCAAACACAGTGCACTGACAGTCGCAAGATGTATTTAAGTGAATTTTGCTTGCGGTGCGGGAGATCGGCGATGCACGCTTTGATGATGCACTTAGGAGGGTTCGGCAGCAGCGGGGCGGAAGTGGGGACCGCCGTAAAAACCACCGAGGAGAATTTTGCAAGTGGTGGACGTTAGCGACAATAAAAATCGGCGGCCATTCGACACCACCACGTGGCTGCTACTTTCTGACGGTAAAAGGCCTTATCGGCGATACAGCCTGGGGAGGCTGGAAAGCCTGGGGAGCCTGAGAAGCCTGTGAAGCCTGGGGAGCTAGAAAACATAAATGAGGTTAGTAGAAGAGAAGGGAATGCCAGGGTGACATGAGAATGCTTACGCTATACAGTCATGTACAAGGAGCAACACTACTGCTATAAATATCACTGACAGACGTCACATATAATTAACATCATGATAGTACAAAATCTGTTTTGTATTACAATGATATTTCATGATCCCATCATTAATTACACCACATTATATAAATCATGTATTTGACTGAAATGGCATTAAATTACTTTAAACCACCAATGGTTTATACATTATTCACGTGGCACAAGAACAGGTTCAGCACCACCACGGGTGGCCGAACGATTGTGGACCCCCACTAATGCCAATGCCCGCTCCTCGAGGTCGGTGAGTTGACACAGATCTGCCGGTCCTCCTCCAGTCCGCCTCTGCTCGGCTCATTTTTTTGACAGTTTCCTCTGCAAAGGTGACAAGAGCATGGCATAAGCTCATTGCCGAGGTACTATTGCAGATATTACAGATATTACAGATATTAATAGATACTATTACTATTAGACAACACACACAACACACAGATAATCCACAATTAGTCATCGCCCTTGCTATTCATCGTAACACTATATGCTAATACGCTTTGTATGCAATTGAATGCATGGTTATATCTACAGTCTGAGAATAAATTTAACAAGATCGTGGTTAGTAATTAATGCATGACACCAAGATTACCAGCTTAATTACAATCCAGCACATCTACATTTGAATTAATGAGTCATTGCATCATTACAATTATAATTATAAATTTAATACATTTAATATTTACTCTTCTGGAACCAACAAGGTTGTTCCAGCGCTTTCGGCACTGGTTCGGCTCACGGACTTCGTGTGTCCCGATGAGACCACTTCGGCGATCTCTGCCCATATTCTCTGATAACCCTGGGGGGTGGTTTCCCACGACCATCCCGGGTCAATTGGGCCCAACAAGTTTCCACCTCATGGACCAGGGCAGCATTTGTCTCTTCCGAAAAATGCTTTGCATGCCTTCTGCCACTCATCTCTGCCACCTCACCCAGATCACTCCCTTCACCCACCTCCTCCACCTCTCCAACATCACTTAACACGACCACCTCGACATGTTCCATTATTTATTTATAATTATTTTTAATTATTCCCCTCAAAAAACAGATCCTCAATCACCAATCACCAAAACAACAGCTTTCCAACAACACTTGACTCTCTCTCTCTCTCTCTCTCTCTCTTTCTCTCTCTCTCTCTCTCTCTATTCTGTGCATGTGCAGATGACCCCCGACCTCCCGAATCACGGGAAAAATTAATCACCTAAAAGAAAAAACCACGCATGCGCATAACGGCCGTTGCTATGGATGCCGGCCTTGCATGACAGAATAAATCACTAACGTCCATTTCACATTGCTACAGCTAATGTCCAAATTAAAAAAGTGAAACTAGCGGTTTTTAAAATGGGTAATATTCCGGCGATCCCGAAAAATAACACTACTTCCCGCAGGCGCTGCCGGCTTTAACGGCAAGGCCTGATTTTCATCTGAAGCCTAGGTTTCCGGTCTGCAGCCAGCCAGGTGAAGAGGCAGGCTGGCAGTGGGCAGGTAGGCCTGGCAATAGGCTGCCTGGGGGGAGAGGGAGCCATCTGGTGGAGGCTGGTGTCAACCTCCAGAGGATGGGGAGGGGCGGAGAAGATCGGTGATGTTGTGGGATCGAGGGTGGGGAGAGGGTCGATCATTTCGGGGCTGGCGGAGGATCGTGGCCAGACTCAAGATCATCGGTGGCTGGGGGTGGGGGGGGTCGGGGAAGGTGATCGGAGGCCTCATGAAGGGGGTGTACGATCGTGGGGGGTGGCTGGGTGTGGGGGGGGTCCGGGAAGGTGATCGGAGGCCTCATGAGGGGGGTGTCCGATCGTGGGGTGTGGCTGGGGGTGGGGGGGTCCGGGAAGGTGATCGGAGGCCTCATGAGGGGGGTGTCCGATCGTGGGGTGTGGCTGGGGGTGGGGAGGTCCGGGAAGGTGATCGGAGGCCTCATGAGGGGGGTGTCCGATCATGGAGGTGGGCTAGGCAGTGACCCTGTATCCAGGAGGTAAGTGTAAAGGCACTTACCTCCTGGATGCAGCAGTCCTCGCCTTGTTGTTAATGTTGGGTTTTATGAAGTGTGTAAAACCCGACCAGATAGAGTTAAAAACAAAATGGAGGTTAGAAAATAAGCTTCCAGCCTCATTACAATATTTACATTGATGTCCCAACTCCTGGCAGTGGATTGGCTGCCCATCCCCATCCTGCCTCCGTTAAAACCGGACGTGGGGGTTTGGGAGTGGTTGGGAATCTAATTTTTAAGAAATTAATTACCCCATGCTTCAAATTCACCCTTTTTTTAAGGTTAAAATTCCCCCTCCTGTACACCGACCCCCTTGCAATAAAGACCACCATGCTATTTATCTAATTGCTTGCTGTACCGACATGCTAACTCTCTGTGCTTCCTGTACTAGGACACCCAAATCTCTCTGAACACCAACATTTAATAGTTTCTCACCATTTAAATAATATTCTGTTTTCCTATTCTTCCTACCAAAGTGAATAATCTCATATTTCCTCACATTATACTGCATCTGCCACCTTATTGCCCACTCACTTAACCCGTCTATATCCCTTTGCAGGCTCTGTGTGCCCTCCTCACAGCTTTGTATCGTCAGCAAATTGGACACATATTGCATCGTATTTTACAAGCACCACACAACGACCATCCTTGAGACCCCAACACGACAGTCCGGCCCACGGACAGTCCAGCCCACGGACAGTCCGGCCCACGAGCAGTCCGGCCCACGGCAGTCCCCCACAGCAGTCTGGCCCACGACAGTCCGGCCCATGAGCAGTCCGGCCCACTAGTAGTCCGGCCCACGACAGTCCTGCACGACAGTCCGGCCCACGACAGTCCGGCCCATGACAGTCCGGCCCATGACAGTCCGGCCCACGACAGTCCGGCCCACTAGAAGTCCGGCCCACGACAGTCCGGCCCACTAGTAGTCCGGCCCACGACAGTCCGGCCCATGAGCAGTCGGGCCCACGAGCAGTCGGGCCCACGGCCCACCGGCCCACGAGCAGTCCAGGCACCTGAAGCACATCGTCACCATGGCAATGTGTGCTCAATTATGACCCTGCTGCACTTCAAAAGTAATTGATTGGCTGTGATGCACTTTGGAATGTAACAAGACATTCATTAATTGGGGACATAAAGTGAAATACTGCAGGTGCTGGAAATCTGAAAACAGAACCCAGTGGAACCACTCCGGGTCAGGCAGCCTCTGTGCTGAGAACGTCAGTCAAAGTTTGAGATTTAATGACTCTGGGTCAGAACTGAAAGCCATTAATGATGAGCAGGAAGAGGACACGGGGAAGGGGAAGCAAGCACACACAGCTTTCCATGCATCCCATTCCTGCTCGCCTATCCACACATCTTTATCTATTCACACACGCCCTGCGTCTTGTCTTTTATTTATTTAATTTCTCTCATTGTGCCTCCTACTGATGCTTGCTAATTACTTCTGCCATTTAACCATCTCCCATCTCCCACTTTAGCACATTACAGGCCATTATATTTATTTCCCGATACGTGCGTTTATGCCTTTTGTCCCCCTCAGCTGCTCTGTGCCTTTTTAAATGCTGTTCATCGTGTAATGTCTTTCAGTCTGACAAAAGGTCAGCACATCAAAACATTGGCCCTGAAATTGTAGCTAATCGTGCTCACCGTTATTTAGCTTCAAATGCCACAGCGACTTCAGGTGAGGGCAGATACACATTAAACATGGAAATCGAAAAACTGCTGTTGGAAATGCGATGCTCCGCTGTTATCTTCACAAACACAGCATCTCGCTGTCTGGCTCCCCGTTCACATGTGTTGAACAACGTGGTTGTACTTGCAAGGTAGATCTGCAGTAATTGTGTCACAGAAAGTGAAGTCAAGTCATTTCATAAGTAGGCCAGGAGTAGGCCATTCGGCCCTCGAGCCTGCTCTGCCATTCAATCAGATCATGGCTGATCTTCGACCTCAATTCCACTTTCCCACCCGATCCCCATATCCACTGATTCCCCGAGAGTCCAAAAATGTATCAATCCCAGCCTCAACTGAGCATCCATAGCCCACTGGGGTAGAGAATTCCAAAGGACTATGGCCCCTAATCTAGACTCTCCAGCCAGGGGAAACCGTTGTCAAGACTGCTAAGAATGTAAAAAATTTCAATGAGATCACCACTCAATCTTCTAAACTCCAGAGAGTACAGGCCCATTCTACTCAATCTCTCCTCAGAGGACAACCCTCTCAGCCCAGGAATCAATCTAGTGAACCTTTGTTGCACCTCCTCCAAGGTAAGTATATCCCTCATTAGGTAGGGAGAACAAGGGGGCAAAATTGCCCCTTTTTATAGACCTGTTAGCGCCTCCGGGGGGTGCTAATGGGGGGGGCAAGACACTTTTCACCCGGGTGAGGGGGATGTGACCATCTCCAGGGATATTGCCTGGGAGTTTGCGGAGATGTTGCATTGGTAGTGCCATGTGCACCCAGCGATGATGTCATCACCATGCGCGGCGACCCATCACCGACCCATTAACGACCCGTGGGAAAAATTGCCCCATGAGCCATGAGGCTGGCGTGAGCGGATGTCAACGCCAGCTTCACGGGCCTCAAAGCCAGCCAACATCCGCTCTCGGGCCGCTAGTTAAAGGGGAGGGCGCCAGCGCCCCGGGCCGCCATCTTATTTTGCCTACCGACTCTCGGGTCGGCTCAATAATGGCGGCTCTAATGTGGTCTGGGCCACCATCGTGCAGCCCCGCACTCCATCTTGGGTGCCGGGCTGCTGGCCCAGTCACACACTGCCCTGGTGTCCTGATGGAGACCATCCTGGTGCCGGGCTCCTGGCCCGGTCACACGCTGCCCTGGTGCCCTGATGGAGGCCATCAGAGGCCTTGCCGAGGAAGTGGAGCACGCGAGATTGCGCTCGGCTTCCTTTAAGGGCAATTCCGTGGCGGGGGCGGGACTTCTGTCCCATGTGCTAATGGTCCCGGCCCCAGAAGGTTACCGTCCCCAATCGGGGCCAGGACTGTTTCACCCCCCAAAGCTATACACAGTACTCCAGGTGTGGTGTCAACAAAGCCCTCTTTAATTGCACCAATATTTCCTTACTGTTATACTCCAACCCCCTTGTAATAAAGACAATAAATACCATGTGCCTTCCTCATTGCTAGCTGTATCTGCACGTTAACTTTCTGTGATTTGTGCACAAGGACCCCAAATTCCTCTGCATACCAACATTTACTCATCGCTCATCTTGCAAAAATATTCTGCTTTTCCATTCTTCCTACCAAAGTAGATAATTTCAAGTTTAATTACCTTTTAAATGACATGATAAATGTTAATTTCTACCAGTCAACCTCTCTGCCACTGAAAATTAACTATTAAAGGTGTGGAGTCTCAGTCCTTCAGCTTTTAATTGTTGTTGGAGATTTTTTTTTAAACTTTAAATTAATTTGTTAATTTTTTATTTCTGTTCCTTTTTTTCTCTCTTAATCTAAACTTTCTTTCCCTCATCTTTATTTCTCTACTTCTACCTGATTTGACATTGATTTCACTATTCTAAATAACACTTCCTTCTCGGGCTTTGTGCAGTTATTTTCAGAATCCTTCAATCTGATTGATTAAGGAGATACACAGTTGCTTCCCTTGTTCACTCAGGTCCCAGATGCCCTGTAGAGGGTGCTGCACTGTTCCATCTCCCATTTCCAGCAACTTGCCGGGCGAAATATCATCGCCATTAAATGGGCAAGGGCAAGTCTAACTAACCGGGGGCACTGATTGTTGGCCCGACGCAGCGATCTTTGCGCAGTAACTTGTCTCTCCACAGATGCTGTCTGACCTGCTGAGTGTTTCACTATTTGTTGCATGTTTTATCTCTCTTTAAACAAACCATGAATTCAGACATACGATGCTCCTGAGTACCATTACTGCTTCAGATGGTGCTCCCAGCAATAAACTTTACTCATTTTAAATATATGTTGAAAATTACTGTCATCTGGGAAAACCTCTGAAGCTTACGAGCTGGCAAAAGTTTAAAAAAGCCAACTATGACGAGCACTGCTATGATTAGAGCTTTAAACCATCATTCGTTTTCCATTTATAAATTGAAATAAGCAAAGCCACAATAATTCAACGTTTCTAAAACCCCAGGGAACAAATGCCTGGCGATGACAGAGACTCAGCCACGCAGCAGTCTGGATTACTGACAGGACACTGAGCTCAGTTACTGGCACTAAGTTGCTGATTGGCGCAGGTTTGTGGTGCAGGTACAACCAATGCCAGTAATGTTATACTGCATTTTGCAATGAAGGACCTCGCTCTTCATTTGCCTTGGCTCCGTGTGAATGGAAGAGGTGCCCAGGGAGTCAGATCTGCCAACGGACTAGCTGCTGTGCATGCTTGGCCTCAACGGAGGAATACTATATTTCACAGCAAACCACCAGTTGCATTCAGAAAGAATGGTTACAAAGAGCCATGTGATAAATCTGATGGAACGATGATCCCATCGAGGTGTTTAAAATGTTGAAATGATTCAATAGGGTAGATGTAAAAAACGATTTCCTCTGGTCGGGGAATCAAGAACAAGGGGACACGATCTTAACATTAGAGCTAAGAGGGAAATCAGGAAACATTGTTTCACACAATGGGTAGTAGAATTCTGAAATTCTTTCCCCCAGTAGGCTGTGGATGCTGGGACAATTGGAGCTTCCAAGAGTGAGATCGATAGATCTTTATCAGGTAATGGTATCAAGGGATATGGAACAAAAGGGTAAATGGAGTGAGGTACAGATCAGCCATGATCTAATTGAATAGCGACGCAGGCTCGAGGGGCTGAATGGCCAACTCCTGTTCCCAATGTCCCTATGAAGATGAAGATGAAAGTGACCGCCCATAGTGTTACACAGAACAATCAAAGCTACTGCAAGGCAGCACCAAGGAATGAAAAATAACTTTTCTAGATCTTCAGTGCACAAGTATAAAAGGGATCCTGTCACAAAAACAGTAACCGGAAATACAGCCCAAAAAGCCATAGACTCTCTTTGAAAAGCAGTGTACAACAGGCCTGTCCTGCTTAGCTTTAATGGGTGAGGTTACCACTGTGGTGGGCCCTTGTCCAAACTGATGAAATTCAGCGTGAGACATTGTTGCAAATTTTCTTCATCTAACTGGAGCCTGTGTATGCCAGGACTGTGTTCCCCACCCACCTCTCCCAAATATTCTTCTTCTTCAGTGTGGACTGTATATGTTGGGAAGGGCTGTGGAAGGTTAACAGAAATGGTGAGCGGAGACTGAAAGATGGCTGTTCAGTACCAGTAGTATAATGTGTGTCATGTTCTGTGCAAGGACAGCTTGTGTGTTTCCATTGGAACAACAATGTTACTGGCAGGCCAGGTGTCTCCACTGCTGGAAGCAGTTCTTGATCACAAATCTTCCTGCCTGCACATCAGACCTCCTCCTCTTCCCCATTCCCTCTCTGTGGATGTGCAGTCCATATGGACCTCCTCTTGTCCTACCACATGCTTACCCTCTTTTGATGGTGAAAGTGTACATTATGCCTCAGGTGTTGTTGGGCCTGGAGGATGAAATCATAATTAGAATGCCAAAGGGATTCCCATCTTCGAAACGTTCTTCCTGCAACCTGTAATGCAGCAGCAACTGAAGTGACTGCAGAAGTCTAACCTGGCAAAGTGTAACGACAATTAAAAAATGCTCAGATCAAAAGCTGAATGCGAAATCCAAAAGTACACAAATGCTGAAAGCAAATAAACAACAGTTTTCCATCAACTACAACAACACTATTTTTACATTAAGATTATACTAAACTAGGCCAGACCAGGGCAGATGGAGTGAAGATACAGATCAGCCAAGTTCTACTTAAATTGCAGAACAGGCTCAGGGGGCTGAATGGCCTACCCATGTCCCTATGTTCCCAGAGGTGCAGTCGTGCGTCGAGTTTATATGGGCAAGTTACACACTGGGGACAGAGTCTGCCAAAAAAGGTGTGAAGCTTGGCAAGGGACCTACTGAAGATAATTATTCTATTTAACTGAAGTGCAGTCTCTTGCCACCCAGAAAATTCCAAGGCTGAAAATTCCAGAAAGGTATACGATCAGGTAGCCAATCTTGCCTGCCCACAGTGAGACTCCGTGACACTGGTGGGGCCTGGTAAAAGCAGGGCTCAACTCTCCTCTCTCACTCCTAATAAACCCAGAGAGGCTGAAGAAGATGTACAAGAAAAATATTCTGCTTCTCTTTTCTATTAAGGATGAAACCTGCTGATGCCAGAAAATACTGCTCAGCACAAACAGGCAGTCTGAATGCATAATAATAATCAGTGACTCGAAACAAGTCTTTCTCCCAAAGGCCATTGAGTAAATTCCAAGTGTAAACACTGCACGGGTAATTAGTGTGGACATACAATAGAATTATCTAATGACCTTAATGTGGGTGGAATATAATAACTGAGTTTGAACATGTTTATTAAGCTAACAGAGTACTGTGAAGGTAAGCAGAGAATGGTGGTGGTTTCTGTCGCCCCGGCCAGTAGATTAAGTACCTCATTAATAAGCTTTTCACGTGAGCAAGCAAAACTAACCTTGAGAACAAAATGTAAGCTGCAAACTTACAACGCAGTTAAACTGCACACAGTGATTATGCCTCCATTCCTTACCCACGAGTGGTGGCCTTTTCATTGAAATATATTGTTTTATTCACAACTACAAAAGATCAGTTACCAAACTTTCCAACAGGAGCAAAACAAACTGGGTGGGGTTGATTCTGACGGCCTTTACCTCGCTTAATGGGGCAGAGACAGCCTCAGGATAGGATTGGCAGTGATGCGGCTGGCTCCATTTTGGAGGGGGCCTACCACCGGGTGTCCCAAGCACCTGCCTGTATCAGTTACCAGACCTCCTTTAATATAGAAACCAGGCTCCTATGATGTAAATAGGACCTCGATTGACATTTTAGGTCAGAACAGTTTGGAGCCTGCTCCCTGCACACTCTGACCAGTTCCACATGTGGTGGAACCAGAGAGGCTCAGTCAACGGCAAGTGTCAAATTGCTGCTTGATTGGCACCCTATCCACCACTTAAACATTCACTCCCTCCATCACATTAAACATTCACTCCCTCCACCACTAATGTACCGTGACTGCAGTGTGCACCATCGACAAAATGTACTGCAGCAACTCGCTAAGGCTTCCTCGGCAGCACCTCCCAAACCACGACCTCTACCACCCAGAAGGTCAAGGGCAGCAGGTTCATGGGAACACCACTACCCCACAGTTCCCCTGCAAGTCGCACATCATCCTGATTTGGAAGTATATCGCCGTTTCTTCATCGCAGCTGGGTCAAAATCCTGGAACTCTGTCCCTAACAGCACTGTGTGAGTACCCTCACCACACGGACTGCAGCGGTTCAAGAAGGCGGCTCACCACCCCCTTCGCAAGGGCAATTAGGGATGGGCAATAAATGCTGGCCTCGCCAGTTACGCCCACATCCCATGAACTAATTAAAAACAACTGTTTTCATTCATTTTCTGTGCCCTGGAGGAGCAGGACTGCGCCGTCACAAAAATAATCTGGGCCACTGCCACCCCGGGACCCCCACCCACCCGGTCCCCATCCTCCCATAACCTACGGGACCCCCACCCACCCGGTCCCCATCCTCCCGTAACCTACCTTGGTGGGGTCTGCTCCGGGACCTCCACCCACCCGGTCCCCATCCTCCCGTAACCTACCTTGGTGGGGTCCGCCCCGGGACCCCCACCCGCCTGGTCCCCATCCTCCCGTAACCTACCTTGGTGGGGTCCACCCCAGGACCCCCACCCGCCTGGTCCCCATCCTCCCGTAACCTACCTTGGTGGGGTCCACCCCGGGACGATCCTGAGGATCCAATCCAGCGAGCTGCCCCAAGGTGCCTGTTTGCCGCCCTGCAGCTCACTTGCCCAATTAAATGAAGCCAGGGCCTCACAATACCGGGGGCCGTTACACTGCTCGAGTGGGCAGCCAATCAGTGTGCTCCCCCAGATGGTCGCACAAGACTCAAAATCCACCTTGTTTTTTAATTGTGTTTGTGTTAAGTTAAATTACTAGTTCTACATTTTGCTACAAATTTTGGCAGCACTCTTTCTAAATGCACATTCAGATGTTTGGAAGCAGTTAGGATTGAGGATCAGAAATTACCACTATAATAAACATTTAAAAATTCAAAAAATGTACAGGTCAAGTAAAGATAATGTGAACATGTGTAGAGTAGTTCACCTGGATTGTGCGATTAGACTGCACAGCAGCTCCTGGAGGCCAAGTTGGTAAAAGAGCCACTCAATGTAACGGTAAGTTATACAGAAGGTCCCAGGTCTAATTTATAGCCTGTGGGGAGTTCTCTTACGTTAACCAAAGTTGCAGTTGGAGTCCTACAATAGGCCTCAATTGGCCCAGTTGGTAATTCTGATCCAGAGGATTGAGGTGGTTCAAGCCCACACCAAGATTTGACCACATTATCCAGGGTGACTCCCTCACTGCAGTTAAGAGGGGGTGCTGCATTGTCAGAGGTGCTGTCATTTGGGTGAGATATTAAACTGAAGTCCTGTCTGTCTATTCCAGTGGTTCAGATAGACATAAAGATCTGAGAACATTATTCGGGGAAGTAAAGGGAGCTTTTCTGGGGGTGGGCAGATTTTTGGGTCTTCTGCGCTCCGTTTGCCCCCCGGAGCGGCAGCAATGGTGACAGTGAGATGATCTGGCCGTACAGTCAGCCTCCAGCGCCCTGCAGGGACCCTCGGGTCTGGTTCTGTGGTGGCACGGAGCAGCACCGCCTGGAAGAGCTGCGCCGGTGTGTAACGCCCCTGGTTGTGACACCGGCACGAGTTTTGACTTCAGCCTGACCCATATGGCCCACAGCGCCCCCCCGCAGTGACTGTCGGGGAAATCAGACGGTCCAACAAGACCGACTACAGAGGGGTAAGTAATGGGCTCCTAAGGTAAGTGTGATTGTTTCTTCTTTTAAGTTTTTTTGCGATTTATGTTGTGGTGGTGTGAACAATGTTTTGGGAATGTGTTTTTTTTAGGGTTTTTTCTCCCCGGGCATCTCTCGGAGCGCTCCTGGCCGGCTCTTTAGCTCGGGAGTTTCCCATGTTAGCACCCAAGAGACATGTACAACGCCTCCCTTAGCACTGCGCCCCCTGACTCAGGGCTCAGCTGCCCAATGTTACTTACTGAGGTGCAAACTGTTCCCCGGAGCAAACTTTACCACCCCGCCGCCATTACTGCCCCGAAATCATCAAAGCTGAAAATCCACCTGGTGTCCTCGCCAACAATCCTCCCTCAACTAACATCACCAAAAGTAGCATAACTGGTCATTCATCACATTGCTGTATGTGGGAGCTCATTGTGTGGAGAATGACGAGCACATTGGTCCACATAACTACAGTTACTGCCTCCATGGTGTGTGAAGCTGTGAGATGTTTGTGAGTGTGACAAGGCATTATATAAATGGAAGTCTTCCTCAGTATCCCTGGGCTAGGAGGGGAAGGATCAGTCCGGGTCCTCCTCCTGAGTGGACTCTGGCTAGAAACAGGATTGGCCTTGGCTGATTGAGAATCTTCCCCCGTGAACAAACAGCCTGCAACAGCCATGCTCCAGGCTAATCCACCAACAACGGCCACTCAGGCACACTGGAGGTTGATGTAATTGTGCCCTGGGTAAGAGCCAGAACCTGGAGGAGGGGGAGAAATGTTAAAGGTAACAAATTCGGGCCCTGAATTCCCACGCTGTTTGCTGCGGATCTGCAGCTTTGAATTGGGGCAAGAACTTTCCCTGGGCATCAGGCCGGGGCGGCTTGTCCACCATCTCCGCAATCGCCATCATCACTGCCATCATCATCGTCACCACCACCACTGGCACTGCCATCATCATCACCATCATTGCCATCATCAACATCACCACCACCACTGGCACTGCCATCAAGGCCATCAGCAGGTACGGTAGCATAGTGGTTATGTTACTGGACTAGTAATTCTGTGGCGTAGGCTAATAATCCAGAGACAGCAGTTCAAATCCCACCACAGCAGCCATTGAAATTAAATTCAGTTAATTAAATAAATCTTGAATAATAAAGCTGGTATCAGTAATGGTGAACATTGAGCTATCGGATATGTCATAAAAACCCTTATGTTCTTTTGGGAAGGAAATTTGCCGTCCTTACCTGGTCTGGCCTATATGTGACTCCAGACCCATAGCAATGTGGTTGACTCTTAACTGCCCTCTGTAAAGGCCAAGTACAACACTCAGTTATACCAAACCGCTATAAGAAAGTCAGCACAAGGACCACAGTGGTTCACGATGGTGGCTCACCACCATCTTCTCGAGGGTAATTAGGGATTGGCAATAAGTGCCGGCCTTGCCAGTGATGCCAAGATTGCGTGACCGAATGTTTAAAATACCACCATCACCACTGTGACCATCACCGCTGTGACCATCAACATCACCATCACCGCTGTGACCATCAACATCACCATCACCGCTGTGACCATTACCACTGTGACCATCACCAACACCGCTGTGACCATCTCGCTTCTCGGCATTTTGGCTAAGATCATGCGTAACTGACCTAACAGGGGAGTAACCATGACCCCAACGTGGTTCTCCCTGGATCAGGAAGGTGATTCTCCTATGCTTTTTGGAAATAGGAGGTGGTTGGGGTGGTTTGACCCATCCACCTCCACGGAGGTGTGTGGGGTGCCTGACCCATCCACCTCCATGGCACGAACTTGGTATTGCAGTACTTCCAGGAATGGTGCAGTGGCTCTAGGCCTTTTGGCTAAGAGCATTGGCGCAGAGTGATCCTTGATGTGTGCAAGGTGACCTCTGGCGTTTGTGATTTGACAAAGAATTGGAAAGATTGGTAACGAATAAAAAAAAAAAAAAAATCACCACTGTGACCATCACCATCACCACTGTGACCATCACCACTGTGACCATCGCCACTATGACCATCACCGTTGCCATTAACAACAACTTGCGTCGATACAGCAACATTAAAATAGAAATACGGCCTCAGGTGCTTCATCGAAGCGCAATCAAAACACAGTAAAAATAAAATAAAGGAGATATTAGGAGGAATGATTAAAAGCTTGTTGAAAATGGTGGCTTTTAAGGAGGGTCTTCTAGGAGGAGAGCCAGTGCAGAGACTGATGTGTTTAAGGAGGGTCTTCAAAGAGGAGGGTCAGTGGAGAGAAGGAGGAGTTTAAGGAGGGGATTCTAGAATGTCAGACCTTGGATTTGCCTCTGACTGCCTGTAAGATTGTGGGACCACTCGGAGATTTTGGCCACACCCACCTACAGGGAGGGATTCTCCAAGACAGATATGCCAATCAGGCGTAAGCTATTGCCATGGAGGAGAATGATCAGGAGAGGATAGCAGAACTGAGAGTGAGGCAGCATTTACTGTACACATGGGAGCCTTTCAAAACACCAGATGAGGACTTGCAGCCAAGACCATCAGCTGGCACTGCAGTATCTGTGGCTGTGAAGGTCATATCTCCACTCAACCGTTATGGCACAGGCTCATATTAGATAGCTTTGGCGATCTCTACATAGCGAGGCTGCAGTACGGACTAGCTTGTGTCAGGTAACTGATCCACCAGATTAATGATCTTGAACACAGATACACCCCACTGACAAGGAGGAGAGAACCTTTCTGAAGATTGAGGTCAAGCATGCGTTGCTGATGGACCCAATGTTGTAACCTCCAAAGAAGTCGTACAGGCAATTCCATAACCCATGAGGTGAGTCTTAAAAGGGAGATTCTCAATGAGGCCTGGATGACTTTCTTATTGACTGTGCTCACCTTGTGAGCTGTGACATTATTGGAAGGGCAAGGGGGGTGGGGGGGCGGGGTGGGGGGGCGGCGGGAGAGGGAGAGTGTTCCAATCTGCAGCTTCCTGGTTGGGCTTTGATCCCTCCTTGAACAAACTACACACTATTGTGTAACTGACCGTGATTTGGGTGAATGCATTGTTGCAAGTTGTTGGAAGTTTGAAATATGGTCTTGCAATTTCAAATGTACTTTAGGCAAACATGATGTTCAATAACTCCACCTCATCTGTAATGTGTGGCAACTGGCAGTCCTTCTGAAGAGGATAGTGAGATTGGTCAGAGTTATGCATCTTCCACTATGTATTTTATAGTCTCTTATTTATTTGGGAGATCTCAGACAGCCATGTGGAGCTTTAGATGGTGTTCCTTCACAGACCCTCTCTCTCTTCACAACTCCCTGTACCTCCAAGCTAGATGGCGCAATACATTATATCGATCATCATCATCGGCAGTCCCTCGAAGCAAGGATGACTTGCTTCCACGCCAAAAAAGGATGAGTTCACAGGTGTTTCAATGAAGGACCTAATAGTCCAGATCCCAAACTACATAGTGTAGGGTGGAAGATGCCAGTGCATAGATTTTTTTAACGTGTGGTGGCCATTGCACATCACCCACCACACGGGCTTGACAGAGCCAGGTCTTGGTCCAGTAGCAAGGATTAACCAAGATGACTGGAAACCTGCTCTGCTGCACCGGCCTAGTGTGTGAACATATCGCAGAGTGGGCTGGCCTGTTCTGCCCCTAGGCCCTCACCTCTTCTGGGCCCCGAACTCGTGCCTCTCCTGGGCCCCGATCACGTCCCTCTACAATCTCTCGCCGCTCCTTCGCCCCGACCTCGCCGCTCCTGCTGTACCTGCCCACGCTCCAATCACCGACCTGGACCAGGATGACGTCCCTCTTCATTGCCGTCACCCTCCTGCACCAGCTCGCGCTGTACCTTGCAGTGGTACGCCACCACGCTGTCCATGGCTGCCGTTCGCCGCTCCTTTTATGGCCCCGACCTGCCGCTGATGGTCTCTCACAGGTCGGGGCCACCATCTCCTATGTCAATACCTCCTAGCTAGATGGCGCTATACATTATCTTGTTACACACTGATACTTGCAGTTTGGCTGAAAATGAAGTCGACCGAGCAGATCTAGGAGCAGCACAATTCCCACGATAGAGATACCTTTCTCCTCTGATTGCTTTCTCTTCTCCATCTGCCTATGAACTTTTGCCTTTTGGCCAATTCTGCATGATACCTTTGATTAAACCAGGCCTGTGAGGTAGTTCTGGTGTGTAGCTGTAGAGATAGGATGTGACACTCTGCAGCATTATAGATGAGCTACATCGTTCAGCCTGGATAAAGTCTGGAGTTCCAACTTTAACTCTGCCCACCTTGTGAGAACAGTGTGAGTGGGCTTTAAAATGGCGTCCACTGTTCTGCCCTCACACCCCGTCTCTTCCCCCCCCCCCCCCCCCCCCACAGCCCCAGCTACTTCAACTCCTGGGCTTTCGGAAACATAAATATTAGAATGTCGGGATTTGGTGAGACAAATCAGACCCGAATGAAATTGTAACTGTGAGATGTAAGCAGCATTGGGCCAGAGGGGCTCCAGGTAAGCAGTCATTTTTATTTAAAGTTTCCTTGTGCCATTGTGCACTTCTCTTGGCCCAGCGAGAAACTCTTGGGCCTTCTCTACTCCGGGCCTGTGATGGGGTTATTCTGACCCATGCTCATTGTGTAGGTACAACTATCTGTATGTTTATATGTATAACTAGCTGAATTTGTACCAGGCCATAAATTGATCAGATGCTTAGAGGCATGTGAAATGTAAGAATTTCACATTTGCTGATATTACTACTGCAAATATTAAGTCAATAATATTGCCTTTGATCTGATAGAACAAGAAAAAGGGTATAAGAAGAAAATAATTAAAACAGGTAATTTCTCACAAGGAGTCCACACACAAAACGTTAACCTTTTGTTTTCAGATGCTGTGTATTCCACCATTTTCCATTTTCATTTGGTGTCAGTGGTGGCTCGGTTGGCAGAACCCTTGTCTCTGATTCAGAAAGTTGTGGGTTCAAGTCCCACTCCAGAGACTTCCATACAATAATCTAGGCTGACACTCCAGTGCAGTGCTGAGGAAGTGCTGCACTGTCAGAGGTGTTGTCGTTTGAATGAGGCATTAAACCGCGTTTGCTCTCACAGGTGGATGTAAAAGATCCCACGGCACTATTTTGAAGAAGAGCAGAGGAGTTGTCCCCAGTGTCCTGGTCAATATTTCTCCCTCAATCAACATAACTAAAACAAGATTTTCTGCTCATTATCACATTGCTGTTTGTGGGAGCTTGCTGTGCGCAAATTAGCTGCTGTGTTTCCTACGTTACAACAGTGACTGCACGCCAAGAAGTACTTCATTCGTTGTAAAATGTTTTGGAAGCTGTGAGTTTGTGAAAGGCGCTATACAAATGAAAGTCTTTCTTTTTTATTTAAGAGATTGTATAAATAAAAAATTAAAAAAGCCAAATAAAACCACAGAATATAATGAATAGCAAATGTTGTAAACCACGACACCACTACTGAATAAACATATAGATGAATGCCAGTTGCTGACAGAGGAATGTTTAACTAGTGTAACCCTTTCTGCTCTACATTAGGTTTCAATGTTTATTTAAAAAGAATCTCTCTGGCTTTGGTTAATGCTTGTTAATGTTAGACCTTTGACCTTGAGGCATGTGCTCACAGTCGAAGATAAATCTTCTCACATCTTTATTATCTGTTTCTCCCAGTATTTCTTAAAGCATCACAGCAAAAAAGGAATATTTTTGATAAACTGAGGAAGACAAAACACGCGGTCCCGACAGGACACATCTAGGGACCTGAAGATTTGGGGGAAATTGCAGAAATTGTATTTTAGGGCTCTACTGGGTGTTGATGTGTGCTATAGGACTGGAGAGCCGCTGACGTAGCACCTATTTTTTAAAAAGGAGGTAGAACTATTCCGGGTAATTACAGGCTGAACATCTGCGGTGGGACAATTTTGGAGTCTTTAATCACAGAGGAAATTAACGTGTCTAGATAAAGAGACAAAAGTAGACAGCAGAGATTCTGTGCTTGACAAACTTCATAGAATTCTTTGAGGAGGTGTATATCAATGATTTGGATATAGGCCTGGAGGGAGTAGTGTTCAAATTAGGAGATGATACCAAAAAATAGGAGGTTTTGTTAATTATTTACAAGACCAAAGGAAATTGCAAAAAACTATTGATAAGGTGTGGGAAAAGGGCTCAAAGGTGTCCGATGGAATTCGATGTCAGTCAGTGTGAGGTGATGCAATTTGGTCAAAGAATAAAAGTGGCAATTATAATTCCGGCGCAGACTCGATGGGCCGAATAGCCTCCTGTGCTGTATTATTCTATAAATAATAGTTAAAAGTAATGCGACCAACCGCCCTCTCCCTGCTACTAATTATAGAAGTTGGTGAGATGCTGGGGAAGTGCTGCAGGATTTGGGGGCAGGGGATCACCAGACATTGAAGTCAGCACCTTACGTTGAAAAGGCTTGAAATCTAAAATTTCTAGATTTTATCTCAAGATAAAAGATATAGAATATAAAAGAGGTAAAACTATTGATGAGCCGACATGAAAGCTTAGGCCCTCAGTTAGAGTAGGTGTACAGTATTAGGGCCACAATTAGTATAGATGTACAGTATTGGGCCCACAGTTAGAGCAGGTGCACAGTATTACACCCACAGTTAGAGTAGGTGTACAGTATTAGGGCCCAAAGTTAGAGTAGGTTTACAGTATTAGGCCCACAGTTAAAGTAGGTGTACAGTATGAGGGACACAGTTAGAGCAGGTGTACACTATTAGGCACACAGTTAGAGTAGGTCTACAGTATAGGGCCCTCAGTTAGAGCAGGTGAACAGTATTAGGTCCACAGTTAGAGTATGTTTACAGTATTAGGCCCACAGTTAGAGTAGGTGTACAATATTAGGCCGACAGTTAGAGTAGGTGTGCAGTAAGAGACCCACAGTTAGAGTAGGTGGACATTATAGGGCCCACAGTTAGAGAAAGTATACAGAATTAGGCCCCACAGTTAGAGTAGCTTTACAGTATTAGGCCCACAGTTGCAGTAGGTGTACACTATTAGGCCCACAGTTTAAGTAGGTGTAGAGTATTAGGCCCACAGTTGGAGGAGGTGTACAGGATAGGGCCCACAGTTAGAGTAGGTGTACAGTATTAGGCCCACAGTTAGAGTAGGTGTACAGTATCATACCACAGTTACAGTAGGCATACAGTATACGGCCCACAGTTAGAGTAGGTGTACAGTATTAGGGGCCACAGTTGGAGTAGGTGTACAGTATTAGGCCCCACAGTTAGAGGAGGTGGACATTTTAGGGCCCACAGTTAGAGAAAGTATACAGAATTAGGCCCCACAGTTAGAGTAGGTGTACAGCAATAGACCCACAGTTACAGTAGGTGTAAAGTAAGGGGCCCACAGTTACAGTAGGTGTACAGTATAAGGCCCACAGCTGGAGTAGGTGTACACTAGGCCCACAGTTAGAGTAGGTGTACAGTATTAGGCCCACAGTTAGAGGAGGTGTACAGCATCAGGCCCACAGTTAGAGTAGGTGTACAGTATTAAGCCTACAGTTCGTGTAGGTGTACAGTAATAGACCCACAGTTAGAGTAGGTGTACAGTATTACACCCAAAGTTAGAGTAGGTGTACAGTATAGGGCTCACAGTTAGAGTAGGTGTACAGACTTTCACCCACAGTTCGAGTAGGTGTACAGTATTAGATCCCAAGTTAGAGTAGGTGTACACTATTAAGTGCCAAGTTAGAGTAGGTTTACAGTATAGGGCTCACAGTTAGTGTAGGTGTACAGTCTTACACCCACAGTTAGAGTAGGTGTACAGTATTAGGGCCCTCAGGGGAGGTGTACAGTACAAGGCCCACATTTCGAGTAGATGAATAGTATTAGGCCCACAGTTAGAGTAGGTGTACAGTATAAGGCTGACAGTTAGAGTAGGTGCACAGTAATAGACTCACAGTTCGAGTAGATATACAGGATTAGACCCACAGTTAGAGTAGGTGTACAATATTAAGCCCACAGTTAGAGTAGGTGTACAGTATTACACCCACAGTTAGTGTAGGTGTACAGAACAAGGCCCACATTTCGAGTAGGTGTATAGTATTAGGCCCACAGTAAGAGGAGGTGTACAGTAATAGGCCCACAGTTAGAATAGGTGTACAGTATTAGGCCCACAGTTAGAGCAGGTGTACAGTATGAGGCCCACAGTTAGAGTAGCTGTACAGTAGTAGGTCCACAATGAGAGTAGGTGTACAGTATTAGGGCCCTCAGTTAGAGTAGGTATACAGTATTAGGTGCAGTTAGATTATGTGTACAGTATAGGGCTCACAGTGAGAGTAGGTGTACAGTATTAGGCCCACAGTTAGATTCGGTGCAGAGTATAGGGAAAACAGTTAGAGTAGATGTATAGAATTAGACCCACAGTCAGACTATGTGTACAGTATTAGGCCCACAGTTAGAGGAGGTTTATATTATTCGGACCACAGTTAGTGTAGGTATACAGTATAGGGCACACAGTTAGAGTAGGTGCACAGTATTACACCCACAGTTAGAGTAGCTGTGCAGTATTATGTCCACAGTTACAGTAGGTGTACAGTATGAGGCCCACAGTTAGAATAGGTGTACTGTACAAGGCCCACAGTAAGAGTAGTGGACAGTATTAGGCCCACAATTAGAGTAGGTGTACAGTATTATGTCCAGTTACATTAGGTGTACAGTATTAGGCCCACAGTTAGAGTAGGTGTACACTATTAGGGCCCTCAGTTCGTGTAGGAGTACAGTATTAGGCCCACAGTTAGAGTAGGTCTACAGTATAGGGCCCATAGTAAGACAAGGTGTACAGTATTAGGCCCACAGTTAGTCGGTGCAGAGTATAGGGACAACAGTTAGAGTAGGTGTACACTATTACACCCACAGTTAGAGTAGGTGTACAGTATTAGGCCTACAGTTAGGATAGGTGTACAGTATTAGACACACAGTTGGAGGAGGTATACAGCATTAGGCACACAGTTAGAGTAGGTGTACAGTATTGGGTCCACAGTTATTGTAGATGTACAATATTAGACCCACAGTTCGAGTAGATATACAGGATTAGACCAACAGTTAGAGGAGGTGTACAATATTAGGCCCACAGTTAGAGTAGGTGTACAGTATTAGGGCCCACAGTTTGAGTATGTGTACAGTATTATGCCCACAGTTAGTGATGTGAACAATATTCGGACCACAGTTAGAGCAGATGTATAGTATTAGGTCTATAGTTAGAGTAGGTGTACATTATAGGCCCACAGTTCGAGTAGATGTACAGGATTAGACCCACAGTTAGAGTCGGTGTACAGTATTAGGCCCACAGTTAGAGTACTTGTACAGTATTAGGCCCACAGTTCGAGGAGTTGTACAGTATTAGACACAGTTGGAGGAGGTGTACAGTGTTAGGCACACAGTTCGAGCAGGTGTACAGTATTAGGGCCCTCAGTTAGAGTAGGTGTACAGTATTAGGCGCACAGTTAGAGTAGGTGTACAGTATTGGGCTCACAGTTCGCGTAGGTGTATAGTATTTGGCCCACAGATAGAGGGGGTGTACACTATTACACCCACATTTAGAGTAGATGTACAGTATTAGGCCCGCAGTTAGAGTAGGTGTACAGTATAGGGCTCACAGTTAGAGTAGGTGTCAAATATTAGGGCCCTCAGTTCGAGTTGGTGTACAGTATTAGGCCCACAGTTTGAGTAGGTGCAGAGTATTAGACCCACAGTTAGTTTCGATGTACAGTATTAGACCCACAGTTAGCGCAGGTGCACAGTATTAGGCCCACAGTTAGAGTACGTGTACAGTATTAGGCCCACAGTTAGAGTACGTGTACAGTATTAGGCCCACAGTTCGAGGAGTTGTACAGTATTAGGCCCACAGTTAGAGTACTTGTACAGTATTAGGCCCACAGTTCGAGGAGTTGTACAGTATTAGGCCCACAGTTAGAGTACTTGTACAGTATTAGGCCCACAGTTCGAGGAGTTGTACAGTATTAGACACAGTTGGAGGAGGTGTACAGTGTTAGGCACACAGTTCGAGCAGGTGTACAGTATTAGGGCCCTCAGTTAGAGTAGGTGTACAGTATTGGGCTCACAGTTCGCGTAGGTGTATAGTATTTGGCCCACAGTTAGAGCGGGTGTACACTATTACACCCACATTTAGAGTAGATGTACAGTATTAGGCCCGCAGTTAGAGTAGGTGTACAGTATAAGGCCTACAGTTAGAGTAGCTGTGCAGTATTAGACACACAGTTGGAGGAGGTGTACAGTGTTCGGCACCCAGTTAGAGTAGCTGCACAGTATTAGGCCTACAGTTAGAGTAGGTGTACAGTACAAGGCTCACAGATAAAATAGGTGGACAGTATTAGGCCCACAATTAGAGTAGGTGTACAGTGTTATGTCCACAGTTACAGTAGGTGTACAGTATTAGACACACAGTTGGAGGAGGTGTACACTATTAGGGCCCTCAGTTACTGTAGGAGTACAGTATTAGGCCCACAGTTAGAGTAGGTGTACAGTATAGGGCTCACAGTTAGAGTAGGTGTCAAATATTAGGGCCCTCAGTTCGAGTTGGTGTACAGTATTAGGCCCACAGTTTGAGTAGGTGCAGAGTATTAGACCCACAGTTAGTTTCGATGTACAGTATTAGACCCACAGTTAGAGTAGGTGTACAGTATTGGGCCCACAGTTAGAGTAGGTTTATAGTATTCGGACCACAGTTAGAGTAGGTGTACAGTATAGGGCCCACAGTTAGAGTAGGTGCACAGTATTACACCCACAGTTCGAAGAGTTGTACAGTACAAGGCCCACAGTTCGAGTAAATGTACAGTATTAGGCCCGCAGTTAGAGTAGGTTTACAGTATTAGGCACTACAGTTAGAATAGGTGTACAGTATTAGACACAGTTGGAGGAGATGTACAGTGTTAGGCACATAGTTAGAGAAGGTGTACAGTATTAGGCCCACAATTAGAATAGGTGTACAGTATAAGGCGCAAAGTTAGCGTAGGTGCACCGTATTAGGCCTACAGTTCGAGTAGGTGTACAGTATAGGGCTCACAGTTAGAGTAGGTGTACAGTCTTACACCCACAGTTCGAGTAGGTGTACAATATTAAGGCCCTCAGTTCGAGTAGGTGTACAGTATTAGGCGCACAGTTAGAGTAGGTGTATAGTATAGGGATTACAGTTAGAGTAGGTGTACAGTATTAGGGCCCACAGTTCGAGTCGGTGTATAGTATTTGGCCCACAGTTAGAGCGGGTGTACACTATTACACCCACAGTTAGAGGTGTACAGTATTAGGCCTGCAGTTAGAGTAGGTGTACAGTATTAGGCCCATAATTAGAGTAGGTGTACAGTATTATGTCCACAGTTAGAGAAGGAGTACAGTATTAGGCCCCACAGTTCGAGGAGGTGTACAGCATCAGGCCCTCAGTTAGAGTAGGTGTACAGTATTAGGCCCACACTTTAATAGGTGTACACTATTAGGGCCCTCGGTTAGAGTAGGTATACAGCATTAGGCCCACAGTTAGAGTAGGTGCAGATTATTAGACCCACAGTTGGAGTAGGTGTACAGTACTGGGCCCATAGTTTTGAGTTGGTGTACAGCATTAGGCCCACAATTAGAGTAGGTCTACAGTATAGGGCCCACAGTTAGAGTAGGTGTACAGTATTAGACACACAGTTGGAGGAGGTGCACAGTGTTCGGCACACAGAGCAGCTGCACAGTATTAGGCCTTCAGTTAGAGTACGTGTACAGTATTAGATACACAGTTGGAGGAGGTGTACAGTATTGGGCCCACAGTTAGAATAGGTGTCCAGTATTAGGGCCCACAGATAGAGTAGGTGTACAGTATTAGGCCCACCGTTAGTGGTTGTACAGTATTACACACACAGTTAGAGTAGGTTTACAGTACAAGGACCACAGTTAGAGGAGGTTTATAATATTAGGCCCACAGTTAGAGCTGGTTTAGAGTATTAGGCCTACAGTTCGAGTAGTTGTACAGTATTAGACCCACAGTTAGATTAGGTGTACAGTATTTGGACCTCAATAAGAGTAGGTGTACAGTAAAGGGCTCACAGTTAGAGTAGGTGTACAGTATTAGGGCCACAGTTAGAGTAGGTGTACAGTATTAGGCTCACAGTTAGAGTAGGTGTACAGTATTAGGCCCACAATTAGAGTAGGTGTACAGTATTATGTCCACAGTTACAGAAGATGTACAGTATTAGGCCCACAGTTAGAGTAGGTTTACATTATAGGGCCCACAGTTAGAGAAGGAGTACAGTATTAGGCCCCACAGTTCGAGGAGGTGTACATCATCAGGCCCTCAGTTTGAGTAGGTGTACAGTATTAGGCCCACAGTTAGAATAGGTGTACAGTATTGGGCCCACAGTTAGAATAGGTGTCCAGTATTAGGGCCCACAGATAGAGTAGGTGTACAGTATTACATGCACAGTTATAGTAGGTGTACAGTACAAGGACCACAGTTAGAGTAGGTTTATAGTATTAGGCCCACAGTTAGAGCTGGTTTAGAGTATTAGGCCTACAGTTAGAGTAGGTGTACAGTATTAGACCCACAGTTAGATTAGGTGTACAGTATTTGGACCACAGTAAGAGTAGGTGTACAGTATAGGGCCCAAAGTTAGAGTAGGTGTACTGTATTAGGCCCACATTTAGAGTAGGTGTACTGTATTAGGCCTACACTTTAAGTAGGTGTACACGATTAGGGCCCTCGGTTAGAGTAGGTATACAGCATTAGGCCCATAGTTAGAGTAGGTGTACAGTATAGGGCTCACAGTTAGAGCAGGTGTACAGTCTTACACCTAAAGTTAGAGTAGGTGTTCAATATTACGGCCGTCAGTTCGAGTAGGTGTACAGTATTAGGCGCACAGTTAGAGTAGCAGTACAGTATAGGGCACACAGTTAGTGTAGGTATGCAGTATTAGGCAACCCTTTTATAGTAGGGGTACAGTATTATGTCCACAGTTACAGTAGGTGTACAGTATTAGGCCCACAATTAGAATAGGTATACGGTATTAGGCCTACAGTTAGGGTAGGTGCACAGTATTAGGCCTATAGTTCGAGTAGGTGGACATTACAGGGCCCACAGTTCGAGAAAGTATGCAGAATTAGGCCCCACAGTTAGAGTAGCTGTACAGTATTAGGCCCACAGTTAGAGTAGGTGTAGAGTACAGGGCCCACAGTTAGAGTAGGTGTACAATATTAGGCCCACACTTCGAGTAGGTGTACCGTATTAGGCCCACATTTGGAGTAGGTTTACAGTATTAGGCCCATAGTTACAGTCGCTGTACAGTATCATACCCACAGTTAGAGTAGGTGCACATTATAGGGCACACAGTTAGAGTAGGTGTACAGTGCAAGGCCCACAGTTAGAGTAGGTGTATAGTATTAGGCCCACAGTTAGAGGAGGTGTACAGTATTTGGCCCACAGTTTGAGTAGATGTACAGTAAAGGGCCCACAATTAGAGTAGGTGTATAGTATTAGGCCCACAGTTAGAGGAGGTGTACAGTATTTGGCCCACAGTTTGAGTAGGTATACAGTAAAGAGCCCACAATTAGAGTAGGTGTACATTATTAGGCTCACAGTTAGAGTAGGTGTACAGTATTTGGCCCACAGTTAGAGAAGGTGTACATTATTAGGCCCACAGTTCAAGTAGGTGTACACTATTAGTGCCCTCAGTTAGAGTAGGAGTACAGTACTATGTCCACAGTTACAATAGGTGTACAGTATTAGGCTCACAGTTAGAATAGGTATACAGTACTATGTCCACAGTTACAATAGGTGTACAGTATTAGGCTCACAGTTAGAATAGGTTTACAGTATAGGGCCCACAGTTAGAGTAGGTGTACAATATTAGACACACAGTTGGAGGAGGTGTACAGTGTTAGGCAAATAGTTAGAGCAGGTGTGCAGTATTCGGCCCACAGATAGAGTAGGTGCACAGTATTAGGCCGACAGTTAGAGTAGGTGTACAGTACTATGTCCACAGTTAGAATAGGTGTACAGTATTAGGCTCACAGTTAGAATAGGTGTACAGTATAAGGCCCACAGTTACAGAAGGCGTACATTATTAGGCCCATAGTTCAAGTTGGTGTACAGAATAGGACCCTCAGTTTGAGTAGGTGTACAGTATTACACCCACAGTTAGAGTAGGTGTACAGTATTATGCCCAAAGTTAGAGTAGGTGTACAGTATTGGACGCACAGAGTAGGTGTACAGTATAGGGCCCACAGTTCGAGTAGTTGTACAGTATTTGGCGCACTGAGAGGAGGTGTACAGTACAAGGCCCACAGTTAGAGTTGGTGTACAGTAAAGGGCCCATACTTAGAGTAGGTGTACATTATTAGGCTCACAGTTAGAGTAGGTGTACAGTAGTACGTCCACATTTAGAGCAGGTGTACAGTATAGGGCCCTCAGTTAGAGTAGGTGTACAGTATTAGGCCCACAGTTAGATTCGGTGTACAGTATTAGGCACACAGTTAGTGTAGGTGTACAGTATTAGGCACCCCTTTTAGAGTTGGGGTACAGTATTATGTCCACAGTTACAGTAGGTGTATAGTGTTAGGCCCTCTATTAGAATAGGTGTACAGTATTAGGCCCACAGTTAGGTAGGTGCACAGTATTAGGCCTACAGTTTGAGTAGGTGGACATTATCGGGCCCACAGTTAGAGAAAGTATGCATAATTAGGCCCCACAGTTAGAATAGGTGTACAGTATTAGACCCACAGTTCGAGTAGGTGTACAATATTAGACCCACAGTTAGAGTAGGTGTACAGTATAGGGCCCACAGTTCGAGTAGTTGTACAGTATTTGGCCCACTGAGAGGCGGTGTACAGTACAAGGCCCACAGTTAGAGTAGGTTTATAGTATTAGGCCCAGAGTGAGAGGAGGTGTACAGTATTAGGCCCACAGTTAGAGTAGGTCTACAGTATAGGGCCCACAGTTAGAGTAGGTGCAGAGTATTAGGCCCACAGTTAGAGTAGCTGCACAGTATTAGGCCTACTGTTAGTGTACATGTACTGTACTAAACACACAGTTGGAGGAGGTGTACAGTGTTGGGCACACAGTTAGAGCAGGTGTGCAGTATTATGGCCCACAGTTACAGTAGGTGTACAGTATTAGGTCCACAGTTAGAGTAGGTTTACAGTATTAGGCCTACAGTTAGAGTAGGTGTACAGTATTAGAGACACAGTTGGAGGAGGTGTACAGTGTTCGGCACACAACTAGAGTAGCTGCACAGTATTCGGCCGACTGTTGGTGTACATGTACTGTACTAAACACACAGTTGGAGGAGGTGTACAGTGTTGGGCACACAGTTAGAGCAGGTGTGCAGTATTACGGCCCACAGTTACAGTAGGTGTACAGTATTAGGTCCACCGTTCGTGTAGGTGTATAGTACAAGGCCCAAAGTTAGAGTAGGTTCATAGTATTAGGCCCACAATGAGAGGAGGTGTACAGTATTAGGCCCACAGTTAGAGTTGGTGTCGAGTATTCGGCCTAGAGTTAGAGTAGGTGTACAGTAACAGACCCACAGTTAGAGTAGGTCTACAGTATAGGGCCCACAGTTAGAGTAGGTGTGCAGTATAGGGCTCACAGTTCGAGTAGGTGTACAGTCTTACACCCACAGTCAGAGTAGGTTTACAGTATTATGTCCACAGTTACAGTAGGTGTACAGTATTAGGCCCACCGTTAGAGTAGGTGTACAGTATTGTCCACAGTTACAGTAGGTGTACATTATAAGGCCCACAGTTGGAGAAGGAGCACAGTATTAGGACCCACTGTTCGAAGAGGTGTACAGCATCAGGCCCTCAGTTTGAGTAGATGTAGAGTATTAGGCCCACAGTTAGATTAGGTGTACAGTATTAGGCCCACAGTTACAGTAGGTCTACAGTATTAGGCCCACAGTTCGAATACATGTACAGCATAAGGCCCTCAGTTTGAGTAGAAATACAGTATTAGGCCCACAGTTAGAGTTGGTGTACAGAATAGGGCCCACAGTTCGAGTAGGTGTACAGTATTACACCCACAGTTAGAGTCGGTGTACATTATAGGTCACACAGTTAGAGTAGGTGTACAGTATTAGGCCCACAGTTAGAGTAGGTGTACAGTATAGCGCCCACAGTTCAAGAAGGTGTACAGTATTAGGCCTACAGTTAGAGTAGGTTTACAGTAATAGACCTACAGTTCGAGTATGTGCACAGTATAGGACCCAAGTTAGAGTAGGTGTACAGTATTCGGTCCACAGTTAGATTTGGTGTACAGTATTAGGCTTACAGTTAGAGAAGCTGTACAGTAATAGACCCACAGTAAGAGTAGTTGTACATTATTCGGCCCACAGTTAGATTAGGTGTACAGTATGAGGACCACAGTTAGAGTAGGTGTGCAGTATAGTGCCCACAGTTAGAGTAGGTGTACATTACAATGCCCACAGTTAGAGTAGGTGTGTAGTATTTGGCCCACAGTTAGTCAGTGTACAGTATTATAGCCTCAGTTCGAGTAGGTATACAGTATTAGGCCCGTAGTTAGAGCAGGTGTACACTATTAGGCCCACAGTAAGAGTAGGTGAACAGCATAGGGTCCACAGTTCGAGTACCTGCATAGTATTAGGTCCACAATTACATTTGGTGTACAATATGAGGACCCACAGTTCGAGTAGGTGTACAGTATTGGACACACAATTATACTAGGTGTACAGTCTTACACCCACATTTAGAGTAGGTATACAGTATACGGCTCACAGTTAGAGTAGGTATACAGTATTAGACCCACAGTTAGAGTAGGTGTACATTATTATGTCCACAGTTACAGTAGGTGTACAGTATTAGGCCCACAGGTAGAGTAGGTGCATCGTATTAGGCCCACAGTTAGAGTTGGTGTACAGAATAGGGCCCACAGTTCGAGTAGGTGTACAGTATTACACCCACAGTTAGAGTCGGTGTACATTATAGGTCACACAGTTAGAGTAGGTGTACAGTATTAGGCCCACAGTTAGAGTAGGTGTACAGTATAGCGCCCACAGTTCAAGAAGGTGTACAGTATTAGGCCTACAGTTAGAGTAGGTTTACAGTAATAGACCTACAGTTCGAGTATGTGCACAGTATAGGACCCAAGTTAGAGTAGGTGTACAGTATTCGGTCCACAGTTAGATTTGGTGTACAGTATTAGGCTTACAGTTAGAGAAGCTGTACAGTAATAGACCCACAGTAAGAGTAGTTGTACATTATTCGGCCCACAGTTAGATTAGGTGTACAGTATGAGGACCACAGTTAGAGTAGGTGTGCAGTATAGTGCCCACAGTTAGAGTAGGTGTACATTACAATGCCCACAGTTAGAGTAGGTGTGTAGTATTTGGCCCACAGTTAGTCAGTGTACAGTATTATAGCCTCAGTTCGAGTAGGTATACAGTATTAGGCCCGTAGTTAGAGTAGGTGTACACTATTAGGCCCACAGTAAGAGTAGGTGAACAGCATAGGGTCCACAGTTCGAGTACCTGCATAGTATTAGGTCCACAATTACATTTGGTGTACAATATGAGGACCCACAGTTCGAGTAGGTGTACAGTATTGGACACACAATTATACTAGGTGTACAGTCTTACACCCACATTTAGAGTAGGTATACAGTATACGGCTCACAGTTAGAGTAGGTATACAGTATTAGACCCACAGTTAGAGTAGGTGTACATTATTATGTCCACAGTTACAGTAGGTGTACAGTATTAGGCCCACAGGTAGAGTAGGTGCATCGTATTAGGCCCACAGGTAGAGTAGGTGTACAGTACAGGGCCCAGAGTTGGAGTAGGTGTACAGTATTAGGCCCACAATTAGAGTAGGTGTACAGTATTAGGGCCCACATTTAGAGTAGGTGTATAGTATTGTGCCCACAGTTAGAGCTGGTGTACAGTATAGCGCCCACAGTTCGAGTAGGTGTACAGTATTAGGGCCCACGGTTAGATTAGATGTACAGTATTAGGCCCGTAGTTAGAGTAGGTGTACACTATTAGGCCCACAGTTAGAGTAGGTGTAGAGTATTAGGCCTACAGTTAGAGTAGGTTTACAGTAATAGAGCCACAGTTAGAGTGGGTGTACAGTATTAGGTCCACAGAGGTGTACAGTATTAGGCCCACAGTTAGATTAGGTGTACAGTATTAGGCCCACAGTGAGAGTAGGTATACAGTATAGTGCCCACAGTTAGAGTTGGTGTACAGTATTATAGCCTCAGTTCGAGTAGGTATACAGTATTAGGCCCGTAGTTAGAGTAGGTATACACTATTAGGCCCACAGTTAGAGTAGGTGTACAGTATTAGGCCCACAGTTAGAGTAGGTGTACAGTATAGGGCCCACAGTTAGAGTAGGTTTACACTATTAGGGCCCTCAGTTAGAGTAGGTGCACAGTATTAGGCGCACAGTTAAAGTAGCTGTACAGTATAGAGCTCACAGTTAGAGTAGGTGTACAGTAACAGACCCACAGTTAGAGTAGGTGTACAGTAGTAGGGGCCACAGTTAGAGTAGGTGTACAGTATTAGGCCCACAGTTAGAGTCGGTGTACAGTATTAGACACACAGAGTAGGTGCAAAATATTAGGCCCCCAGTTAGCGTAGGTGCACAGTATTAGGACCACAGTTAAGAGTAGGTGTACAGTATAGGGCCCACAGTTAGATTCGGTGTACAGCATTTGGCCTACAGTCAGAGTAGGTGTACAGTAAAGGGCCCACAGTCAGAGTAGGTGTACAGTAAAGGGAACCACAGTCAGAGTAGGTGTACAGTAAAGGGCCCACAGTCAGAGTAGGTGTACAGTATTAGGGCCCTCAGTTCGAGTAGGTGTACAGTACTACACCCACAGTTAGAGTAGGTGTATAGTATTTGGCCCACAGTTAGTCAGTGTACAGTATTATAGCCTCAGTTCGAGTAGGTATACAGTATTAGGCCCGTAGTTAGAGTAGGTGTACACTATTAGGCCCACAGTTAGAGTAGGTGCACAGTATTAGGCCCACAGTTAGAGTAGGTGTACAGTATTAGGGCCCACAGTAAGAGTAGGTGAACAGCATAGGGTCCACAGTTCGAGTACGTGCATAGTATTAGGTCCACAATTACAGTAGGTGTACAGTATTAGGCCCACAGTTACAGTAGGTGTACAGTATTAGGGCCCACATTTAGAGTAGGTGTACAGTATTGTGCCCACAGTTAGAGCTGGTGTACAGTATAGCGGCCACAGTTCGAGTAGGTGTACAGTATTAGGGCCCACAGTTAGATTAGATGTACAGTATTAGGTCCACAATTACAGTAGGTGTACAGTATTAGGCCCACAGTTAGAGTAGGTGTACAATATGAGGACCCACAGTTCGAGTAGGTGTTCAGTATTGGACACACAATTATAGTAGGTGTACAGTCTTACACCCACATTTAGAGTAGGTATACAGTATAGGGCTCACAGTTAGAGTAGGTATACAGTATTAGTCCCACAGTTAGAGTAGGTGTACATTATTATGTCCACAGTTACAGTAGGTGTACAGTATTAGGCCCACAGTTAGAGTAGGTGCACAGTATTAGGCGCACAGGTAGAGTAGGTGCACCGTATTAGGCCCACAGGTAGAGTAGGTGTACAGTATAGGGCCCAGAGTTGGAGTAGGTGTACAGTATTAGGCCCACATTTAGAGTAGGTGTATAGTATTGTGCCCACAGGTAGAGTAGGTGTACAGTATTATAGCCTCAGTTCAAGTAGGTGAACAGCATAGGGACCACAGTTCGAGTATGTGCATAGTATTAGGTCCACAATTACAGTAGGTGTACAGTATTAGGCCCACAGTTAGAGTAGGTGTACAGTATTAGGGCCCACATTTAGAGTAGGTGTACAGTATTGTGCCCACAGTTAGAGCTGGTGTACAGTATTGTGCCCACAGTTCGAGTAGGTGTACAGTATTAGACCCACAGTTAGAGTAGGTGTAGAGTATTAGGCCTACAGTTAGAGTAGGTGTACAGTATTAAGCCCACAGTTAGAGTTAGGTGTACAGTATTAGACCCACAGTTAGAGTAGGTGTAGAGTATTAGGCCTACAGTTAGAGTAGGTTTACAGTAATAGAGCCACCGCTAGAGTGGGTGTACAGTATTAGGCCCACAGTTAAAGTAGGTGTACAGTATTAGGCCCACAGTTATAGTAGGTGCACAGTATTAGGCCCACAGTTATAGTAGGTGCACAGTTTTAGGTCCACAGTGAGAGTACGTGTACAGTATTAGGCCCACAGATAGAGTACGTGTACAGTATTAGGCCCACAGATAGAGTAGGTGTACAGTATTAGGCCCACAGTAGGGTCCACAGTTAGAGTACGTGCACAGTATTAGGTCCACAATTACAGTAGGTGTACAGTATTAGGCCCAGAGTTAGAGTAGGTGCACAGTATAGGGCTCATAGTTCGAGTAGGTGTACAGTATTAGACCCACAGTTCGAGTAGGTGGACATTATAGGGCCCACAGTTCGAGAAGTTGTACAGTATAGGCCCCACAGTTTAAGTAGGTGTGTAGCATCGGGCTCTCAGTTTGAGTAGGTGTACAGTATTAGACCCACAGTTCGAGTAGGTTTCGAGTATTAGACCCACAGTTCGAGTAGATGTACAGGATTAGACCCACATTAGAGTAGGTGTACAGTATTCGGTCCACAGTTAGAGTAGGTGTACAGCATTGGGACAACAGTTAGAGTAGGTGTACAGTATTAGGGCCCACAGTTAGAGTAGGTGTACAGTATTAGGCCCACAGTTAGAGTAGGTGTACAGTATTACATAAGAACATAAGAATTAGGAACGGGAGTAGGCCATCTAGCTCCTCGAGCCTGCTCCGCATTCAACAAGATCATGGCAGATCTGGCCGTGGACTCAGCTCCACTTACCCGCCCGCTCCCCTTGACCCTTAATTCCCTTATTGGTTAAAAATCTATCGATCTGTGACTTGAATACTTTCAATGAGCTAGCCTCAACTGCTTCCTTGGGCAGAGAATTCCACAGATTCGCAACCCTCTGGGAGAAGAAATTCCTTCTCAACTCGGTTTTAAATTGGCTCCCCTGTACTTTGAGGCTGTGCCCCCTAGTTCTAGTCTCCCTAACCACTGGAAATAACCTCTCTGCCTCTATCTTGTCTATCCCTTTCATTATTTTAAATGTTTCTATAAGATCACCCCTCATCCTTCTGAACTCCGAGTAAAGACCCAGTCTACTCAATCTATCATCATAACGTAACCCCTCATCTCCGGAATCAGCCTAGTGAATCGTCTCTGTACCCTCTCCAAAGCTAGTGTATCCTTCATTAAGTAAGGTGACCAAAACTGCACGCAGTACTCCAGGTGCGGCCGCACCAATACCCTATACAGTTGCAGAAGGACCTCCCTGCTTTTGTACTCCATCCCCCTCGCAATGAAGGCCAACATTCCATTCGCCTTCCTGATTACCTGCTGCACCTGCAAACTAACTTTTTGGGATTCATGCAAGGACCCTCTGCACCGCAGCATGTTGTAATTTCTCCCCATTCAAATAGTATTCCCTTTTATTGTTTTTTTTTCCCAAGGTGGATGACCTCACACTTTCCGACATTGTATTCCATCTGCCAAACCTTAGCCCATTCGCTTAACCTAACTAACTCTCTTTGCAGCCTCTCTGTGTCCTCTACACAACCCGCTTTCCCACTAATCTTTGTGTCATCTGCAAATTTTGTTACACTGCACTCTGTCCCCTCTTCCAGGTCATCTGTGTATATTGTAAACAGTTGTGGTCCCAGCACCGATCCCTGTGGCCCACCACTAACCACCGATTTCCAACCCGAAAAGGACCCATTTATCCCGACTCTCTGCTTTCCGTGAGCCAGCCAATTCTCTATCCATGCTAATACATTTCCTCTGACCCCACGTACCTCTATCTTCTGCAGTAACCTTTTGTGTGGCACCTTATCGAATGCCTTTTGGAAATCTAAATACACCACATCCATCGGTACACCTCTATCCACCATGCTCGTTATATCCGCAAAGAATTCCAGTAAATTAGTTAAACATGATTTCCCCTTCATGAATCTATGCTGCGTCTGCTTGATTGCACTATTCCTATCTAGATGTCCCGCTATTTCTTCCTTAATGATAGTTTCAAGCATTTCCCCCACTACAGATGTTAAACTAACCGCACCTATAGTTACCTGCCTTTTGTCTGCCCCTTTTTTAAACAGAAGCGTTACATTAGCTGATTTCCAATCCGCTGGTACCTCCCCAGGGTCCAGAGAATTTTGGAAGATTATAACTAATGCATTTGCTATAACTTCCGCCATCACTTTTAATACCCTGGGATGCATTTCATCAGACCAGGGGACTTGTCTACCTTGAGTCCCATTAGCCTGTCCAGCGCTACCCCCCAAGTGATAGTGATTGTCTCCAGGTTCTCCCTTCCCACATTCCTGTGACCAGCAATTTCTGGCATGGTTTCTGTGTCTTCCACTGTGAAGACCGAAGCAAAATAATTGTTTAAGGTCTCAGCCATTTCCACATTTCTCATTATTAAATCCCGCTTCTCATCTTCTAAGGGACCAATATTTACTTCAGTCACTCTTTTCCGTTTTATATATCGGTAAAAGATTTTACTATCCGTTTTTCTGTTTTGCGCAAGTTTACCTTCGTAATCTATCTTTCCTTTCTTTATTGCTTTCTTAGTCATTCTTTGCTGTCATTTAAAATTTTCCCAATCTTCTATTTTCCCACTAACCTTGGCCACCTTATACGCATTGGTTTTTAATTTGATACTCTCCTTAATTTCCTTGGTTATCCACGGCTCAGTATCCCTTCTCTTACCGCCCTTCTTTTTCATTGGAATATATTTTTGTTGAGCACTATGAAAGAGCTCCTTAAAAGTCCTCCACTGTTCCACAATTGTGCCACCGTTTAGTCTGTGTTTCCAGTCTACTTTAGCCAACTCTGCCCTCATTCCTCTGTAGTTCCCTTTGTTTAAGCATAGTATGCTCGTTTGAGACACTACTTCTCACCCTCAATCTGTATTACAAATTCAACCATACTGTGATCACTCATTCCGAGAGGATCTTTTACTCGGAGATCGTTCATTATTCCTGTCTCATTACAGAGGACCAGATCTAAGATAGCTTGCCCCCTTGTAGGTTCTGTAACATACTGTTCTAAGAAACAATCCCGTATACATTCTATGAATTCCTCCTCCAGGCTACCCCATTCGATTTGATTTGACCAATCGATATGTAAGTTAAAATCTCCCATGATTGCTGCCGTTCCTTTTTCACATGCCTCCATTATTCCCTTGATTATTGCCCGCCCCACCGTGAAGTTATTATTTGGGGGCTTATAAACTACGCCCACCAGTGACTTTTTCCCCTTACTATCTCTGATCTCCATCCACAATGATTCAACATTTTGTTCATTAGAGCCAATATCGTCTCTCACAACTGCCCTGATATCATCCTTTATTAACAGAGCTACCCCACCTCCTTTCCCTTCTTGTCTATCTTTCTGAATCGTCAGATACCCCTGTATGTTTAATTCCCAGTCTTGGCCACCCTGCAACCATATTTCTGTAATGGCCACCAAATCATACCCATTTGTAATGATTTGTGCCGTCAACTCATTTACTTTATTTCGAATGCTGCGTGCGTTTAGGTAGAGTGTTTTAATACTAGTTTTTAAACCATGATTTTTAGTTTTGACCCCTCCTGCAGCCCCTTCACATTCAGTGGCCCTTTTTGTTTTTTGCTTGGGTTTCTCTGCCCACCACTTTTACTCATCTCCTTTCTGTATTTTGCTTTTGTCTCCTTTTTGTTTCCCTCTGTCTCCCTCCATTGGTTCCCATCCCCCTGCCACATTAGTTTAACTCCTCCCCAACAGCACGAGGAAACACTCCCCCTAGGACATTGGTTCCGGTCCTGCCTAGGTGCAGACCGTCCGGTTTGTACTGGTCCCACCTCCCCCAGAACCGGTTCCAATGCCCCAGGAATTTGAGTCCCTCCCTGCTGCACCACTGCTCAAGCCATGTATTCATCTGAGCTATCCTGCGATTCCTACTCTTAATTGCACATGGCACTGGCAGCAATCCTGAGATTACGACTTTTGAGGTCATACGTTTTAATTTAGCTCCTAGCTCCTTAAATTCGTCTCATAGGACCTCATCCCTTTTTTTTTTACTTATATCGTTGGTACCAATGTGCACCACGACAACTGGCTGTTCACCCTCCCTTTTCAATATTACACTGTATTAGGCCCACAGTTAGAGGAGGTTTACCGTATTGTGCCCACAGTTAGAGCTGGTGTACAGTATAGCGCCCACAGTTCGAGTAGGTGTACAGTATTAGGCCCACAGTTAGAGTAGGTGTACAGTATTAGGCCCACAGTTAGAGTAGGTGTACAGTATAGCACCCACAGTTCGAGAAGGTGTACAGTATTAGGCCCACAGTTAGAGTTAGGTGTACAGTATTAGGCCTACAGTTAGAGTAGGTTTACAGTATTGGACCCACAGTTAGGGTAGCATTACAGTATTAGGCCCACAGTTAGAGTAGGTGTACAGTATTAGGCCCACAGTTAGAGTAGATTTACAGTATTAGGGCCACAGTTAGAGTAGGTGTACAGTATTAGGGCCCACAGTTGGAGTAGGTGTACAGTATTGGACCCACAGTTAGGGTAGCATTACAGTATTAGGCCCACAGTTCGAGTAGGTGTACAGTATAGGGCCCTCAGTTCGAGTAGGTGTACAGTATTAGGCCCACAGTTAGAGTAGGTGTACAGTATAGGGCCAAAAGTAAGAGTAGTGTACAGTAATAGGCCCACAGTTAGAGTAGGTACACAGTATTCACCCTACAGTTAGAGTAGGTGTACAGCATCGGGCCCTCAGTTTGAGTAGGTGCACAGTATTAAGCCCGCATTTAGAATAGGTGTACTGTATTAGGCCCACAGTTCGTGTAGGTGTACAGTATTAGGCTCACAGTTACAGTAGGTGTACAGTATAGGGCCCACAGTTAGAGTAGGTGTACAGTATTAGGCCTACAGTTAGAGTAGGTGTACAGTATTAGGCCTACAGATCGAGTAGTTTTACAGAATATCGCCCATAGTTAGAGTAGGTGTGCAGTATTAGGGCCCACAGTTAGAACATAAGAACATAAGAAGATAAGAATTAGGAACAGGAGTAGGCCATCTCGCCGCTCGAGCCTGCTCTGCCATTCAACAAGATCATGGCTGATCTGGCCGTGGACTCAGCTCCACTTACCCGCCCACTCCCCGAAACCCTTAATTCCCTTATTGGTTAAAAATCTATCTATCTGTGATTGAATACAATAAATGAGCTCGCCTCAACTGTCTCCTTGGGCATAGAATTCCACAGATTCACAACCCTCTGGGAGAAGAAATTTCTTCTCAACTCGGTTTTAAATTGGCTCCCCCGTATTTTGAGGCTGTGCCTCCTAGTTCTAGTCTCCCCGACCAGTGGAAACAACCTCTCTGCCTCTATCTTGTCTATCCCTTTCATTATTTTAAATGTTTCTATAAGATCACCCCTCATTCTTCTGAACTCCAACAAGTAAAGACCCAGTCTACTCAATCTACCATCATAAGGTAACCCCTTCATCTCCGGAATCAGCCTAGTGAATCGTCTCTGTACCCACTCCAAAACTAGTATATCCTTCCTTAAGTAAGGTGAGCAAAACTGCACGCAGTACTCCAGGTGCGGCCTCACCAATACCCTATACAGTTGCAGCAGGACCTCCCTGCTTTTGTACTCCATCTCTCTCGCAATGAAGGCCAACATTCCATTCGCCTTCCTGATTACCTGCTGCACCTGCAAACTAACTTTTTGGGATTCATGCACAAGGACCCCCAGGTCCCTCTGCACCGCAGCATGTTGTAATTTCTCCCCATTCAAATAATATTCCCTTTTACTGTTTTTTTCCCAAGATGGATGACCTCACACTTTCCGACATTGTATTCTATCTGCCACACCTTAGCCCATTCGCTAACCTATCTAAATCTCTTTGCAGCCTCTCTGTGTCCTCTACACAACCCGCTTTCCCACTAATCTTTGTGGCATCTGCAAATTTTGTTACACTACACTCTGTCCCCTCTTCCAGGTCATCTTTGTATATTGTAAACAGTTGTGGTCCCAGCACCGAAGCCTGTGGCCCACCACTAACCACCGATTTCCAACCCGAAAAGGACCCATTTATCCCGACTCTCTGCTTTCTGTTAGCCAGCCAATTCTCTATCCATGCGAATACATTTCCTCTGACTCCGCGTACCTTTATCTTCTGCAGTAACCTTTTGTGTGGCACCTTATTGAATGCCTTTTGGAAATCTAAATACACCACATCCATCGGTCCACCTCTATTCACCATGCTCGTTATATCCTCAAAGAATTCCAGTAAATTAGTTAAACATGATTTCCCCTTCATGAATCCATGCTGCGTCTGCTTGATTGCACTATTCCTATCTAGATGTCCCGCTATTTCTTCCTTAATGATAGTTTCAAGCATTTTCCCCACTACAGATGTTAGACTAACCGGCCTATAGTTACCTGCCTTTTGTCTGCCCACTTTTTTAAACAGAGGCTTTACATTAGCCGCTTTCCAATCCGCTGGTACCTCCCCAGAGTCCAGAGAATTTTGGTAGATTATAACGAATGCATCTGCTATAACTTCCGCCATCTCTTTTAATACCCTGGGATGCATTTCATCAGGACCAGGGGACTTGTCTACCTTGAGTCCCATTAGCCTGTCCAGCACTACCCCCCAAGTGATAGTGATTGTCTCAAGGTCCTCCCTTCCCACATTCCTGTGACCAGCAATTTTTGGCATGGTTTTTGTTTCTTCCACTGTGAAGACCGAAGCAAAATAATTATTTAAGGTCTCAGCCATTTCCACATTTCCCATTATTAAATCCCCCTTCTCATCTTCTAAGGGACCAACATTTACTTTAGTCACTCTTTTCCGTTTTATATATCGGTAAAAGCTTTTACTATCTGTTTTTATGTTTTGCGCAAGTTTACCTTCGTAATCTATCTTTCCTTTCTTTATTGCTTTCTTAGTCATTCTTTGCTGTTGTTTAAAATTTTCCCAATCTTCTAGTTTCCCACTAACCTTGGTCACCTTATACGCATTGGTTTTTAATTTGATACTCTCCTTTATTTCCTTGGTTATCCACGGCTGGTTATCCCTTCTCTTACCGCCCTTCATTTTCACTGGAATATATTTTTATTGAGCACTATGAAAGAGTTCCTTAAAAGTCCTCCACTATTCCTCAATTGTGCCACCGTTTAGTCATTGTTTCCAGTCTACTTTAGCCAACTCTGCCCTCATCCCACTGTAGTCCCCTTTGTTTAAGCATAGTACGCTCGTTTGAGACACTACTTCCTCACCCTCAATCTGTATTTACAAATTCAACCATACTGTGATCACTCATTTCGAGAGGATCTTTTACTCGGAGATCGTTTATTATTCCTGTCTCATTACACAGGACCAGATCTAAGATAGCTTGCTCCCTTGTAGGTTCTGTAACATACTGTTCTAAGAAACAATCCCGTATACATTCTATGAATTCCTCCTCCAGGCTACCCCGTGCGATTTGATTTGACTAATCGATATGTAGGTTAAAATCTCCCATGATTACTGCCGTTCCTTTTTCACATGCCTCCATTATTCCCTTGATTATTGCCCGCCCCACCGTGAAGTTATTATTTGGGGGCCTATAAACTACCTCACCAGTGACTTTTTCCCCTTACTTATCTCTAATCTCCACCCACAATGATTCAACATTTTGTTCATTAGAGCCAATATCATCTCTCACAACTGCCCTGATATCATCCTTTATTAACAGAGCTACCCCACCTCCTTTCCCTTCTTGTCTATCTTTCCGAATCGTCAGATACCCCCTGTTTAATTCCCAGTCTTGGCCACCCTGCAACCACGTTTCTCTAATGGCCACCAAATCATACCCATTTGTAAATATTTGTGCCGTCAACTCATTTACATTATTTCGAATGCTGCGTGCGTTTAGGTAGAGTGTTTTAATACTAGTTTTTAAACCATGATTTTTAGTTTTGACCCCTCCTGCAGCACCTATATATTCAGTTGCCCTTTTTGTTTTTTGCCTTGGGTTTCTCTGCCCTCCACTTTTACTCATCTCCTTTCTGTATTTTGCTTTTGTCTCCTTTTTGTTTCCCTCTGTCTCCCTGTATTGGTTCCCATTCCCCCTGCCATATTAGTTGAACTCCTCCCCAACAGCACTAGCAAACACTCCCCCAAGGACATTGGTTCCGGTCCTGCCTAGTGCAGACCGTCCGGATTGTACTGGTCCCACCTCCCCCAGAACCGGTTCCAATGCCCCAGGAATTTGAATTCCTCCCTGCTGCACCACTGCTCAAGCCATGTATTCATCTGAGCTATCCTGCGATTCCTACTCTGACTAGCACGTGGCACTGGTAGCAATCCTGAGATGACTACTTTTGAGGTCCTATGTTTTAATTTAGCTCCTAGCTCCTTAAATTCGTCTCGTAGGACCTCATCCCTTTTTTTACCTATATCGTTGGTACCAATGTGCACCACGACAACTGGCTGTTCACCCTCCCTTTTCAGAATGTCTTGCACCCGCTCCGAGACATCCTTGATCCTTGCACCAGGGAGGCAACAAACCATCCTAGAGTCTCGGTTGCGGCCGCAGAAATGCCTATCTATTCCCTTTACAATTGAATCCGCTATCACTATTGCTCTCCCACTCTTTTTCCTGCCCTCCTGTGCAGCAGAGCCAGCCATGGTGCCATGAACCTGGCTGCTGCTGCTCTCCCCTGATGAGTCATCCCCCGCACCAGTACTCAAAGCGGTGTATCTGTTTTGCAGGGGGATGACCACAGGGGACCCCTGCACTACCTTCCTTGCACTGCTCTTCCTGCTGGTCTTCCATTCCCTAGCTGGCTGTGGACCCTTCACCTGCGGTAAGACAAACTCACTACACGTGCTACTCACGTCATTCTCAGCATCGTGGATGCTCCAGTGTGAATCCACCCTCAGCTCCAATTCCGCAACGCGGTCCGTCAGGAGCTGGAGGCGGATACACTTCCCGCACACGTAGTCGTCAGGGACACCGGAAGTGTCCCCGAGTTCCCACATGGTACAGGAGGAGCATATCAGGTGACCGAGCTCTCCTGCCATGACTTAACCCTTAGATACACTTAAATTGGCAACAACCATGCTAAAGTTTACTCACTGTTATAGAAGAGAAAAAAGAAAAAGAAAAACTGCTCACCAATCACCAGCCAATCACTTACCCCCTTGGCTGTGACGTCACCTTTCTATTTCTTTCTGCTTCTTTTTTGCCTTCTCTCTGTAGCTGCACAAGCTCCGCCTCACCACGCACCTCCTCAACGCTGCTCCTGACTCAGCAACGCACCGCCCAACCTCGCAGCCTTTTATAGGCCTCTCCACGCACCTCCTCGATGCTGCTCCCGACTCAGAGTAGGTGTACACTATTAGGCCCACAGTTCGAGTAGGTGTACAGTATTAGGCTCACAGTTAGAGTAGGTGTAGAATATTCGGCCCACAGTTAGAGTATGTGTACAGTCTATGGCTCACAGTTAGAGTAGGTGTACATTATAGGGCCACACTATGGGATGAATATTGAAACTTTAGCGAGGGCACAACCCGGATTCACAAGGTTACTGCCTGGTATGACGAAATACAAATATGAAGAAATAGTTGAAATGTTGGGACTTTTTTCATTGGAACAACATAGATTGCCGAGCAATATAATATAGGGCTCAATTTTACCCCGTGATTTGCGCCTTTTTTTTTGGTGCCCACCACTTTTTTTGGCATAAGTTTTAAAATTCAAGTTTCCCAAAGGAATCTGCGTCAGTGTAACTGAGTTAGTTATGATTTTTTTAGGTTTGTTTTTATTGACATCATAGGAAGCGTTACCTCATGTCTGCCGCAGTTTTTATCATTTTTCGAAATGTGCACTCGGCATCAAATGAGCCCGGGGGGGTTTGGGGTGGGGAGTGGGGGAGGTTCCCGATCATTGCACTTTCTCAGACCTGGGTGTGGTCCATACAGACCTTGGGGAGAGAGAACAAAGAACCTTGTCCTGCTTGTCCGCCATTTTGAGCTTCTTGTAAAGGTAAAATTTAAGCATGGTGCAATACTGACAATGCCATACCTTGCGAGAGCCTTCTGCATCATGATGCTGCGGAGGAGTCAATTGATTCGACGTCATCACATCAGGAACCTCAGAGTCCATCGGGTGCTGGGCTGGAGGCCTTACCCATGTCGGGTATATCGAGACAGGCGTTTGTACCTGTACCCGAGTGATGCAGACTGTGTCAGAATTTCCATAAAGAAGTTGTAACTGAGATCTGTCAGTTGGTGAAAGCAGACCCTAGAAGCGTCAGGAGGACTGTTTTGTCAGTTGAAGTGAAGGTTACAGCTGCACTTTCATTCTATGTATCCGGATCCTTCCAAGCTACAACTGTTTCTCAACATGCAACACATGTCTGCATTCGGCAGGTGACTGCTGCACTATAAAGCTGCACCATGACCGCCCAGGCAATGCATGGCAGGGATGTGAGCTTCTCCAGGATTGCTGGTTTCCCAAAGGTACAGGGCTGCATTGATTGTACCCACGTCGCCTTGCGAGCACCTTTGGAGGATTCCGAGATGTACAGGAACAGAATAGGCTTCCACTCCATCAACGTACAGGTCATGTATGATGACATGCATCTCATGATGCAAGATACCCTCGGAGCACGATACACTAGGAGCACGATACACTAGGAGCACGATACACTAGGAGCACGATACACCAGGAGCACGATACACCAGGAGCACGATACACTAGGAGCACGATACACTAGGAGCACGATACCCTCGGAGCACGATACCCTCGGAGCACGATACACTAGGAGCACGATACACTAGGAGCACGATACACTAGGAGCACGATACCCTCGGAGCACGATACACTAGGAGCACGATACACTAGGAGCATGATACACTAGGAGCACGATACACTAGGAGCACGATACACTAGGAGCATGATACACTAGGAGCACGATACACTAGGAGCACGATACACCAGGAGCACGATACACCAGGAGCACGATACACTAGGAGCACGATACACTAGGAGCACGATACACTAGGAGCACGATACCCTCGGAGCACGATACACTAGGAGCATGATACACTAGGAGCATGATACACTAGGAGCACGATACACTAGGAGCACGATACACTAGGAGCATGATACACTAGGAGCACGATACACTAGGAGCACGATACACTAGGAGCACGATACCCTTGGAGCACGATACACTAGGAGCACGATACACTAGGAGCATGATACACTAGGAGCACGATACACTAGGAGCACGATACACTAGGAGCACGATACCCTTGGAGCACGATACACTAGGAGCACGATACACTAGGAGCACGATACACTAGGAGCACGATACACTAGGAGCACCCATGATGCGTTCATCCTACACAAGAGCGTTATACCTGCCATGTTTCAGCAGCAGCCAGAAGGGCAGAGCTGGCTACTGGGACACAAAGGGTCTGGCCTCGTCACTTGGCTCATGACGCCCCGACACATAACCCAAACGGTAGCTGACCGGGAATACAACATGTCGCACATTGCGACACGCATCATCATAGAGATGACCATTGGCATCTTAAAACAGCATTTCCGATGCCTGGACCATTCCAGAAGCTATTTGCTGTACTTCCCTGAGATTGTCGGTCAGTTCACTGTTGTGTGCTGCATGCTGCATAACTTAGCCATCATGAGGCAGCAGCAGCTGGTAGGAGAAGACCCACGCGGTGAGAGTGGCTGATGATAATGATGCAGAAGATGCAGATGACGAGGAGGAGCACGAGAACGAGGAAGCCATGCAACTACGTGAACCCAGAGCACGGCGACGGAGGAGGGCGGTCCGTTGTGCCCCTTTAACGATTGCTCGTGCCTCATCCGTGAACGCTTTGCTGCCTGAGGGCTCAGCGACAGCTATTCCACATGGACCATGTTAACTGTTTGGATCTGTTCCGTAATGTCGTGTTATGTTACTGAAGCAAATGATGGAAATGATTCATGTTTACTTCAAAGGTTGTGTTAATAATGGAACAAATAATGTAAATGATTCAGTTATAATTTAAAATATATTTTGTTCAAAAGTTTAATAAACATTTGTACTTAACTTATCTTTAATAAAAATATTGTTGCATCAAACTTTTAGTTTTCAGTTAAGATCACTTACAAACTTTAAGATCACTTGGGTGACATGAGTAGGCTCACACAGTGCTGGCAGCAGGCTGATTTGAAGGACCACGATGAATGATAGCACACTACATCAACCGAAGTGTAGCTGATGGAGACAACCCCATGAACCGAAGCATGGCTAGCTCATGCAGTACTTAACATTTAAGAAAGCCAGGCTGTGGAATTTGAAGGACTTACCCTCTCCCTCGAGTATTGGCCCAGCTTATGCAGTGGTGCTTGCTTTTCTCCAGGTAGAAACATTGAAACATAGAAAGCAGGTTCAGGAGTAGGCCATTCGGCCTTTCGAGACTGCATAACCTTTCAATATGATCATGGCTGATCATGCAACTTCAGTACCCCATTCCTGCTTTCTCTCCATACCCCTTGATCCCTTTAGCCGTAAGGGCCACAGCTAACTCTCTTTTGAATATGTCTAACGAACTGGCCTCAACAACTTTCTGTGGTAGAGAATTCCACAGTTTCACAATTCTCTGAGTGAAGAAGTTTCTCCTCATCTCGGTCCTAAATGGCTTATCCTTTATCCTTAGACTGTGACCCCTGGTTCTGGACTTCCCCAACATCGAGAACATTCTTCCTGCATCCAACCTGTCCAATCCTGTCAGAATTTTATGTTTCTATGAGATCCCCTCTCATTCTTCTAAATTCCAGTGACTATAAGTCTAGTCAATCCAGTCTCTCCTCATATGTCAGTCCTGCTATCCCAGGAATCAGTCTGGTGAACCTTTGCTGCACTTCCTCAATAGCAAAAATTTCCTTCCTCAGATTAGGAGACCAAAACTGTACACAATACTCAAGGTGTGGTCTCACCAAGGTCCTGTACAACTGCAGTAAGACCTCTCTGCTCCTATACTCAAATCCTCTCGCCAAGAAGGCTAGCATGCCATTTGCTTTCTTTACTGCGTGCTGTACCTGCATGCCTACCTTCAATGACTGATGTACCATGACACCCAGGTCTCGTTGCACCTCCCCTTTTATTATCTGTCACCATTCAGATAATAATCTGCCTTCCTGTTTTTGCCACCAAAGTGGATAACCTCACACTTATCCACATTATACAGCATCTGCCATGCATTTGCCCACTCACCTAACCTGCCCAAAGCACCCTGCAGCCTCCTAGCGTTCTCCTCACAGCTTGCACTGCCACCCAGCTTAGTGTCATCTGCAAACTTAGAGATATTATATTCAATTCCTTCAATTAAATCATTAATGTATATTGTAAATAGCTGGGGTCCCAGCACTGAACCATGCGGTACCCCACTAGTCACTACCTGTCATTTTGAAAAGGACCCGTTTATTCCTACTCTTTGCCTCCTGTCTGCCAACCAGTTCTCTATCCATGTCAATATATTACCCCCGATACCATGTGCCTTAATTTTGCACACTAATCTCTTGTGTGGGACCTTGTCAAACGCCTTCTAAAGGCCAAATTCACCACAACCACTGGTCATCCCTTATCTACTCCATTCAAAAAATCGAGAAGATTTGTCAAGCAATTTTAAACTTTTTCTTCTCGTGCTTCTGGTCTGGCCTCCTGTCACAAATACTAATTCAGGGCATGGCCACGTGCATGTGCTGTACAACCGGGGCTGAATCAGCCATTTCCCATTTGGATTTTCATCATGGAGGATGACAGTTCCAGACAGCGTGCCAGGCAATTCAGCCACGAGGCTCTTGTGGGGGCTGTGGAAAGAAGATGGCAGGAATTGTATCTTCCGGGTGGTTCTAGACCACTGCCGTCCATATTTTAAAGGATTTAGAGGGAGATAGCAGAGGAAGTCTCTGCCTCAGATATTGTGGTCAGGACTGGCGCACAGTGCCGAAAGAAGTTTAATGATCTGACAAGGGTCCTCAGAGTGAGTACAATTTTAATTCACGCACTCCTTCATTACTTCAATTATAAATCTGACACACTATTTGTTCTCATGCTGTTGCTGGCTCTCAGCACTTTGTGCATTGCCTCCTAAAATACATGACACATAAGTAGGCTTAGTTGGGCTCTCTATTTGCCATGAATGATCTTTACACATTATTAAGTTTGCTTTCTGAGATATTATAAGATGGCTCCCTACTTCAATGTCCTCCTGATGAACCACCCCGAAGATGCAAGTCCTGCCATCTTCTTTCCACAGCCCCCACGAGAGCTTCATTAGCCTCGTGGCTGAATTGCCTGGCACGCTGTCTGGAATCGTCGTCCTCCATAATCAAAATCCAAATGTGAAATGGCTGATTCAGCCCCGGTTGTACTGCGCATGTGCACGGCCATGTCCTGCATTAGCAAGTATGGTATAAGTGTTTTGGTGACTATCTGTGCCACAACACCAGATGGACTCTCTTGTCACCATTCCCAGTTTCACATTGTAGGCAAAGAAGTCTCCTAATCGCTGCAAGCAGGTACGGATAGGCGGTGGTCCGCCTCAGACCCTGCCACTCACTGACATCGAGGACAGAGTGGCAGGCCTCATCGGCATCACTGGTCAGGCAGCTGCCGCTGAGGGGCACTGGCTCCTGCTCGGATACTGAGGGTAAGTCCTGCACACTGCTTGGGCTGGGTTAGGCCAATGTCCTGCAGTGCCTCTGGACTAAGGTTGGGGCAATGTCCTGCTCACTCCCTGGGATAGGTTGGAGCAATGTCCTGCAGTGTCTCTGGACTAGATATAGTGGAGTAGCGGCGGTCCTTCAAATGAGCCTGTGCTATTCGACCTTCTTCATGTCACCCTGCCCCCTCCCCTGCTGCTAATCACTCCTCTTCCAGATGACCAATCACAGGCACAGCATCCCTCAAGGGACCACTCCATGTCAGGCCATCGTCTGGAGGAAGAGGAGGATACCGATGAGCCGACTCCTGTGTAGCGTCCGGCGCAGCATCTATCGACACCTGTTCTACCATCGGCACTCAGCTCCCCTGAGGACAACGTCACTTTCTCGGGGTTCGAGGAATCCGAGGCCCTGGGACTAGTGGTGTGCAGCAACGCAGTGCTGGGGTTGAATCCGGCAGGCCATCTCTCCAGAGGGTGAGTTGGCAAAGTCGGTCTGCTACAGACAGGCAGACATGGAAGTGGCCATGGTGGGAATGTCCAGGGAGAGCATCCACCTCACCCGTCAGCTCCTTGATATCTTGGGTAGGATTCCCACGAGCATTGACAGTCTGAAAGCGATGATTACGGAGATAGGGTCGCAGATTGTCAGTATGCACCATGATACTAGCGAGGCTATCAATGCCCTCACGAGGCTGGTGGCCTCCAGCAGTGACAATGAAGTCCTGGAGAGTGTGGCACGAGCCCTTGCAGAATATGCCGTATCACAGGCACAAGCTCTGCTTCAACTTGGGCAAGTGATGCAGGCAGTGCCTGCCACCATACTCTCTGCGTTCCCCACTATCACACGGGGAAGTGATGGTTCTGAAGCAGGCCAGCAAGGTATTAGTTATCATGTATCCGACATGGTTACAGCTTGTACTATTACAAGGTGTACCACCAGAGGGCACTGCAGTGGGAGACTTGCAGGTTATCTATACAGGTGTGCCTGGCCCAGTATAAAAGGCAGGCCACCATGTGTGATCCTCACTCTGGAGTTATCAATAAAGGACTAAGGTCACTACAGTTCAAGTACAACACATTGCCTCATGGAGTCATTATCAGAGCATCTAAAGACATAACAACTGGCGATGAGGTTACAGATCTTCACGCGAAAATAGCTACCCTTGGTACGTTGCAGCAGTCCGCCAATGGTGATGATTGGGACGCCTTTGTGGAGAGGCTCAACCATTTCTTCACAGCAAATGAGCTGGCAGGCGACAACCCGGCCACACTGGCTGATAAGCGCAGAACTATCCTGCTAACCAATTGTGGGCCCACCGTCTATGGCCTCGTCAGGGACTTGCTGGCACCAGCAAAGAAAATGACCAAGACATACAAGGAGCTTGTAATGCTGATCCAAGAGCAACTCAAGCCCAAGGAGAGCATCCTCACAGCCAGACACCGGTTCTACACCCACCGACAGCCCGAAGACCAGGAAATCGCGAAATATGCTGCAGACCTCAGGAGGCTGGCGGCACCGTGTGATTTCGGCAATCACCTCACCGAAGCGCTGCGTGACATTTTTGTCATTGGAATCGGCCATGAGGGCCTTCTTCATAAGCTACTGTCGGCGGATACCACAGTCACACTGCAGAAGGTCATCTCCGTGAGCGAGGCATTCATGACCTCGACCTGCGGCTCTAGGCAGATGACTCATCCTCAGGACTCAAACCCGGCAAGTACTGTGCACAGAGTGGCACCTTTTAGAGGCTGGACTGTAGAAAGTGAACCTTCTCAGGGAAGAGAGAACAGGCCCCCAGAGTCACTTAACTCAGAGTCCACTGAGGGGGACTAACCGAATAGCTCCATGCTGGTGTTGCGGAGGGAATCACAGGGCTCACTAGTGCCATTTAAAAGACTATGTGTTTAAAGGCTGCAACATGAAGGGCCACCTCCAGCAAATGTGTAAGTAAAACATGACTCACTGTGTTGATGAAGAGCCTGCAGATGGCCATGAATCCAGCACGGATTATGAAACGATAGGCAGAGAGGCAACTTAGCCCCACGATGAAGTACATAGCATGTTTACCTGCACCACCGAGTGTTCCCCTTTGAGGATGGAAGTCGAGATAAATGGCGTTCCAGTCTTCATGGAAGTGGACATGGAGGCGAGCCAGTCAGTAATGAATCAAGAAGCCTTTGAGAGGCTATGGGACAATCAGGCTGAACGACCCGAGTTGGTCCCGGTTCAGGCAAAGCTGCGCACCTACACCGATGAACTTATCCCAGTCGTTGGTAGTGCGGATGTAAAGGTACTCCATGATGGTGTGATGCACAAGTTACCCCTGTGGATTGTTGCAGGTGATGGACCAACGCTACTCGGAGAAGGTGGATGGAGAAGATCCATTGGAAGTGGGAAGACTTCATCCCTCCAGCGATCAACGTCCTCCGTGCTCAGAGGCAAAGCAAGCCCTCACCTGAGGGTGGTCCCAGCACCAGAGAGCATATCAGCACAGCACCCAAAGCACAGACCGCTCAGCACGACTGCGTGGAGATGATCCAGCAGTGATGACCCGAATGCACCTTCCATGCTTCAGTGGCAGGACTCCGGAGGAAGAAAATTGGATCCAAAGCTGACTTCCCAGCTTCGGTGGCAGAACCCGGGGAGAAGAGGATCACCGCAGTCGACATTGTGGATGAAGGAAAGATGGCGTCCAAACCACGAGCTGATGGAGTAACACATGGCACCAAACGGAGGAGAGGATTGGGGTAAAGACAACAAGGCTCTCTTAAAGGAGGCCTGCAACCCACCATATTTAAAGGGAGTGATATGTCTTTACTATACAGTATAAATGCACATGAGGCCCATACTTGAGAGAAGGTCACTCTGTGACCAGTTACCTTTATTACCAAGACCTCAAGTGATGAAGATGGGTGGAGCTTCCCCTTTTATACCTGAAAGTCCAGGTTAGGAGTGTCTCCCACAAGTTCACCCCCTTGTGGTCAATGTTCTTAAGGTGTACAACTTAGGTCAGCTTATACATGGGTTACACTGATGGTTGAATAGATGGCATCACCTCCACCCCCCCCCGCAAAAGTCTTATTGGGATCACAGGTTAAGTCTCTCTGGTGGTTTACGCTCCTTTGTCGAGTGCCTGAGTTGGGGCTCTGGTTGTTGGGCACTGGCCTGAGTGTCTGCTGTTTGCGGTGAATGGGAACCATTGGTCATCAACCCATAGCCAGGTTTCCATCAAGGCCATGATGTCGATGCAATCATCCACAATAAGCTCATGGATGGCAAGGGCCTTGTCCACAAGTGAACGGACATTCCGTTGCAAGATGTGGAGAGGGGCAGTGATAGCTCATCCATTGGTACAGTCCACACTGGAAGAGGGGCGGTGATAGCTCATCCATTGACAGAGTCCGTACTGGGAGAGGGGCAGTGATAGCTCATCCATTGGTACAGTCCACACTGGGAGAGGGGCAGTGATAGCTCATCCATTGACAGAGTCCACATTGGGAGAGGGGCAGTGATAGCTCATCCATTGGTAGAGTCCACACTGGGAAAGGGGCACTAATAGCTCAACCATTGGTAGAGTCCACACTGGGAGAGGGGCACTAATAGCTCAACCATTGGCAGAGTCCACACTGGGAGAGGGGCAGTGATAGCTCATGCATTGGTAGAGTCCACACTGGGAGAGGGGCAGTGATAGCTCATGCATTGGTAGAGTCCACACTGTGAGAGGGGCAGTGATAGCTCATCCATTGGCAGAGTCCACACTGGGAGAGGGGCAGTGATAGCTCATCCATTGGTAGAGTCCACACTGGGAGAGGGCCAGTGATAGCTCATCCATTGGCAGAGTCCACACTGGGAGAGGGGCAGTGATAGCTCATCCATTGGCAGAGTCCACACTGTGAGAGGTGAGTTGGACGGGGAGAGGAACAGCAAGAGAAACCCCCAGTGGGTGCGCTGGGCGGGAAGGTCGGAGAGAGACAAGGATGGGCCAGTTGGAGTTGCTGCTCGCAAAGAAGCAGTGATGAGTGTCTTGGTGGGCCCTTCGGAGGATGCCGGGAGAGGCACAGAGGGAAGTTGTAGCCTTATCTAACAGGGATTCAAGCCTGGGATGGGGGCAGCAGAGTAGGCCAAGTTGAGGAGTGCTGAAGGATTGGGGTAGAGATTTGGGAGGGCAGTGTATCTGAGAGGGGAGAACTGAAAGGAGGCATGACGACAGGAGAGACTAGGAGGGGTAAGTACAAAAGAAGAAAAGGGGGAATTTCTCCACTGCCAAAGTGTTAGGGGATGTGGGTAGGAACGGGTTAATATGTAGTGTAAAGAATGGCTGAAGGATACAGAAAGGAACAACCAGAACGATTGAAGGGATGGACCGATTGGATTATGTCGAGCCATTATGTAAATTGGGCATCTACTCACTGGAAAAGAGAAGGTTGGAAGGATTGCAGTTTCCTGTAGGGCCCAATTTTGGCCATGACGTGCTCCAATTTTTTTGGAGTAAGTTGGTTTTTCTGGCATAAATTAAAAATCGCCATTTTCCCCAATAAATTTGCTCCAGAGTAACTCAGTTAGGTACGATTTTTTTTAGTTGAGTTCTTTTTTCAAAAGGGGGCGTTCCCAGCCACTGAGGCCAGTTTTGGCCATTTATGCCACTTTGGCCATTTATGTCACTTTGGCCAGCTAAAACTTACTCCAAATCGTCTTAGGTCAGTGGATGTGGCCAGCTCTGAAAAACATTGCGGGCAGTTAAGAATTCGGCGCCGGTTAGTACATTTAAAGCACCAAGACTTACAAAGCACTAAACAAAGCACAAAAATCAGCATTCAATAATAAAAAATACAAGGAAGCTGCGAGGACCTGCACCAAGACTTACAAAGCACTAAACAAACCACAAAAAGTAATAAGCAATCAATCAATAACAAATAAAAAATAGAAGTCCTACCTTTATGCCAGAATCAAGTTTTTTTGAAAGCTCCCCCCTGCCATCAAAACACTCTTACTTTCCCCCTCCACTCCTCCACCCCCGCCCCCCAAAACTCTCTTCCTCCCTCCCCCAATCAAAACTCTCCTCACTAAACAAAGCACAACCATCAATAAATAAAAAATTAAACTCAAGTCCTACCTCGGCCTGGGAAGTCAGCGGGCCGGCCAGCCGGTGCGGGAGGCCACTCAGCCGAGGATAGGCTGCGGCGAACATCAGGGCGTCCCTTCGGCCAGGGATAGGGGCTGCGAGCATCGGGTCCTGCTCACAGTTCGCAGGACAGGCTGGGAGGGCGAGGAGCATGCGCGCAGACTTCACTGAGCATGTGCGCAGCTGTCGGCAGTGTTTTCTGTGCTGGGCTGTTGGTCCGCCCCCCACTTCACTATCTACGCCACGCTGGGACACCGGAGACTCGACAGAGCGAGCAGGATGGAGCCACTTTTTTTCGGTGCCGATTCCAATGCGCAAAGTCGGCACATTTAAGATAAGTGCACCGAAAAAAGTGGTTGGGGAAAATTGGGCCCCAGGATTGTAAAGTGACTCTATAATGTAGACCACGACAAGCTTTTTCACCTTGTCCACAACAGTGGAACCAGAGGTCATGGCCTGCACTTGAAGGAGGCGTAAATTCCAAACTAATCTGCTGAACCATTGCAAGTGAGAGGTCAGTCTATGGAATGGAACCCCTCGGGAGATGGTGGAAGCAATCAGTATTGATTCATTCAAATGCACATTAGGTAGATCTCTTCCAGGAAATAACATTTTGGGATACACTGTATGAGTAACTGGGATTATATCTGGGGAATGTAGCATGTTTGGGAGGAAAAAGGAGGCGTTAGACCAATGTTCCCCTGAATCTGTGTGGCCGTGCAGCGGTCTGGGGGTCCCGCATAGCCGGGTCACCAGCTTCTGATTGGAAAGATCGCGCATGCGGGGAAATCTGAATGGGCCGCGCAGCCCGTTAAAGGGGCAGTGCATCCAAAAAAATATTAAAGGTAACATTGGACTGGGCGTATGGTTCTCAAAGCTCTCCACCACTTTGGGTTTTCCTGTGTTATTTCTGGGTCTGTCGTACACTAATTGATAGAGATTGATGGCTATGCTTAGTTAACAACTCCATTATCATTGTATCATGGGATGACCAGGATGGTAGAAAGGCAAACTACATGGACCGTGGTCTTTCTTCATCTAGCAATTCCCACGTTCTGATGCATTTACCTTCTCCACTGAAAGGCCAAAGTGGGTTTCCCAAGGCAAATAACTCCTGCATTCAATCATGCTCCAGACTCTGAGAGAAACCATACCTACTGGAAGCCGAGTCTGGTGACCTCGGAAAGGGAGATTAGAGCCTGAGAAAATGGAAATCAGGAAGTTTGAGCAAAGGGAATCCCCTTCACCCATGTTCAAGTTGTTGTTGTAGACAGGGACAGAGAGAGAAAGTGTTTTGTGGGCATGGGCACGGCACAATCGAATTTCCACACCCTAAAATCACTATATAAATCATTGAATTATAACAGGAATTTGAAATCAAAGGGTTCGATCAATGTGAATACTCAGTTCAGAATTGTAACACATTCAATCCCACAATCATTAGGTGTGATTGTAAAACTATATGGTTTGTTTTATTCTTACATACCAGTGCATATGCCATATATTTAATAAATCATAGAATCATAGAATAGTACAGCACAGAAGGAGCTGATTCAGCCCATCGAGTCTGCGCTGGCTCTGTCAAAGAGCAATCCAGTTAGTCCCACTCCCCCGCTCTTTTCCCACATCCCATATCCAATTCCCTTTTAAAGGCTACTATTAAATCTGTATCTACCACCCCATCAGGCAGTGTATTCCCAATCTGTGAATGTTTGTAACATTTCAAGAATATTATTGATTATGAGGAATATATAAATCATCTAATCATAAATAAATGTATCCCCAATCAAGACCAACAGAATTGTTGCCTTACAAATTGTGTTAATATTCCAAGCTTTGTCAAATAGCTCCTTTATTATGCTGGTCACAGCTCTCTGTAAGAAATTTGTGTTTATTCAGCAGAGTAAGGGTCAAACATTGAGTGCAAAATATCACATTTTAAATGATTGTCTAACACACTTGAATAATGATACTGAATTACAGAATAATTTTTACACTTATATTGAAGAACTGTGCAGTAATGACTGCAGTACAGCTGTTGTGGAGGCAGCCAAAACCAGTGAGCAGCAGGAAAATCTTCTTTGCAGCAGTCAGAGCGAGAAAACAGGCCACAAATACCTTGGTGTTAACCAGCAGCCTCAAATAACAAGCCAGCAACCAGTGTATTTAGTGGACGAGCCCTTTAAATAGCGATACAGAAGGGTTCTTGTTGCTGTTCGCGCCACATGTTACTGATCAAGTTTATCAGATAGCGAGTCAGGAGCTGAGGTAGACAAATATCAGAATGGGGTCCTACAAGGATCCTTATTTAAATATCTTAATTCGTGGTTTTAATACATTTGGCGTGCACCCTGGACGCATACGGAGCAGCTCCATCCAAAATGGTAGCAGTGCACTTCTAGCCCGTAAGAGCGCTCGCGCACCGAGCCTGCCACGCCCGCCATGTTGGATGCTTAGATATCCATTTTGTACCTGAAAAATGGGCACGTCGCAAACTAGACCCCTCTCTCCAATATTAATAGGAACATAGGAGGAGGAGTAGGCCATTCAGCCCCTTGAACCTGTTCCGCCATCCAATGAGATAATGGCTGATCTGCGACCTAACTCCATATACCCACCTTTGGCCCATATCCCTTAATACCTTTAGTTTACCAAAAGCTATCAATCTCAGATTTAAAATTAACAATTGATCTAGCATCAATTGCCATTTGCGGAAGAGAGTTCCAAACGTCTATCACCATTTGTGTATCAAAGTGTTTTCTAATTTCACTCCTGCAAGGTCTGACTCTAATCTTTAGACTATGCCCTCTAGTCCTAGAACCCCTAACCAGCGGAAATAGTTTCTCTCGATCTACCCTATCTGTTCCCTTAATATCCTGAAAACTTTGATCAGACCACCCCTTAACCTTCTAAATTCTAGGGAATACAAACCTAATTTGTGAAATTTCTCCTTGTAACTTAACCCTTGAAGTCCAGTTATCATTCTGGTAAACCTACTCTGAACTCCCTCCAAGGCCAATATATCCTTCCTATGGTGTGGTGCCCAGAACTGCTCACAGTACTCCAGGTGTGGTCTAACCAGGGTTTTGTACAGCTGCAGTATAACTTCTACCCCCTTGTATTCTAGTCTCTAGATATAAAGGACAGCATCCCAGTAGCCTTTCTGATTATTTTCTGTACCTGTTCATGCCATTTCAATGATCGATGTACCTGGACCCCCAAGGTCTCTGTGGACACCCACTGTTTCTAAATTTTCACCATTTAGAAAGTATCCTGTTCTATCCTTCTTAGGTCCAAAGTGGATGACCTCACATTTGCCTGTATTGAAATCTATTTGCTACAGTTTTGCCCATTTACTTAAACTGTCAATATCGTTTTGTAATTTTATGCTGCGTACAATGCCACCTATCTTTGTGTCATCGGCAAACTTGGATATATGACTCTCCATGCCATTTTAATTGACTAAAATCAGTAATTGGCCAAATTCACGATGTGTGGGAAGGGTGATACAAACCAGCAATTTATTCTGTAACGATGGACTAACTTAAACAAACAGCATCCATCATAATTAGCCAGGACACATTGGAGCACAATTATCTCTGCTGCAGCGAGATATAATAATGTTACTCTGCAGGGATTTTACATTCCCGTTGGCAACGTTTACAGAATATAAGAGAAGATTTCCGTTCTTTATTAATTATAACAAAATTGCTAAATGTCGTAGAAGGAATGTATTTGAGATTTTGTTACAAATACCAGGAAAGAAATTCCAGCAGATGTTTATCCTACACTTTAATGATCTTGTAGCTGAGCACAGAGCTGATTTTTACCGGCCTGTTGTTCAGCTTTACCGTGTCACCAGTTTGCTGCAGAAATTCTATCGGGGTCACAGGCTCTGTAGATGTTTTGAAACTTTTATCCCAGCAGACAATTGATGAAACCCAGTCAAAGCGGACCAGATGTTTATCATAACACGTTGCCCTGGTGTCCAAATCTACAACCATCTGCTTGGGAAGTAGACCATTTACTGCTTGTGCTGTTAGGCCCCAAATAACCTGAACTCACCGAGCAACACATAACTAATGAGATATTATTCAGCTAATTTTATGATATGTCAAGAAGCCTTCTAGCTGTTAGCATGGTTAGCGTGTCTGATTCTTAGAGGGCCAGCAGAAGCCTCATGAATGCTTCAAGTTTGATGTTTGGGCGGGATATTCATCGCTGAGGTCCCTCGAAGGTCGGCGGGCACCAAATGGACGACGTACACCACCAATCTGGGCAGCAGCGGGCAGGAGGTCTCATTCTCGACGGCAGAGGCACTTGCCCCCCAAGTGTCACGGAGGGTCGAAAACCTGAAAAAAAAAATCAACAGTAACATTGAAAAATCTATCCAAAGACCTTCAGGGAACCCCATCCAGGTAAGTCGCTGTTGAAAAAATGTTTTTAAATGTTCACTTACCTTTTTTTCAGGTTCTTCAAACTGACCGTCGGGGACAGACCAGCCTCCAGCCAGCAGTCCACCCCAGTTCTGTCGCCGAGTCCCACCGACTCCCGCCCGCAGGAATCTGGGAGCTTGGTGGGCGGGAGGTCAGTTGCACCACTCCACCGTCCGCTGACGTCAGCGGCCGGTCCCTGGCGGCTCTCTCCTCCTGCCTGCTCCAGGTCATCTCCAAAGTGGCACTGGGCGGATCTTCATGAGGAATGTTGGTGGCAGTGGGCAGCAGTGGGCGGCAGCAGGCGGTGAGGTGCTGAATTTCAGCCCCTTTGAGTTAGGGGAGAATGCTCAAGTGGAGCCAGCATGGACTGGTTGGGCCAAATGGCCTGTTTCTGTGTCCTATATCCTATGTAATCCTACATAATCCTATGTCATCTTGCAGCTTTCTATTTGCTTCTACTCCAGCAACAGTGTTCATCTCGCGATATGTGCCGGCCTGTAGGAGAAGGCTCCTCACAGTTTTGGTTATGAAGTTAGGCTGTGTTTGATGTAGTACCTTGCTTTAACCGGTCTTGTAGGGCTGGAAATCGGATCACACCCAAATTTGGGGTGCATGCTGCACGTGCCTAATGAGGCCTGTGGCAGGACTGTGGCAAATTGGGCCACTGGCCTCATTAGGACAATAGCGGTGAGCTGCGGGTGCCTACACATTACCGCAGCCGTTAAACCGCCACGGAATTTAGTGGGAGGCGTTAGAAGCCCCGCACTAGGGCACTAACAGGAGGCACAAACAACCCAAATTTCTCAGCCTTCACCTCCACAGTTCCTGCAGAAATTCTGGAGATCTTGGCAACATTGAGAGAGACAAAGCACACAAAGAGCAAGAGACAACAATTCCTCAGTGATAAAGTGTGACCAAATGCTTTGCTCTCAGAAGGTGGCCTTCAACAGCACTGCTGCCTGTTTGATGTCCCGAGTTGACCAGCAAGGTCACTTTTATACGGCATTGATTTTGTGAGCTGGGCCACAGGCACAGGGTTGGGGTGAGAAATCCAATGTTGTGCATTAATATATCATTAGTCCAATAGGCGTGTGATGGGCAGAATTATGGCAGGTTACATTGTGGGCAAAGGGGAATTGGAACGGTGAATTTACTGGTGGGGCTTGGGCCCCAGGTCCACCAACATCAGCCAAAATGTCCACCAGAAAAGGGTCAGTAAACAGCAGGAAAATCCAGCTCTATTGCTCAACATGACTGGTTTAAATTGGAGAGTCCCTTTAAAAAGCCTGAGAAGAGATATAGGGGGTTAAACTGGCAGTCGGAGGAGCAGCGGCTGGAGGAGGAGCAGTGGCCGGAGGAGGAGCGACCGGAGGAGGAGCAGTGGCCGGAGGAGGAGCGACCGGAGGAGGAGCAGCGACGGTCTATAAAGGCCCAGCGGCAGTCGAGGAGGAGCAGCGGCCGGAGGAGGAGCAGTGGCCGGAGGTGGAGCAGTGTCCGGAGGAGGAGCAGTGGCCGGAGGAGGAGCAGCGGCCGGAGGAGGAGCGACTGGAGGAGGAGCAGTGGCCGGAGGAGGAGCAGTGACCGGAGGAGGAGCAGTGGTCGGAGGAGGAGCAGTGACCGGAGGAGGAGCAGTGTCCGGAGGAGGAGCAGTGGCCGGAGGAGGAGCAGTGGCCGGAGGAGGAGCAGCGGCCGGAGGAGGAGCAGTGACCGGAGGAGGAGCAGCGGCCGGAGGAGGAGCAGCGGCCGGAGGAGGAGCAGTGACCGGAGGTGGAGCAGCGGCAGTCGAGGAGGAGCAGGCGGAGGAGGAGCAGTGTCCGGAGGAGGAGCAGCGGCCGGAGGAGGAGCAGCGGCCGGAGGTGGAGCAGCGGCCGGAGGTGGAGCAGCGGCAGTCGAGGAGGAGCAGGCGGAGGAGGAGCAGTGTCCGGAGGAGGAGCAGTGGCCGGAGGAGGAGCCGTGGCCGGAGGAGGAGCAGTGGCCGGAGGAGGAGCAGTGGCCGGAGGAGGAGCAGTGACCGGAGGAGGAGCAGTGACCGGAGGAGGAGCAGTGGCCGGAGGAGGAGCAGTGACCGGAGGAGGAGGAGCAGTGACCAGAGGAGGAGCAGTGTCCGGAGGAGGAGCAGTGGCCGGAGGAGCAGCGGCCGGAGGAGGAGCAGCGGCTGGAGGAGGAGCAGCGGCCGGAGGAGGAGCAGCGACCGGAGGAGGAGCAGCGGCCGAAGGAGGAGCAGTGACCGGAGGAGGAGCAGCGGCTGGAGGAGGAGCAGCGGCCGGAGGAGGAGCAGCGGCTGGAGGAGGAGCAGCGGCCGGAGGAGGAGCAGCGGCTGGAGGAGGAGCAGCGGCCGGAGGAGGAGCAGCGACCGGAGGAGGAGCAGCGGCCGGAGGAGGAGCAGCGACCGGAGGAGGAGCAGCGGCCGAAGGAGGAGCAGTGACCAGAGGAGGAGCAGCGGCTGGAGGAGGAGCAGCGGCCGGAGGAGGAGCAGCGGCTGGAGGAGGAGCAGCGGCTGGAGGAGGAGCAGCGGCTGGAGGAGGAGCAGCGGTCGGAGGAGGAGCAGCGGCTGGAGGAGGAGCAGCGGCTGGAGGAGGAGCAGCTAGCTGCAGCTGCAACAGGATCAGAAGTAAGAAAGAAGTAAAAAGTAATCGAATGGTGATGTCACAGCCAAGAGGGTAATTGATTGGCTGGTTGAGTCGTGAGTAGTTTTCTTTTTCTTTATCTTTCTTCTTGTTCTTAGCAGTAAGAAACCTTTGGAGCTGCACATGGATTCACTCTGGAACATGCACGATGCTGAGGATGTCGTGAATAGCATGTTTAGTGAGTTGGTCACACCGCAGGTAAATATTACACAGGCAGTTAGGGAATGGGTGACCATCAGGAAGAGCATTGGAAGGAAGGTAGTGCAGGGGTCCCCTGCGGGCATCTCCCTCCAAAACAGATACACCAGCTTGGGTACTGTTGGGGGAGATGACTCATCAGCGGAAGGCAGCAGCAGCCAAGTCCATGGCACCAGGAGTGGCTCTGCTGCACAGGAGGGCAGGAAAAAGAGTGGGAGAGTTATAGTGATAGGGGATTCTATTGTAAGGGGAATAGATAGGCGTTTCTATGGCTGTAAACGAGACTCCAGGATGGTATATTGCCTCCCTGCTGCAAGGGTCAAGGATGTCTCGGAGTGGCTGCAGCGCATTCTGGAGGGGGAAGGTGAACAGCCAGCTGTCCTGGTACATATAGGTACCAACAATCTAGATAAAAAATGGGATGAGGTCCTACAAGCTGAATTTAGGGAGCTAGGAGTTAAATTAAAAAGTAGGACCTCAAAGTTAGTAATCTCAGGATTGCTACCAGTGCCACGTGCTAGTCAGAGTAGGAATTGCAGGATGGCTCAGATGAATATGTGGCTTGAGGAATGGTGCAAGGGGGAGGGATTCAAATTCCTGGGACATTGGAACCGGTTCTGGGGGAGGTGGGACCAGTACAAACCGAAAGGTTTGCACCTGGGCAGGACCAGAACCGATGTCCGAGGCAGAGTGTTTGCTAGTGCTGTTGGGGAAGGTTTAAACTAATAAGGCAGGGGGATGGGAATCTATGCAGGGAGGCAGAGGGAAGTAAAATGGGGGCAGATGCAAAAGGTAGGAAGGAGGAAAGCAAGAGTGGAGGGCAAAGAAATCAAGGGCAAAAATCAAAAAGGGCCACATTACAACATAATTCTAAAAGAACAAAGAACGTTAAAAAAACAAGCCTGAAGGCTCTGAGTCTCAATGCGAGGACCATTCCAAATAAGGTGGATGAATTGACTGCTCAGATAGCTATTAATGGATATGATCTATTGGGATTATGGAGACATGGCTCCAAGGTAACCAAGGCTGGGAACTC